>NC_049187.1:6269772-6574431 GCF_009769625.2 Cygnus olor | reverse complement strand
CACATTCACACAAACAACCCACTGGGGTCCAGGGTGCTGGATGTTTTGCAGGATGCTGCAAAACTACCCTCAGAGCTGTCTGCAGCCTCTGTGGGGGTGCCCACACCCTGGCTCCAGCACCCCAACCCTCCAGCTTGTCCTCAGCTACAGCCTTACCTTGCACAATCAGCCTGGTCCTCCCCATAGCAGTGCCCGAGGGGTTACGAGCCACGCACAGGTAGCTGCCAGCGTCTGCCACGGAGGCTCGGAGGAGGTGCAGCTGCCCGCTGGGGAGCACCTTCAGCCCAGGCCCTGTGGGGACAGGCAGGAATGAAGGAGAGGAGACGAGAGAGCAGCTGTACCAGAGCTCAGGTGGAGCACAGGGACTGCTCTGCCTGCAGACTGCCCCTTTCTGAGAAAGCCCCAGGGAATGGCTCCAGCAGCCACCGGACACACTGGGGAGCCCCAAGGCTGGCTGGACACCTTGCCCCTGTAGGTCTCCTCAAGTACACCATACACAGAAGCCACTCAGCGATGCTGGCAGCTCTGCCACCCAAATCCACCCCCGTACAGGGGCTGGCAGGCAGCGCGGGCTCCTGCTCACCTCGAGTGATGCTGGCACCGTCCTTCTGCCAAGTGACCTCCGGCCGGGGGACCCCGCTGGCCTCGCAGGACAGCACTGCGCTGGTGTTGACCATCACCATCACCATGCCGGGCAGGGGCTTCAAGGTGGGGGGCTCTGCAAGCGACAGAGAAATGTTTCCACCAGCATTCCCCCAACAATGTGCAGGAAGCAGGATCCCCTGAGCCACACATACCGTGCACCACGAGCCGGAGATGTTTTCGGGCAGTGCCTGCGGTGTTCCTCGCCGTGCAGGTGTAGTGACCGGTGTGTGCAGGCAGTGCCAGCCTGATCTCCAGGGCTCCTAGAAGGCAAAGAGGGGGCAGCAGGTGGGCTGCAGGGACTGCCCCCCGGTGCCCTGTCCCGAGCCCCTACCTGTGTGCAGGACACGGTAGCCGCCCCCTCGGCTGCCCAGCTGAGCCCCATCCTTGCTCCACGACACCGTTGGTGGGGGCACACCAGAGGCATAGCAGGTGAGGACCACAGGGGACAGCCGGGTGACAGCCACATCCGTGAGGTCATCGGCAATGGTGGGGGGCACTGGAGGGGGAAGAGAGGGAGGTGAGCAGGATGCACAGCCCGTGCTGGAGGGGAACTGGATCTGACGCACATGGATGCAGATATTTCTGTTGCCCCTGTTCCCAGTCCCCTAGAAGGGACTCAAGTGCAGGGGGGGCTGAAGCACAGCTACATCACATCTAAGGGGGGGGGGGGGGAGAGACCCCAGTAAAGCAGCTCCCTGCAGTACTTGCAGCCCCCCAGAGCTCACCATGGACAGACACAAGGAACACCTTGCGCGCCTCTCCGGCGGCATTGGTGGCGATGCACTCGAACCACCCCTCGTCCCGGGGGCTGGGGCTGGTGATGAGCAGCGAGCCCGAGGTCTGCACCCTGCATGGGCACAGCACACGTTGGGGACAGCCCCTGCACCATGGGGGGCAACAAGAGGGGGAAAACCCAACCCAGGGGCAAGGTGGGTACCTGTATGCACCGGGCAGGAGGTGTGGGTTCAGAGGGCGGCCGTCCTTTTCCCACTGGACCCGGGGTGCAGGGGAGCCCGATACGTCACAGGCAAGTGAAGCCGGCTGCTGGGCCAGCAGGGTGAGGCTGGGGGGGCCAGGGGCGATGGCAGGAGGAACTGCAGGAAGGCAAATGGGGAGCTGGGAGCTGCCCGGAGGGGGTGAGCAGCAGTGCAGCGTAGTACCAATGAGAGCTGCCCAGCAATAGCGGGTGGCAGCGGGGGCACAGGAGGGATCCAGCTCACTTTCCTGCTTACCCAGGACACGGAGGTCCAGGCCTCGCTGGTCAGAGCCAGCAGGGCTGGAGGCCACGCAGAGGTAGTAGCCGGAATCCTGCACCCGAACAGGGTCGATTTGCAGGGAGCCATCGGGCAGGAGCTGCAGCCTGGGGAGGGAGAGCAGGTGAGCCCCGCGAGGGCTCTGCACGGCCAGCAATACGTGGGGACACACAGCCGGGAGGGTGACGAGCACCCTGCAGCCAGAAGTGGCATGTCCCCTGAGCAGGCATGGGGACAGGGTACAGCGCCCTGCACCAGGGGACAGCACTGTCCCTGCTGCAGACGTGCTGGGCACCCACTGGCACGGAGAGCAGCACAACCTGAGCGCCAGCTCTGGGTGCCACCAAGCTGCAAAGCCTCGTACCTGCTGCTCCCACGAAGGGACAGGAGCTGGCCATCCTTCCGCCACGTCACCCGGGGCACGGGCCACCCTGCTGCCTGGCACGGCAGTGTGGCTGACCCGTTCATGGGCACATTCATCTCCTCAGGGCCCAGCTGGATGTGTGGGGCCACTGTGGCAGTGCCCACAGGGAATGGAGAAAACGAACAACAGAGCTCAGAGAAGGAGAAATCAAACCCAAACCACGCCTCCTTTCCCATCACCCTATCCATAGGAGACCCCAAAATATTGGGCAGAGTGTGGGGATGGGGAAGTCAGACCCAACCTGTGCCTCCTTTCCCATCACCCCGTCCATAGGAGACCCCGAAATATTGCACATCCCCGAGCTATCAGGGATGGAGAACGCGCTCTCCCCCAGCCAAGCCCTGCAACAGGGTGCTGCTCACCATGAATTTCCACCTGGAAGCTCTGCCTGCTGTCCCCCGGCACCGTGCCAGCCCTGCAGACATACTCCCCGCCATCTGCTGCCCCCACGTCCTGGATCCTCAGGAACCGGCCCTCATCCAGGGTCTGCCTGCGGGCATCCCCCTAATGCCCCCGGGCAGCCCTGGTCAGCGGCTGTGCCCTCGGGGAATGAGACGGGGCTGAGAGGGGGACCCCGGCCCCACAGCCCCCTGGCACACGTACCCGCAGCGGGGAGCCCTCCCGGTGCCACTCGATGTGGGGGGGCGGCACAGCGTCCACAGGGCACTCCAGGGTGAGCTGCCCCCCCCGCACGGCGGTGATGCTGAGGGTCTCTCCGGTGCCTGTGGTGCTGAGAGGGGCTGTGGGATGGGTGACAGTGGGTCAGGGGTGTCAGGTGGGTTGGGCCTGTCCCCATCCATCCCCACTTAGCCATGAATAACCCTACCCCCACCCCCCGATCTGTGGGGTTGCCATGCTCTGCTCCAGACCCCCCCTCCGGATGTTTACAGCCCCTCTTCTGTCCCCTGATGGGTCCGTGGGCTGCACCAGCTCTCTGGACCCCAAAGCCCTGAGCACCCTGACCCTCACCCCATGCACCCTCCCCACGGGGGCCACGCTACCTCGGGCGCTGACGTGGAAGCTCCTGCTGTCCTCCCCGGCGGGGCTAGCGGCCAGGCAGGTGTACAAGCCGGAGTCGGCCACCTATGCAAAGCCAGAAGAGGGAAAAAATGAGGCAAAAACAAGACAGAAAGAGAACGCAGGTGGGGAAAGGGAAGAGGAGCCCCCACCTCCATGCTGCTGATACGGAGCGTGCTCTCGTTCCCCGCCGAGAGCCAGGGCCCTGCCAGCAGCTGCCCGTCCTTCTCCCAGGTGACGGCAGGCACAGGGATGCCCGCCACCACGCAGGTCAGCTCCAGTGGGGTGCCCACGGCCACGGACATCTCGGTGGGGTGGGATGCATCCTCAATTTGGGGGGGCTCTGCAAGGCACAGGGGAGCCAGGAGGGCTCATCCCTCAGCTGCTCCCCAGGGTCAGCTCCCCCAGCCCAGGGAAGACACGCACCCATCACCAGGAGGCTGAAGGCTTTGCTGGCTTCCCCAGCCTCATTTGAGGCCACACAGACGTACACCCCCGCATCAGCCGGCCCCACAGCCCCCAGGCTCAGCCGTGGGCCGTCGGCCACCTGCTCGCTCGGCAGCACCGGGGTCTCGCTGAGCTTCAGCCAGGTCACTGCTGGTGTTGGGGACCCGCTGGCTTCACAGGTGAAGGTGACATCGGAGCCCTTGGCCACCACCTGCTGCTCACTGCTCTCCGGGCTCTCCAGGACAGGGGGTGCTGGGGACAGAGCCATCTCCTTAGTGGGGCAGCGGGAGCAAAGCTCCCAGGGGTCCCAGGCACTAGGGAAGGTTTGGGCAAATGCTCAGGGTCCTGCGAGCACCCGGAGGTGGCTCAGCCTCCTGCAGGGGTTTGCCCAGCACTAGGTGCTCTGGGTCTGCTTTCACGCTGGTCCCTCCCTGCGCCATCCTTCCCGAGCCCACCCAAGGGCCAATTCAGCTTGCAAGTGAGGAAGCAAAGCACAACACGTGCTCTGCAAGCAAAATTGGCCTCCACTCTGCTCCACCTCAAATCCCCGGCTCCTCCATACCCAGTATCTGCAGGACGAAGCTGCGATCGGCCACCCCTGCCTGGCTGGAGACAACGCAGGTGTAGAGCCCAGTGTCAGAGACCTGTGTGCGGGAGATCCTACCCCGGGCAGCAGGGCACAAGGAGGAGGAGGAGATGTCACTGCCAGGCCCCCCAGAGAATGGTGCTCCCAACATCTCCACCTGACACGTCTGCCATGCAGACCCAGGTGCTGCCCCCAAAACCTGCAGTCAAGCATCCCCCCAGCATCTCTCTTACCTGAGGACGTGCCCAGCCGAGAGCAGCGTGACACGTGGGGACAGGCGCAGGGGCAGCCCATCCTTCAACCAGCTCACGTGCAGGGGAGGGGACCCCCGTGCCCGGCACCGCAGGGTGACCGCCGCGGACAGGACACCCCGGACCACATCAGAGCCATCAGCACCTCCCTCAATGACGGGCGGCACTGGGTGAGGGGACAAGAGGGACAGATGAGGCTGCTGGGGACAGGTGGCCATGCCTGGTGCCCCCAGCCCCACTCACCCAGCACGCTCAGCACGTGCAGCCGCGCATCCTCGCCCGCGCCGTTGCGTGCCAGGCAGGTATAGGCACCCGAGTCGGCGGCGTGCAGTGCCTCGAGGAGCAGAGAGCTGCCGTCCGATGACGTCCTGCAAGGGACAGCACCGCAGTCACCTGAGCATCCCCAAGGCACCCACGGGGCAGAGATGCCCCGTGCCTGGTTGCACCCCAGGCTGCAGGATTTGGGGTGTGCTGCAAGGCCAGCAATGGCCCCCCATTGACTCACCGGACACGTGATGGGGGCTGCAGCTGCAGGGGCTGCCCGTCCTTCAGCCAGGAGATTTGGGGGGGTGGCTGCCCCTCTGCCCGGCACTCCAGCCTCGCCCCATCGCCCTCCGGCACGCTGTGCTCGCTGGGGACCCCTGCACCAAGGATGCGGGGTGCCACTGTGCGAGAAAGAGGAGAGGCTGAGGAGGACGAGAAAAAGAGTAGGAGGAAGGCTCCCCATGGGGGGAGAGCCCAGGGCCCCCCCCCCACCCCATGAAGCCTCACCTCGCACCAGCACCAAGAAGTCCTTGCGCATCTTGGTGCCCCGGTCCTGTGCCAGGCAGGTGTACTGGCCCTGGTGGGAGGGCTGCAAGGCGCTGATCTGCAGCTGCCCTCCCCTGGGCACCAGGTCTCGCTCCGGGCTGCTTGCTGCCAGGAGAAGGGGCAAAGGGGTTTGTGGTCGTGCTCCTCTGCAGAGCCCTCCCCAGGCACCCTGTCGTGCTCTGCCCCCCCCAGTTCCCACCCCTGGGACGCCAGTTGGTTAAAGGAGAGGTGGGGGCTCTGCAGAGCAGGGTGCACAGCTGCAGGTTTGCAGGAGGAAAGAGACATGGGTTCAGGAGCAAACCCCAGTCCTGGTGGCACCTGAACGGCTGGTACCCAGAGAGCTCAGCACTACACCCCTGCATCGCATCCCATGCCCAAGACCCATTGCTGCCACCTCAGCAATGAATGCTAAGCCTCCTAAAAACTTGCAGGAAAAATACTAGTGCATTCACGCTCTGCCTCCTCCCCTGCAGTTCTCTCACAGTGGGATTAGAAATAGGGAAACTGGGGCAGGGCTGCCTCACACGGGGCGGAAGCCCGGCACAGCATCACCTCCATGCATACCCAGTGGCCTTCCGTCCTTCAGCCAGGTGACAGCGGGCACACCGGTGACTGCACAGGTCAGGACGAGGGGGCTGCCCATGTCAGCACTGAGTGTTTCCTGCTGCAGGTCCTCAGCACCTTGGGGCTCTGGGGAGGAGGAGCAGGGATGGGGGGAGTGAGCAGGGACTAAATCCCAAGCCCCATATCCCAAGCCCTGTTTGCAGGCAGCAAGCTGCTGCATCCCTCTGCAAGCCAGAGCTCGGGAACTGCACAGAAAGGGCCCCGCTCGGACACCCGCATGGCCAGGACAGGTGGAGGGCACCCAAAAAACACAAGAGCCACAGAGGTGTTTGCCATCAGCCCCTCGGTGGGAGGATCACCTCATCCTCTATAGGATGGCTCCAGCTGGGGGCTGCCATGGCATAGCAGAAGAGGAGGAGGAGGAGGAGGAGGTGGGAGGCAGATCAGTGACCCAGAGAAGTGTCAGCAGGGCTGCCTTACCCAGCACAACGAGAGCAAAGTGCTTCTCAGCTGAACCGGCCGGGTTCTCGGCCACGCACACGTAGCTGCCAGCGTCGCCTGCCTCTGCCACGGCCACCTGCAACGGGGGAGCACAGCCCCACTGGGGACCCCCAGCCAGACACTACTGGGGCTCAGAGCTCAGCCAGCCCCCCCTTGGGGACTGAATAGAGCCATGTCCCCTTGGCACAGGCACCCCCTGAGCATGGGGACACCGACCTGCAGGACTGTGCCCCCCTCCAGGAGCTGGTGCCGTGGGCTGGCCGCAATGGGGACATCGTCCCGAAACCAGGACACCGCGGGCACCGGGCTACCGCTGGCTTGGCACTCGAAGCGGACGGTGCTGTTGGTGGTGGCTGTCACCTCCTCAACCCGCTCCTCTGCAGCACCACGGATGGCCGGGGCAGCTGGAAGCAGGGGGGTCAGGGGCTGCTGAGCCCCCCCAATATCTCCCAGCCCCTCTCACTCACCCAGCACCTCCAGCTCGTAGTGCACGCGGTCCCTGCCCACCTCGTTGGATGCCTCGCACGTGTACCTGCCCGCGTCCTCCTCCCGCACCACCGGCAGCTGCAGCACCCGGCCCCCTGTGGCACAGGGGGGGGCAAGGTGGGGAGAGCCCCGTGGTGGGGGTCCCGTCCACTGTGCCCCTCCCATCCCGCTGTGCATGGCCCCCACGCAGCCCCAGTGATGCGTCGTGGGTCCCACGGGTGCTGCGCATGTCAGCAGGAGCAAGGGGACAGGATCCGACCCCCCCGTGCTGGGGATGCTCTGGTGGCAGGGCCGTTACCTAGCAGGATCAGCACCCCAGGGCCGGGGGCAAGGGGCTCCCCGTCCTTGTACCAGGTGAGCCGGGGGGGTGGGATGGCACTGGTGTCGCAGGAGAGTGCGGCGGGCTGGTGGAGGACAGCCTGGCGGTGCTCCGTCACCTCCCCGTCCCCGTCCTCCTCCCGGTACAGGATCTCAAAGGCTTCGCTGGTGCTCAGCTGGTGCTGGAAGAGGGGCGGCACTGCGGGGACAGGCTGCCATGAGCTGCGGGGAGGGGGACATTACCCCCAGGTGCAACCAGAGATGACAAGATGCACATTATCCAGCACATACACCCCCCTTTCCACCCCGCTCCCACAGGAGACCCCCATAGGGACCCCTCTCCCCGGTTTGCCCCCTGCCCTGGCTCGCCCAGGGCTCACCCTGCACGTGCACACTGAAGTCCTTGTCGTCTGCACCCAGGGGGTTGGTGGCCACGCAGGTGTAGTGCCCTGAGTCCGGGATGCCAGCTGGTTTGATCTGAAGGACCTGCCCCTCGTGGAGGATCTGGAGGTGGCCGGCGCTTTCCAGGAGCTGCGTGGGGACCCCAGCCCCAAGGTGAGGAAGAGGAGTGATTATACACCGGGGCTGAAGCATGCAGGAGGGGGCAGAGCCCAGCCAGCCATATGGAGGGTATGTGTCCCCCCCCAAAACCAGCAGCTGCTCCCTGGCTGCCCTTAGGACCTCACCTGCCCATCCTTGTACCACTGGATGGTCGCCTCGGGCACAGCCCACGTCTCGCACTGCAGCGTCACCGTGCTATTGACCCTGGTTCTCACCTCAGTCGTGGCAAATTCCCCCGAAGGGTCATCTCGGGCAATCGAAGGAGGAACTGATGGGGAGAGAAGACATGGCTGGGAGAAGAGAATAGCCCCAAACACCCTTGCTCTGCCCTAACCAGCAACATGCAGCACCCTGGGGTGAAGGGAAGGAAGGGGCACTAGCCCCATAAAGGCAGCAGGGTTGCCGTGGGATTTAGGAGGCACAAGGAGAGCTCACGCACCCAGGACCTTCACGGTGTAGTTCCTCACAGCCTCCCCAGCCTCGCCGGCCACAATGCAGCTGTAGGTGCCCGAGTCCTCTTCCTGGGCATTCAGGATCTGCAGCCCATGGCCACCTGGACAAAGGGGGTCTCCTGAGAGGGTCCCTGCTCACAGCTGAGGCTGTTTATCCCCATGCAGTACATGAAGACTTCTTAAAGGACATGCTGACCACCTGCAAGCCTGACTGGAGGGCATCTAATGCTCTTCTGGAGCCCAGTTTCCAGGCTTATAAAAACCCGTGTGGTCTCACTGATGCTGCCAAGAAGGTTTTAGCTGTTATCAGATGATGTGGCACATCCATCTGATGGCCTGAGCCTCTCAGCTCCTACAGGATGATGACTTCTCATCACCCTAGGTATCACCAGACCCAGAAAAGACCCTACTCCCACCCCCTGGGCACTCAAAGGGGCTCCATGGTGGCGTGGGACCCCTGGGCACTCAAAGGGGCGCCAGCCGGTACCAGAGAGCAGGCGGACGTCCCGCGATGCTTCAACGGGGACCTCATCCTTGAGCCAGGTGATGCTGGGAGGCGGGTAGGCTGGAGCCTCACAGAGCAGGGAGATGGGGTTGTTGATGATCACAATAACATCTTCCGCGGTGGCATCGTGGGCATCTCCAGCATGCGTGGGGCTGGCTGCAGAGACATGTTTGGACGGCAAGAGCTCAGCGTTACCGCCCATTACAGCCACACTGCCGGCTGTAGGGGTCAGGGATCCTCACCTCCTAACTGGGACAGGCACTCAAAAAGCCCCAATAAGCCCATGTCCCCAAGATGCTGCATCCCAAAACATCTCATACCTGAAACGTTCAGCAGGTAGTGCTTGGTTTGCTCTCCCACGGGGTTGGAGGCCACGCAGGAGTAGTGGCCAGCGTCAGACAGGGCAGCCTGGGGGATGCGCAGCACGGAGCCGTCGGGAGAGATGGAGGTGGCTCCACCAGGCAGAGGGTGGCCATCCTTCAGCCAGGTGACCTCAGGTTGGGGGTTGCCTGTGCAGGGTAGAAAGTAGGGTTTGGGCTCGGTGCAAAGTTTTTCCATGCGTGCACGCGGCCTGGATGGGGTCACTGCGTTGGGAAGCAGGGACACCAGCCCAAATCCAGACTTATCGCAATCTGGATCAGGATTTTAGAGACTGCTGGATGAGCCAGCAAGAAAAAAAGAAAACTGTCCTGAGTAGGAGGTGATTAATTACTCCCATTGCAAAAGGAGAAACCAGATTAGAGGAATTTTTGCTCCATTTTGGAAAGATCGGAGCTGACGTCGTGGAACAAGCTCCCCGCGTGGGCGCCCCCTCTCCAGCACTTTCCGGACAGCCCAACTGCAAGGCCAGGAACTATCCCCAAAAAGCTCCTCAGCCGACCTCAGCTATTCCTATATCATCGGCTGGAACCAGCCGCTTGCTCCACGCCCCGAAGGGAGGCTCAGGCTGGCCACCCCCAGGCCCCATCTCCCACCACCCCCGCGCAATGCTCACCCGCGGCCAGGCAGGACCAGGTGACAGGGTGGCCCTCGGGCACTGTGACGGCCTCTTCCTCATCCATGTCCTCAATGTGGGGAGGAACTAGGAATGTGAGAGGCCAGGGACATCAGCAGCTGGACCAAACCAGGCACTGAACTCATGCGCTAAGGCACATGACGGACTCTGGTGCTGCATCTCCCAACGCTGCACCCGGTGTTGTCCCTGCACTGGTGAAGACCTGATGCCCCCCAGGAGCCCGCCATAGGGGTGGATGTCCTCCCTTACCCAAGACCTCCACGTGGAACTCCCTCCTGGCCTCCCCAGCGACACTGCTGGCCAGGCAGGAATAGTGGCCACCATCCTGGGCTCGCACACGGGGCAGCCTCAGCATCCAGCCCCCTGCAAGCACGGAGCAGAGAGGGCTCAGGGCATGGGTCCAGGCACCGGCACAGCCCAGCACCACTCCACAGGGTGGGAGCTCTGCTGGGTTTAAACGCCTCAGCGTTAAGCAGAATGCATTCATAGACATCTTGCAGCACCCATCCCTCGTCCCACCTGAGAGCACGCGCATGTGCTCGCTGGGGGTGACAGGAGAGCCGTTCCAGGACCAGGAGACCGTGGGCAGGGGAACGCCGGTGGCCTCACAGGTCAGCGTCAGGGCTCTGTGCAGAGGCACACGGACATTGCTGGTCGATCCTGATCCTTGGATGAACTTTGGAGGAACTGGGGAGACAGAAGGGAAGAACAGCTGTCTGCAAAGCAGCCACCAAGACAGCAGAAGAGTGAAAAATGTGGCGGACACTAAACCCAGCTTGTTCCCATCCTCTTGCTTGTACACGTTGAGGACATGAGCACAGAAGGCCCATCAGCATCAGCTGAAGACTTTGCAGGTGTTACAGACCGGGTGACACACAGCAGCACGTGCCACCTACCTGCACCCCCAAGCCCACACCTCCAGGTGCGACACCAAGCTGGCCATGTGCCCTACACCACCCCAGTCCTTTTCCAGCTCAAACACTCAATACCCCAGCCCACAGAGTTCCCCCAAGTCCTCGGAAAGCAGCTGACTTTGTAAAACAAGAAGTGCTCTGATCTGCTCAGCCTGGAAAGAAAACATTGCCACAGGCTGGTGGAGCCACTTCTACTGCTACTTCACCTGGTGCACCCCCCTCCTGTCCCCAAACCTATATGCTGCATTATCCAAACTTGCTCCATGTTTTCCTGTTCTCCAGGCTCGTGATGCTTTGGGCATGTGGTGGGACATCCCCACCCTGCCAAGCTGCCTGTGTCCCTTCCCCGCAGCCACCAGCCGTGCCCCCCACCCTCACCGTGCACTGCCACGTCAAACTCCCTGCGCTCCTGCCCCGCCGCGTTGGCCGCCAGGCAGACATATCGCCCTGCATGGACCAGCGCCGCCTGGGCGATGCGCAGCCTCCAGCCCTGCTCCGACAACAAGAGCCCGTCCCCGGAGACCACAAGCTGCCCGTCCTTCAGCCACGTCACCGTGGGTGCCGGCGTTCCCGTGGCCTCACACTCCAAAACCGTCTCACCGGCCTCAATGACGGAAACTTTCCTCGGGGCTTTGCTGCTGCCCCGGATCCTCGGCAGCACTGTGGGCAGAGGGACACGGGACAGAGGTGAGGCTGGAGGAAAGCACTTGGAGGTATGCAAGCGGATATAAAACCGCCATCGAGCTGGCTGGTGGCAGCAGGAGGGCAAAGCATATCCCAGCGGGTGCAATTAGTGCAGTTGTGCTGCTGGAGCAAACATCAGCTGCAACCAGAGCGGAGCCAAGAGGGGAGCTGGAGGGGACCAGGCAAACCCAGCTGGCAGCATCCCTTCCAAAACACCCAAGGCAGGGGATAATAGCTGTGAACTTTTGGGTCCAGCTGGGCCTTACATCAAGGGAGAACGTGTCTTGTTCAAACATACAGCTTAGGAGAGGCAGCTTCAGCCACCCCTGTAGGACCCCCACGTCTCGGGGTCCTCCAGCTCACCGTGCACCCCCAGGCGATGCTCCTTGCTGCTGCTGCTGGCAGCGTTGCTGCACTCGCAGGTGTAGGTCCCCTCGTCCACCAGCCGCACCTTCTCGATGTAGAGCATCCTCCCTCCTGCAGACACCAGCTTCGGGCTCCCGGGGTGGGCAGAGAGGGGCTCACCTGCCCGGGGGGGACAGCAGCCTCCTCTCAGGCTCCCAGCAGGACCAGTTCCCACCCAGAAGCTGGGCACTGCTCAACATAAAGCACTCCTTGCTGCCCAAGGAGAGCAACATGAATTGGTTTTATGCTTGGCTGCAGCAGGAGACCCACAAGGAACAGGCTGGCAACTGAATTTCAAGTTTAACCTGGTGTTTGCTCATCTAAGATGCTCCTAAACCATGCAAGGGGCATCACCTGCCCTGCGCAGGGGGGTCTGTATCTACCTGGAGGGTCAACACCTGAGGAGCAGGACCTTACCGTCCTTCTGCCAGCTCAGGGCAGGGAAGGGGATCCCATGGCACTCGCAGGCCAGCCGGACAGACTGCCCCTCCAGCACGGACATGGTGCTGGGCTCTGCTGAGGAGAACGACGGGGGCACTGCAGGGAGAGAGAGGAGAGAGGCAGCTGATGGTAGGGGACAAGGAGATAGGGACAACTCCATCCTGCTCACCACCTATGGCTCCACCAGGCTTTGCACAAAGATCCAGTGAGACTGCGTGAAAAAATGTGGAAATAATAATATGCACTTCCCAGCTATTAAGAGAGCAATGCTTTTAATTGCACGTGGCCTACAGCAGAGACTGGCTGAGCCCCACGGCCAGGCCAAGGTTGGCCAGATGCAGCCTTGTTAGGTAGCGCAGCTCACTGCGAAGGTGACCTAACACTTTCCATTATCGGATGCCGTTCCCATAATTACAGCTGGCTGGAGAAGGGTAACTCCTTCCCGTGAGGGATATTAGCTTTTGGAAGAAAAATCCTAACACCCAGAAACCTCTGAAAAACAAAAACAGCAGAACCCAAACAATCGAGCCGAGCCAGGACACCAGGCCAAGCTTGCAACGTCTCCCTGGGAAGGGAGTGCAGGAGCGGGGAGAACTGGCCTTCCTCCCCATCCCGGCTGCCTGCCTGCAGGAATCCCACCAGCTGGCCCCGAGCATCCCCGAGGGAAGCCAGGCCTGACTCTGCCCCGGCACTGTGGACGTGCTGGAGGGCCTGGGGTTTGCGGGGATGTACATCGGGGGGGATACACCAGCATCCTCCTGACCCAGGCAGGGGAGAGCAGGGGCTGATGCCTGCGTGCTGCTGTGATGGATGAGGGTGCAGAGAGCACAGAGCAGCCCTGGCAATGGCAACAAAGTCCCTTTGCTGTCCTGCCCAAGCTTTGGGAAGACAGCTGCATCGTTACTGAAATACCCCCAAAGCAACACTTGTGCAAACATTGGCTTTTTCCCCTCTCCTGTTCCAGTAGGGGATTCCCTACCGCCTCCAGCTGCATCATCTCACAGAGCTTTAATCCTTTGGACACTGTTTTCCAAGCCAGAGAGCCACCTCAGGTACACTTTATGCTGTGCAGTGTTTGTTTCTATGTACATACATGTCCATACACCCCTTATTTTCCTGATGAGCTGTCTCAGGCCCAACAGCCCTTACCCAACACGTTCAGGTTGTAGTGTCTCTCCGGGTGGCCAGGCACCTGGCACGTGTACCTGCCCACATCCTGCATGGCAGCTCGCCCCACCTGCCACAAGGAGAGACGGTGAGATTCTCTGCAGCCCCATTTTCCCTCCAATCCCATATTTTGCTCCAAAATGTCACCTGGAGCACAGTCCCATCCACTGACAGCCGCATCCCTGGGCTTGGTGTGAGCAAGGTCCCATCCTTCAGCCAGCGGGACCCCCGCGGGTCAACCCCAGGGTCCGGGCAGTGCAGTGTCACCTCCTGGTTGACGATGGCAGAGACGTTCTCCTCCTCGCCCAGGGCAGTGGGTGGCACTGGAAACAGACAGGGCAACGCCACCCCCAACCCCCCCTTCCCAGGGCTGGCCCCACAGCCCCCATGCTGGGGAAAGGGCAGGGAGCATCCCCCAGCCCTGTGGGGGGATACACGGAGCCTGTGGCCACCGTCAGGAAAAGGGTCTGGGGACACATGGGGACACTTACACCGCACCTCGACAGTGGCCTCGCGCCTGTCCTCACCCGCGGCGCTGCTGGCCACGCACGTGTACGTCCCTGAGTCCAAGAGGTGAGGGGTGGGCAGGGACAGCACACGCCCGCCAGACAGGATCTGTGCCCCCCGGGAAGGAGAGAGCCCAGCTGAGCATGAAACCAGGGAACTTCACTGGGCTGCAAGCAGTAACTGAGATAGGTGGGCACAGTCCTGCCTTGAGCCTGTCCTCGTCACATCGTGGGGACCCCCGGCTCTAACATATGGCAGGGAGCAGGGCTGAGCACGTCCGTGCTCCCATGGACCAAATGCAGGGGGGAAGACTTGGGCAACATCACATCTGCTCAGCACCAGCAATTGTTTGTTTCGTGGGGTTTTTTGGAAAAAACAGAGCAAGGAACCAGAGCATCCTTCTAGAGACATGTCCCCATGGAGACCCCCCCCCCCCCCCCCGCCCCGTGGCAGGCCACCTCACCTGCGGGCCACCCGCCACCTCCTCGGGCACGGGGTTGCCGTCCTTGAGCCACAGCAGCACCGGGGCAGGGCTCCCGGTGGCATCACACCGCAGCGTCACCGCCTCGCTCGTCACCGCCACAACGGGGCTGGGACCAGCCGTGATTCGTGGGGGCACTGGGGAGGGTGGAGGGGGCACAGCAATGTCACCAGCAGCACCAGGGAGACAGAGATGGGGACAGCTGGGGTGGGAGACACCAAGGTTTGGACCAGGCAATGCCCTCCCGTAGGGCCATGGCCCTTGGGGACATTACCTGGGATGGATGTGGGGTAATGGCAAATGGGATAGACAAAGAGGTCTCTGCTAAACTCAGCTCTCAGGGACGTGCCCCACGGGCTGGGATGGCCCCACCAGCCCCATGCACACATGGGGGGTCCTGGGAGAGCACCCCGCTCTCACACAGCTGCTGTCCTCCCCCTGCACGCCACAGACTCACCGGTCACCCGCAGGCTGTACCCGAGCTCGGTGTCCCCGGCGGCGTTGGAGGCCACGCAGCGGTAGCTGCCGGCATCGGGAAGACGGGCACGGGGGATCTCCAGGCGTTTCCTATCCCTGGACAGGATCCGGCCCGGGCTGGTCACGAGCTGCTCGTTCCCCTTGTACCAGGAGATGTCTGCAGGGAAGGAGGGAGATGAGATGTAAGGAGCGTGATGGCAGCATGGGGGCACACACCAGGGACACCCCCAGGGAAGCTCAAGGGAGGGGACAGGCTCACCGGGAGCTGGCACCCCCGTGGCCAGGCACTCCAGGGACACCGTGCTGTTCTCCAGGACAGCCAGGTCCACCTCGCTGGGCTCGATGTTCGGAGGCACTGCAACCCAGCACGCATGGCCATCAGCTCTGCGCAGCCCAAACCCAAACCAGCTGAACTGCGTGCACCAGTCCCCATCCTGGGAGGGAACCTCATCACTGCATAGTGATGCTGCTGCCCTCCAAGTCACCAAACAGATTTGTTCCCCCGGGATGCGATACTCATCCTACCCAGGGAAGGGATCTCCGCTCCCTGCCTGGTTTCTCACCCAGCACCTTCAGCATCACGTCCTGCTTGTCCTCCCCTGCGGGGTTGGCTGCGACACAGGTGTAGACACCCTCATCGGTCAGGTCAGCCTTCTCAATCTAGAGGGAGGAGGGAAGGTTCCTGACTAGCTCTGGTCACTTGTGAGCCCAAACTGGACCCTCTCCCTCCAAAACTGGACCTCCTCTCCAGCTCCTGCAGCCCCAGGGCTGGGTTTCTCCTCCAGCAATGTCCAGCAAAGCGGGGTTTGCCCAGCAGACCCCTAGCAGGAGCCATGCCCACGAGCTGCTGTGTCCTCACCCTGCTCAGGAGCCTGGTGTCCCTGTGCTCCAAGCAACACAAATCCCTCCATCACTCCCACCTGCCCTGGCCGGGGTCAGTGCCACCCCATGGCACCACTGCTTCAGCCCAGACACTGCCATAGGGAAGCCCCAGGGCACACAGCCCTGCCCGATGCTGCTGCACGGCCCCTCGGCCCCATCATGCCCCCCACCTGGAAGAGGCTGCTCGTGGCTGGCAGTGGGACCCCGTCCTTCCTCCAGCCGAGCCGTGGGGGTGGCGTGCCCGTGGCCTGGCACCGGAGTGTCACCGGCTGGCGAAGGGCCACGGTGACGGCATCCCCCTCCGCGATGCTGACCGAGGGGCGTGCTGGCCAGAGGGGAAACAAGGTTGGGGGAGAACTCTTTGCTATCCGTGCCCTCCCTTACTCATGGGACAGAGAGCAGGTCTCCCCCAGGCTCTGTGCTCACCTTGCACCGAAACCCACACCTGCACCTGGGCCCCCCCAGCCCGGCTGCTGCCCTGGCAGACGTAGAGCCCTTGGTGGGCGAGCCCCACGTGGGAGATCAGCAGGGTCCCGCCATCCTCGGACACCACTATGCTATCCTCTGTGCCCAGGGGGCGCCCATCCTTCAGCCACCTGTGAGGAGCAGGGGGGGGTGGCAGGTTCTTGGGGTGTCCTACCACCACCCACCCCAGTTTCTGACCAGGAGCAAGGGGGTGCTGCGCCCGTGGCACTTGCAAAGTCGCCAGATCATGGAGGAGAGCAGGATCCCAGGGATGAGGAACAGGAATGGATGCCTCCCATCCTAAAGGACACCCCAAGCCAGGGGTCCCCATTACCCAGATGGAGTTCCCATCCCGATCTCTGCTGCGTCTTTGTATGTTGGGCTCTGGGGTGCACCCAGGGAGCTGTGCAGCCCCCTAAGGCAGCTCAGGGGGACATGGGCAGCACCCCCATCCTGCCCCATGGTGCTCACCGTATCCGGGGCATGGGGACACCACTGGCACGGCAGTGAATGCGCAGGGAGTTGTTGGCAACAGCAGTCATGTGGCTTTCCCCATCACCGATCAGCAGCTGGGGGGGAGCTGAGGAAAAGGGGAAAAGGGGACTGCAGGCTGGGACCAGCCCTAGGAGCCTAGCATGGGAGCAGCCAAGAGCTCGGAGGGCACAGGACCCCAGCAGAATACCAAAACCCACAGCTGTTTGGGGCCAAATTTTCCTTTGCACATGCTCCTCTGATCTCAGAAAAGCTGCAGTTTCCAGCCACCTCCTTCCTGCCACCATAAATCCCTGCTCCCTGCTACAACCCTGCCAGGCTTGGCTGCAGCCCGCAGCCCCCTTACCCTGCACGAGCAGCTTGTGCCGCACCATGCTCTCGCCCGCGGGGCTGCTGGCCAGGCAGGTGTAGGAGCCCGCTGAGCTCTCCGATGCCCGCTGGACCCGGAGCAGCGTGCCGCCTGCAAGGAGCAGCACCCCGGCACCCTCAGGCAGGGGCAGCCCATCCTTCTGCCAGCTCAGGGTGGGCAGCGGGTTGCCGCTGGCCGAGCAGAGCAGCTCCACGGGCTGGCCCACTGCTGCCTCCACCACGCGGCCCTCGCTGGAGATCGTCGGTGGCACTGCAGGGACAGAGAAATGGGGGAGTGTGAGTGCAGAGTGCCTGAGCTGAGCACTGCAGCTGTGCTGGTGGCAGGGCCATGGGGAGCACATGCCAGCTCCCCTTGTGTCACTTCCCTGGGGACAGCAGGACACATCCCGCAAAGCTCAGCCCATAGGGAGATGGAAATTGGCTCAGCAGAAGCCCAAAGGTGCAGGTGAACCACAGCAGACAAGGGCAGAGCTTGTGCTGGGGAAAGAAGCTCCAAAAACCCATGGCACGTGCCACCATGCAGTGCACAAACGATTTGGAGATCATCCCAAAACGGCACACTCACACACTTATTGCACTAACAGCTGAGCACAGCTGCCCAAAGCTGCTGGAGAGGAGACAGATGGGGGAAGAGACCTCTCGGAAAGCCCCCAAACCATGGATGCTTCCTAACCTCCTCTGCATTATGGCACCGGGTGCCTTACCATAAACCTCGAGCCTCACGGTCCTGTGCGCTGTGCCTGCAGGGTTGGTGGCCCGGCAGACGTACAGCCCCGCATCCGCCTCCTGTGTTGCGCTCACCCGCAGCGCCTGGCCCCCCCTCACGTAGGTGGTCCTGGTCCCTGAGGGGAGCGGGCGCCGGCCCCTGAACCAGGCAATGGTGGGGGCTGGGGAGCCCCGCGCCTCGCAGGGCAGCTGGCCGGAGCCATTCAGCAGCACCACCACCTCCGCCAGCTCCTCGGCGCCCAGGATGGAAGGGGGAGCTGGTGGAGAGAGGGGCATGGAGGTGGGGGAGATGCTCACCCCCCCTAGTTCGGCTGCCTGGATGGTTGAGAGTTTAGGAGAGGTGAAAGTGGATCGGGAGGAGGGCAGCCGAGGACTCACTGTGCACATGCAGCTGGAAGACCTTGCTGTGCTGGCCGGCAGGGTTGGTGGCCAGGCACTGGTAGGTGCCCTGGTGGTGGGGCTGGCTGCCCGGGATCCTCAGCACCTGCTCCTCCTCCAGCAGCTGGAGGTGGGGGTCCAGCACGGGGAGAGGCCTCGAGGGACAGAAAGGTGCACGGGTGAATCAGACCCGAGCACGGGCAAGGGACAGAGCCCATGGCACGGAGCGATGGCACCAGCTCTTGGAGGGGTTTTCCATGCTGGTAATGTGCTGGTTTTGTCCCAGCAGGGAGGAAACAGGGGCTGGGGATGGTTTGGCCCCCATCCCATCCCTGAAAATATCTTTTTGGCCCAGTGTTTTGGAGAAGGGAATGGCTTTGTGTCCAACACATCGTGCTCCCCCCCCTTACATGCACCCTATTGCTAGCTCTTTGACAGAAACACCACCCTCACCCTTCCAGCAGGTCCCAGCCCCCCCGCAGTCACTTACTGCCCGTCCTTCAGCCAGCGCACCCGGGGCTGGGGCACTCCCCTGCTCCGACACTCCAGCAGCACCTCGGAGCCCTCCGGCACGGAGACATTGTGAGGCCACCGGGACCCAGGCATGCTCGGGGGCACTGGGGGCAGAGGAAGTGTGAGCAGGGTACACAGCCAGGGGTACGAGGGGCACCCCAGTTTTGCCACCCTCCTGGCATCCCCATGCTGATACAGCAGGGGATGTTAACAAGCTCAATGGTCCCAAAATTGCATGCTGGATGTGGCCCAAGGGACCGCTCTGCCCCCAGCCAGCTGGCTGCAAGGGACCCCCTCCAGCCCACTCCAGGGTGACCATTGCTGGGTACAGGGGACGGGGACCAAGTCACCCAGCACGAGCAGGGCGAAGTGTCTGCGCGCCTCTCCCGCCCTGCTCCGGGCTCTGCAGGTGTAGGTGCCCGTGTCCTCGCTGCGGACCGCGGCAAAGCGCAGCGTCTGGCCCCTGCGGAGCAGGAGGGGACCCCCAGCTTCACCCACCTGCAGGAAGAGAGGGAGGAAAGGGGGTGTCAGGGGGAGCCAGCAGCACCCCTACCGTGGGACACAACGCCACCACCCCCTCTCCCAGGGGCTCACCAGCTGCCCGTCCTTGTGCCAGGTGACAGAGGGGCCGGGGGTGCCGGAGACGTTGCAATGCAGCGCCAGGGGCTGGCCAGCCACCACCGACACGTTCTCCCAGCCACTGCCCATCATCTCCGGGGGGGCTGGGGGGAGGCGAGAGCCGTGACGAGGTGACGAGACACGATGGCATCTGGCTGCCTCGCTTCTCTGCCCCATGGCCATGGTCAACAACACTCCCCAGAGAGCACACGGACCCGACGCAGTAGCTTTGTCCTGCTGGCCATCCCCCGCAACCCGCACAGCTCGCTCCATTTGGGGACAAGGAGCAGAGCACCCCCCAGGAGCATCTCACATGGGACAGGAGCCCTCTTCCCTCTGGCCGTACCGTGCACCACCAGCGTGGTCGTGCTGCTGACGGAGCCCGCGTCGTTGGCTGCCAGACAGGTGTAGTCCCCACTGTGGCTGGGCTGCAGGGCACGGATGAAGAGCGAGCCCCCATCCAGCAGCTCAGCACCCGGCACAGCATCCAGCACCTCCACTGCGTCCTTCCACCAGAGGATGGATGGCGTGGGGGTCCCTGCGTGGGTGCATGGCAATGGGCACGTGTTCAGATTGGTGATGGGCGCCTCACGTCCCACCTGTGCCAGGCAATGTGCGGGCCGCCTGGGGAAATCTGTGCTGCCAGATAGCTCCTGCGCCATCCCCACCTTGTGCTACACAAGAGGCAGGTGCCAGGATCTGGGCTGAGCCCAGAGAATGAAGGACAGGGGCATAGCAGTGAGGAAGGAGCAAGGATGGGTTAAGTGGAGAGTCCCAAAGCCAGCCAAGCCAGGGCACCCAACCCCTGGGTGAACAGCTGCTTGCACGGAGCCCTTACCCTTGACCGGACAGGGTATGGTGATGTTCTCATGGAGAACCTTCTCCAGCAGGACCTCTGCGCCATCGTCCAGGTATGGAGGCTCTGGGGGGTGAAACGACCCCGATGCTGGGTTAGCAGACACCCAGCCCAGCCCTCCCCACCCCATCCTGTGGTCCCAGCAGGGGCTCCCAGCACTCACCCAGCACTTGCACAACCACCTCCACGGCATCCTGCCCCACACTGCTACTGGCGATGCAGCGGTAGCGTCCTGCGTCGGAGAGCTGCACGGCCCCGATGATCACAGCCCCACGGGCCCCCTCCAGGGCTCCCCACTCGCCCTCCTGCAGCGGGCGGCCATCTTTGGACCAGCTCAGACTGGGGACAGGGTCCCCGTAGGCCACACATGGCAGCTCCAGCCGCTCTCCCACCAGCGCCCGCAGCACCTCAGGGCCACGCTGGATTCGTGGCGGGACTGGGACAGAGAGATAAGAGCAAAACATGGCATTGAGGGATGGCATGGAGCTGTGTTTACAACTCACGGCTCCCCACAGTGATGCAGAGGCATGCCACGTGCCATGGGCTCGGCAGGACATACCTTGGATTCGCAGACTGTAGTGCACCGAGGCGTTCCCCATGGCATTCGTGGCCGTGCAGGTGTAGAGGCCGCTGTCTGCCTCCTGGGGCTCGGCCAGACGTAGTGACCCTGAGGGGAGGATGCTGTACCTTGGTGCAGAGGGAACAGAGAAGCCGGCTGGAAGGAACAGCCGTGCTGCCCTTTATCTGACTTCACCCTGGGCAGGAGCTAGGGGCTGACAGCTCCACGAGGCAGCCACGGGAAGATCTCCAGGGCCACAAGAAGCCCTGTAAATCTGTGCATAGCGGAAAAAAAAAAAAAACCCTTTGCTCTGCACCCGTGCAAGGCTGCAGCTTGAGCCACCAGCGTGGGGGACAAGGTCACCACTGAAGGTGCCGGGGCTCCCCGTGGAGCTCGGCCCCTGCAGCTGGAGCTGGCCGTGCTCTCACCCCACAGCACCATCTGCGCTCTGCAGACATAACATCATCGCAGCCCACGGCCGCCCATCCCGCCCCATAAATCACTCGGCCGTGGGGAGCAGCACAGGGCCACAGGGAGCAACCATAGGAAATTGGATCAAGAATGACAAAGCAACACGGTCCCTCGAGAAGCGTGAAACCAGGCTGCCTTCCCCCAGCCACAGCAATCCTCAGGTGCAAGGGAGGAAGCGATGAACTGAGGTTGGGGTCCACAATGTGTGACACCCCTTCCAGCATGGTGCTAACGTGCTAAGCAGGTCTTGCTTCCATCAGGGAAAACTCAGTAATCAAACACACCCAGGAACCTTCCAGTTATCTTCTCCCACCATATGGCTTTGGTGGTCCCATCACTGCCACCAGCCCCACGGGGACATCGCTGCCTCCCTCCCCATCCTGTCTGCGTGCTTCAGCATCCCTGCTGCCCCGTCCCCGTGGAGCAGCAACGTGCTGAGAGGGAGATCCTGCGCTACCAGTGTCAGCACATAGCTGTCTGCTGAAGTGAGGCTGAGCAGATACGGGCCCGAGCCACAGAGCTGCAAGCCAGCCGCTCTCTTCGGTCCAGTCGACAAATTCAGGCCAGCTGCGAAACTGGGAGCAGAACCCAGCATGAAGGGGAGCGAGGGGGTGGTGGGAGAGCGGCTGCCCTGGCCAACAGCCACGGCGAGCTCTCTTTGAGGAGCAAAGGCTGCTCACAGCACCAGTGCAGGATCCGACCCTCGATAACCCCGGCAGTGCTCCCCAGGGAGCAGGCAGGTCTGGTACCTTGCGGAGGAGAGAGGCAGCGGCCGGGACTCGTGGCTCCACGCCACCAGGGGATGGGGAGAGCCATGCGCCTCACAGGGCAATGTGGTCTCCTGCCCACGCACAGCCAGGACGGTCACAGGGGCTGATATCCCCCACGATCCGTTCACGCTGATCCTGGGCTTCGCTGGAGGGAGGGAGAAAACAAAGCTGGTGCAGGAACGCTCCACGCACCCCACAACCTTCAGTGCTGTTTTCATACCCAAAACCCATCCTACACGTGGCTTGGGCAGCCCAAAGCCATCAAGGAAACCAGGAGCACCCCCAGCCTGCGGCTGCCCACCCTCCAGAGCGGGTTTACTGGGAGCTGGTCCCGGTGCTGAGCACTCACTGCTGACGGAGAGCTGCACCTGCCGGCTGGAGAAGCCTGCCACACTGGCGGCCGTGCAGAAATAGGTGCCGGCATCCCCCGGGGAGGGTGTCGGGATCAGGAGGGTCCCGTTGGGGTTGAGGTGGTAGCGTGGACTTGGTGAGATGGGCTCCGTGCCCTGCAGAGGAGAGAGAAGGGAGGAAGAGGGCAGAGACTTTCCTATGAGCCGAGCAAGCCAAGGGCAAAAAAATAAAATAAATAAACAAACAAACAAATAAATAAATAATATTAATAATAAAAGGCTCTTGGCCCATCAGAGCAAGCTGCCTTGCTGCTTCCAGCTTCCAGGGGCACTCAGTGCTGCCTACCCAGGCAGCCAGTGCACACCGGTGGGTGATGCCCTCTCCACACACCACCCAGCACCCAAGGGTGCCCCTGGCAGCAGGACGCCAGCCTGCTCCCACACAGAGCCACCCTCCCAAGCCCCCCACCCCCTGGGGACACTTCTACCTTGGTCCAGGCAACAGTGGGGGTGGGCACACCGGTGGCATCGCACCGCAGGGTGACAGCCACTCCCTCGGTGGCAGCGACCAGGGCAGGACCAGGCTCGATGCTGGGAGGAACTGGGGACAGAGATGAGCACCTCACCCTGCTGGACATGGCCGCAGGTAGCGGGGCTTTGACTCACGGCTTGCCAGCACCCACTGCAAACACCCGTCCTGTCCCCAAGCCCCTCCAGCACCACCCCCTCTCTGTGCAGTCACCGCTGCCCACAGGGGCTACATCTCCCTGACGCGCTTCCCCAAAAGCTCAGCCTCCCAGGCTGGCCTTGCCTAAATGGGAGCAGAAACCTCACCCTGCTGCAGGTGACAGCTCCTGGTGAAGCCCCTGCTCTCGCACCCAACACGTTTGGCACCCGACCCCAGCTGGGGACCAGCCCTGAGCACCCCCGTGTGTCCCGGCTGGGCACGGGGCTCTGCCAGCACAGGTCAGCAGCCCAGCAGGCAGGACGGAGCACTTCATCGCACATGTCCAGGGTCAAGTTTCATGTGTCCTGGCTGGCTAGCACTCGCAGAGCCACCAGATGTTTTCTGAGCCTGCTTTGTAGCCGCACCGCGCAGCCCTGGGGACCGTTCCTTATGTGCAGATCTGGCTTCAGAGTTTTCCTGCCCTGACACACTGGAGCTTCTCTTCCAGACCAGTGGAAAAGCCTCGCTTGAGCCAGAAATCCACAGCTCCTTCCCGCTGAGGTTGCACAGAGCTGGCAGCAGAGGCCAGGGGACAGCACCCACCCCAGCCACCACGCAGGGACACCCGGCCTCTCACCGTGGACCACCAGGGTCACATCCTGCCGATGCGAGCCGAGAGCGTTGGTGGCCACGCAGGTGTAGGTCCCCGCGTCCCCCCACGACGCCTGGCCCACGTGCAGGCTGCCATCAGCCTGGGCGGAGAAGCGGCCGCTCGGGGCTACCTGGGCAGGGCAGAGACAGGAAATTGGAAGGGATCGGGGAGCAAACATCACCTTGACATGCTGCCTTTGGGGCATACCCAAAATCCCATCCTTGGGTAGTACGAACACCCTGATGATGCACCCTCCCAACCCAAACGCTCCCCCAGCATCTTCCACCGGCAGCTCTGAGCATGGATGTGCCACCATGAAGCCCCCCCCTGCCCCCACGACCCTCACCGGCTGCCCGTCCTTCAGCCAGAGGCGGGCAGGCAGCGGCCGCCCAGCCAGGATCACGCACGGCAGCCACACGGGCTGCCCTGCCAGCACACGGACCACGGCGGGTAGCAGAGCTATTTCTGGGGCTGCGAGAGAGAGGGGAATGGGAAAAGTGATATTAGTTGGAGACAAATTAGCGAGGAACATGTGGGAGAATGAATCTCCTGCTTTAAAAATTAGCCACCCTGGTCACCCAAACATCTGCCAAACCTTGCTGGGGACAGGCAGAAGAGCACACAACAGGAATGTGCAGCTGACTCAGGCTCCCCATGGCACGGGGTCTTTTCTCCCCCTCCCAAGCCTCCCAGCATGGTGATTTTTTGATTTTCTGCATTAAGTGCATTACATTCATTTCACTGCTTATGGGTCTGAGTGCACACCAGTGCTTTTAGGCTGAGGTGGATGGGCATTTCTGAACCCATGCTGGGGAGGGATGGCTCCGTGCATGGCTCTGCACCCCCAGCACCATGGGTTTTGGCTGTGCCTTGAGCTTCACAGGGACCCACGTGCCAACAAAGCCACAGAAAAGCAAACCTTGTCCGGTGACCGTGAGCTTGACCTCCGCTCGGATTTTCCCAAAATCATTCTGGGCTTCACAGACATAGATGGCTTGGTCATCCAGCGAGGCACCTGGAGTACAGAGGGGGAGCACACAGAGGTGCTGCGTGAGCGTGCACCCAGGCAGGATGCCCGCGCACCCTCTCCATCACCCGGCACACACTCAGTGCTCACCATTGATGAGGAGCTCGGCCCCAGGCAGCCCGTGCTGGTGCACCACGGGCTTCCCATCCTGCCGGGACCAAGCCACCCGCAGCGGTGGCGAGCCCTCGGCGTGGCACAGCAGGGTCACGCTCTCCCCGATCTCAACCTCCAGGTCCCCCAGGGGCTCGGGGAAGTGCGGGGCAGCTGCAGGAGAGAGCAGTGGGAAGGGGCTTGGGCAGGGCTGCCACCCCCCTGCTACAGCACCCCAGCTTCCCAGTGCCCGGGGCTGTGCAGAGCTGAGCCCCGAGGAGAGGCAGGGCTGCAAAACACACGAGCCAGGTGCCTTGAAGGGTTACGAGCATGACTCAAAGTATTTGTTGTTTTCATTGCACCCCCCCAGCTTTGACCTTCAGTTGCACTCCGCACCCCTCTTGCTGAGCAAAACTCTCTTGTGCTTTTCTACCATTAACAGATTCAAGCCTTACTGCCCCAACGAGACCCCCACCCTACTCTTCCTCCTTTCCAAGCTATTCCAGCCCTTCACCCTTCAGTGGGAAGCCCTGAGCACCATGTGGGGTGCCTGGCTTTTCAAACAAAGGATTAACCTCCACCTAATCCCACAGATTCCCCCCCTGTACCCCAGCCTTGCCCCACGCGACAGCACCCACAGGGGTCTCTGCCCACATCCCGAGTCATTTCCCTCCTCCCAGCCCCAAAGCCCCGGACACTCACAGCCCACATCCAGCACCGTGCTGGCGAAAGCGTTGCCGGCCTCGCCATGAGCCTGGCACGTGTACGGCCCCGCGTCCTCCTCCCGCACCGCCTGCAGCCGCAGCACGCCACGCTGGCTGCCCGCCGGGAACGCCGCCACCTCCTGCTCACCTGCCCCAAGACGTCCCCCATTAGCACCCCAGGGACCCCCTGCGTGATGTCCCCGGGGGCAGGCAGGGGATCCCGGTGCAGGGATGGGGCTCGCTGCCTGCGAGCATCCCAGCTCTGCTTCACCTTTGTGCCACGCGATCTGGGGAGGGGGCACCCCCGAGACCCAGCACTCCAGGGTCACGTCTTCTCCCACCAGTGCCTTCATGCTCGGTGTCACAGCCAGGATGGCAGGAGGCTCTGTGCCACAGGGAGAGAAACAGCTGCAGATTATGCCTGCAGTGCTCTTTGTGCCTCAATTCACCCCAAGGGGGCCATGGAGACCCCAGAGCCCCACCACCACCACCCTCCTTTTGGACAGCCCTGCCCACAGCTTGCATAAGAAGTTCCCAGCACTGCAGGAAAGAAAAACCCTCGTGCACAGCTGGGATACCCCTCCTGGGGTGCCGGTACCGATGTACTCCAGGCTGATGGCTTGCTCATCCTGCCCCAGCAGGTTGTTGGCAGAGCAGCTGTAGTTCCCCGCGTCCTCCGGGACCGCAGCCCTGATGTGCAGGGTGCCCTGAGAGTCCATGAAAACCCTGCATGGGGTGGGAAGAGAGGGGAAGTCGAGCCCTGAAAAACGGAGCTGATGAGAAATATTGTGAAATTAGTGACGGGGCCTGGCTGTGCCTGGATAAGGCAGGATGGCTTCGAAATACGTACATGAAATTAGGGGCAGCGATATGCCAGCCACCCCAGGTGCGTGAGCAGGGGATGCCTCAACGCTTTCCTCTCCCCAGAGCCATCAGCAACCCTCAGCCCCTCTCTCAGCCCATGCGGCCCCGCGAAGGGAGCACCAGCCCCAGTGGGATGCAAGATGAAGGCAGCCCAGTCCCTGCAGTCACCTCTGGTCCTGCTCCAGCACCCGGCCCCAGAGCTTCCAGGTGATGTGTGGCTGGGGGTAGCCCCCGGCCGTGCAGTTCAGCCACAGCTCCTGGCCCCTGCTGAAACGCTGGGGGCTTGCGTCGACCTCCACCCACGGTGCCTCTGCACGGGGAGAGGGCAGAAGGGGACCACAACCAGCACATCGCCCCATGGCATCACCCGCTCCTGGGGTGACAAAATCCCCCCGGTGTGGGGCAGAGCCTACCCTGGATGAAGAGCCAGACGGAGGCGGTGGCGGTGCCGTGGGCACTGCGGGCAATGCACTCGTAGGGGCCCGCGTCCCCCGGCTGCACGCGGCTGATCTCCAGCGAGTGGTTCTGCAGCAGCCTGGCCCTGCCGCCCCCCTGCAGGGCCACCCTCCCGTCCCAGCTCCACGTCAGGTTGTAGGGCACAGCGCTCAGCACGGGGCAGGACAGCATCACGTCTTGGCCCGGCGAAGCCGTGACGTTGCCCGGAGCCAGGAGACGCGGTGGTGGCTCTGCAAAGGCAGCATGCTGGGCTGTAAGGAGCCTGCACCTGGGGACCCCTGGGCACCAGAGCTCGGCAGGAGCAGCACGCACCTGAGACGGAGACGTAGGCACGAGCCCGCGTCACCCCAACCTTGTTCGTGGCCGTGCACTCATAGAACCCTTCATCACTTTTGGACACCACAGGGATCAGCCAGCTGCTGTTCCCTGAACCTCTGTGAAAAGAGAGAAACCACGGGATCAGCCCCATTCCAGGCACTGGGGCTGGGAATGCCATGCTGCCAGCTGCTCCAAATTCCTTGGGATTTCTCCCATCGGAGCTGGGCATCACACGGACACATCCCCTGGGATTCTCTGCTACCCCCTCGTGATGCTCGCAGACTGGGAGCCCAGGGTGGCACACAGCATCCACCCACCAGCAACATCTGGGGGGTTGTTCTGCCTCTGTGTGAGTCCAGCATGGAGCAAACTGGGCCAAACTGGAGACCAACCTGAATTGCTTCTCCTCCCCAAGCCTGGCCCCAGCCCGGCTGAGCTGCAGGCGGAAGGGCAGCTCGCTGTGCGCCGAGCAGGAGATCCGCTGCGGCTCGTGGCGGTAAGCCTGGATCCTGCTGGAGATGTTCACCTGGGGCAGGCCTGGAAGCAGTTGGGGACACACACACACAAACACGTAACGTTCCTTGGGAGGCAGCAGGAAAGTCAGATTTAAAATACCCGGGCAGAAACCAAAGCAGAGGGGTGCTGGAAGGAGCCTTTGAGCCCCCTAGGGAAGCGGCGCAGAGCAGGGACCGCTCACCGGGGACCACGCTGGTGTAGGTGACACTGGAGAGGCGCTGCAGGGGGTGGCCCTGGGCATCCTCACCCTTCACCTTCAGCAGAAAGTCCCCAGGGGGGGCACGGAGGGGCGAGCCCACCCAGAGCTGCCCCGAGGAGGCGTCGGAGAGGGGCCACAGGGGCACTGAGAGGAGGGCATGGCCAGAGCTGTTGAAGAGCTCGATCTCCTGCAGATGTCCTGGCGGCTCCAGGCCGCTGCAGTTCACCACCACGGAGATGGGCAGGCCTGCGAGAAAAGCAAAACCCAGCTGTGTTCCCAGCTGCAGGAATCATGGACACAGTGTCCACATCGTGGCAAGCCCCAGGCTCACCTTGCAGTGGCCGCTCCCCGGGCTGGATGCCGTCGGGGTCCGGCTGGGTGGAGAAGCCAGCTTGGAAATTGATGCTGCTGACGCCCGTGATCCTCACCGAGTGGCGGCCGCTGCTCTGGGTCTGTGAGCAGAGCAAGAGGCACTTACTGAGGGCAGAAGAAGGGGAAGGAGAAGGGCAGCAGCCAGCCCCTTCCACTCGCTCAGAGAGCTCAGTGCCCATCAGGAGAGCCCCGAGCACAGGAGAGGGGCAGGGGCTCCGTGAGCTCCTTTTTTTGGGGTGTCCCAGCCGGAGTGGACAACATAGGGGACCTGGCACCAGCCTACCTTGACCTGCCACATCCCTGGCTCGTGGGGCTGCACCGCCACCACCACGGCCGAGTCGGGGATGCTGAGCAGCTCCTTCAGGTCGCGGCCTTTCTCAAGGAGCTTTCCTGCAAGGAGAAGCAAAGCTCTGGGATGGGCACCCCAGGTGCTTCCCCAGCCCCTGCAGCCTGCCAGGAGCCCTCCACCACACACTTCTCACTGCTGGAGCAAAAGGGGGACCCATGGGGATCCGCCAAATGCTCCCCAAAGCATCTCCCCCCCGAGCCTGCTGCTCCCCTGGGCACCCACCTGCCGGGTCCCGGACCTCGATCTGCGGGGCCGGGCCACTCAGGGAGACGGTGACCTCCTTCAGGCTGGGGTCGAAAGGGACGGGCCACGTGTGATCCCCGCCGTCCTCATGGTCCGCGGACAGCAGGTGGACTTTGGAGGCCTGGATGGCCTCTTCCACCCACTTTAGTACCTGAGGGCAGGCGGGGGAGAATTAACCTGGATCTCCCCCTCGCCGTATGGCATCACCATTTCAGGGCTGTTTCAGAAGCAGGGCTGTGTTGTAGGGGCACAAAACCTCAAGCACACACCTCCCAATGCAAGGGGAACTGAGCAATTTGTTGTAATTGCAATTGCCAGGTGTCTCCTGCTCCACCCCGGGGAGCAGACACTTCCTCCAGTTCACCCATGGGAACAAAACCACACTTTGCTTGGTTCAAGGCTAACGCAGGGCTCCCAGAGCAACCTGGAGGTGCCTTGGGCACAAGGATTGACCCCAGGGAAATACACAAACTGGGTCGGAGCACCCATGCCGCAGCCACCCCGTCCTCGCTCACCTCCTTCACCTGCTGCTTGTCCAGGTGGAAGACCTGCCCGGAGCTGGTGGCCGCGACGCGCTCGTACACGCGGTACCCGGGGTGGCTCCTGTCCCCGCAGTCCCCCGTCAGCACGAACACCACCTGCCAGAGAGAGGGTCCCCTGCAGCATCACACAGGGGACAGCACACCCCGGGGGGGACACATCCAGCCCCCTGCTCACTGAGCCAGCTCAGGCTGCAGCCCCCCGGGGATGCCGTATCCCCGTGTTAATGGGTGATGGGGGCGGTTTTTCGTGGCCTGGAGCCACCGTCGTGCTGTGACAGCGCCTGCCCGAGCCACGTCTCAAGGGGACACGGCCTCACCTGGGACTGCTTGTGCTGCAGCAGCCGCAGCAGCTCCTCCTGCTGCTCGTAGTCCTTGGCCCGAGCATCCGTGAAGACGTAGATGAAGGAGCCAGGGTGCGAGACCTCGGCGGCCAGCCTGATGGCTGCCACGCTCATCTCCGGGCAGTCCCCCCCGCCCTGCGGCACAGCGGGGACGTAACACAGGCAGGGCCAGGGATGGGGTCCCCACTCCCCACCCCACAGCGACTCCAGCCCAGTGCAACCCCGTGAATCCACCTGTACACAGACTCCTGTGCCCGCCCCTGCCCACCACCACCAGCGGCCACCCCAGGCAGGGGGCTCGGGGACACGGTGAGGGCCGGCTCCTGCTTCCACAGGGCTTTGTGCCCTGAAGGGCTGGGGAACGACGTGCAGCCGGGGCTTTGCACTGCGGCCAGCACACAAACGCTGCCCGCTAACACACAGCTGCGTCCGAGGGGGAACACAGTGGGATCGAGCATTGCAAGGCAGGAACGGGGATGGGTAAAGCGCAATAAGCTCCCAGAGAGCACTCCAGCCGGCAGGACGCAGCTGAAATGGTTTTAAAGAAACCATTTTCTAGAAGAAATCGTTGCTTAGGTGGTGTACCTGGACTTGGAGCTGCTGCAGGCGCTGCTGGAAGAGGCGGGGGTCCGTGGTGAGGGTCGCGGGGCCCACCTCTGCGAACACAGAGGTCCCGTGTCAGCCCCTGGCCCCAGCCGAGGCACGGGACACGAACCTGGGCCTCGGGGAGACCACCAGCAAGTGGCTTCTGACCCCCACCTACCACCCCTGCCTCCCTTACCACCCCACTCCAGCCGTTTTCATTGAAATTCAGCATTTCTGCTGAAAATAAAGCCCCGTTCCCGCTCTCTTTATGGGTGGTCTGGGCTCTTTTGAAAAGCAGCCGCTAATTATAGGTGTGCGCCGAGATTCCAAGGTGAGGGCTGGGGTGGAAGGGAACGATTCTGGCACTGGGGGAATTACCAACGCCTCTTGGCGAGCGGTGCTTTTACTGAGGCAGCCCAAAAGCACGTCATGGACTTGTGCAGCAATGCCTCCCAAGGGCTGCACCAGGGGGACAGGAATGGGTTGGGAGCAAAAAGTCACCCACGTGGCACAAGCAGGTGCCAGCATCACCATTAATTGATGGATTAATACAGGGAGAAACAGCCTGCCCCACACTGGCAGGGCAGTGTGGGGTCTGTGCCCGCCAGCCACCCCATGCACCATCCCCACCACAGTCATTGGGGGGTGTTAAAAAGGGGAGAAGGGACAGGGCACGTACTCGGGGTGCTCCTCGGAGTGATTTTGGGTCAGGCATCCCCATCCAAGCATGTTGATCCCAGCCACCAGCCAGAGCCTGGGGCACCTGGGGGCTGGCAGGGGATCAGCTCCGCTCCCCCCCCGCCCCCGACTCTCGGTGCGCCAGCACAGCCCCAAACTCACCCAGCCCCAAACCCCATCCCCTCGGCCCCGTCCCCCTGCCCAGCACAGCCCTACCTGGGTCGTGGAAGGGCACCAGGACGTAATTCCTGATGAGCTTCGTGCCCCTGCTGAGCGTGCGCTCCAGGATGCGCGATGCCCCGTCCGTCACCTGCACCAGGTCGTCGTACATGGAGCCGGTGGTGTCGAAGACGAAGGCCAGCGTGGCCCCCCCTGCACCGGGTTGGGACCCGGTGACACCAGGGGCCAGCAGCAGCCAGAGACCCACAAACACCCCTCCGTGGGGTGGCATCACGGGGGAGAACTTGGGGTGCCGGAGCCCCCCGCCTTGTCCTCGCCCTGCTCCGTCCCTGTCCCCTGGTGCACTGTCCCCAAACCGGGGGGGGGGGGGACGACAGGGGGGTGCGAGGGGCTTCGCACAGCAGGGACAGAGAGGGGACACGCAGCCACCCGCAGCTGCAGCCCTGCTCCAGCGCTCAGCTGCTGGGAGGGATGGAGGGAGGGAAAAAAAAAGGGTTTTGTGAGCCAGCGGCGTGCTGGGGAGGCCGGGGGGGGGGGGGGGGGCGCTGGGAAGGAGGTCCCGCAGCCCACAGCGGGCTGACACAGCGCCCGGCCCCCCAGCCCTTCCTCCCCCCCCCCGGGTGCCGCCGGGGGAGGTGAGGGGAGGACGCGGGGGCTCGCAGCTGAGCGTCGGTGGGGAAACCCTGCCAAAGGCATGGGGAGGGGGGGGACCCAGCTGCAGGGGGGGGCCCTGAGAAAGGGAACCCCCCCCAGGACACCAGGGACCCTCCTCAGCTCTGACTTCCCAGTGCCTGCGTGGGCTAAAGGGGTCGGGGTTGGGGTGGGAGAGGGGTTGGGGGCAGAGACCCCCCCCCCTGCAGGAGGAGGGCTGGGAGCAGAGCCCAGGCCTGGATGCGCTGAGCTTCCCCCCCCCGCTCTGCTCTTGCTCAACGCCCCCACAGTGGGACCAGGAGAGGCTGGGGGTGAAGACAGGCTCCAGGTCATCAGGGCATCAGAGCATCAGGGGCCTGATCCTGCCCCGGGCTGAGGACCCCTCATCCTGCCCCAGCAGGGGATGGGGACCACCTCCATCCACAGCTGCTGGTGCCCAAACCCCCACCAGCTCCTCCCCATCGCCTCATTCATCCCTGCTAGATGCTCCCAGTGCTCCCAGTCCCTGCAGCACCTGTGTGAAACTGGGCTTTAACCCCTTCCTTACTGAGGGGTGCTCCCATCCTCAGCGGGCACAACAAACCAGGAAACAGCCTCTGGGTAACCGCACCCAAAATGCATCCTTTGGAGCCTGCCCCCCTCCTCGCCCTCTGCTGGCACAGCCGTAAATATATTTATATGTAGAAATACAGAGGCGTTGGACTCGATGAGCCTTACGGGTCCCTTCCAACTCGGGATATTTTATGGTTCTGTGAGTCTATGATAGAAATATACGCTTTGTCCCTGCACCGGGATACAACACGCCTCCAAGCGAAACCTCCCGTGCACACCCAGCCTCCTGGTTTAGACCTCCTCTGGCCTCCCCAGCAATAATTAGCCCCCCTCGTTAGGAGCTCGCCCAAACGAGGACGTGCTGGCAGGGCCTTGCAGTGCTCCTTTCCAGCAGGCTCGGCAGCACAGAGCCACCCCGAAAGCCTCATCTGTGCCGCGAGCCCCTCTGTGTGCCCAGCCACGGGGAGGGGGCTGCCGAGGGTGCGTAATTACGGGCTGCGAGACGCAATTAGGGGATATTAATAGCAAATTGCTCAGCGGCCGCTGCTTGCCAAAAGCACCCCGGCGGCTCCCAGCCTGCTGCGCTGGCAGCGGGGCCGGAGGAGGTGGGGACAGGCTGCACGCGTCTGCTGCGTAAAAGGGGGGAAAAAAAAAGGGATGTTGGCGAAGGGAGGAGCAGTGTTTTGGGGTGAGCGTGGCTCAGGCATGGAGCTGAGACACGACCACTTGTCCCAGCCCAGGAAGCGTGTGGGTAGGGTGTCCCCATCCCCACCGTCTGCTGGTGTCCCTTACAGCCCCTGCTCAGGGCACCCAGCACCCAAAGGTGGCACCCCCGGCCCCAGAGCACAGGGCGGTTTTGGGGGTGGCGAGAGGTGGCAAGCCCAGCCCGTGCCCCCCCGGAGACTGCCTGCCTCCCCCTGCTGCGCATCACAGACCACGGGTGCTTCGGTACCGTCATTAAGCTTTTATTTCCATTGTCACAAAGTTCCTGGGTTCTGTTTTCTTTTCATCTGTTTGTCTGTTTGTTTGGAACCGGTTGGTTTGCTCGGTTTGCTCTTGAATTCATCTCAAGACAAGGCAGCAGGGCATGCAAGCCGGGACGCCGGCACGGACGCGCAGACAGGCTTCACCTTTACAAACGAGGCTCTTTGCTGGAGCTGCTGCTTCTCAGCCCAGGGCTCGGCTGCTGCTCGGGGCAGGGCTCGCGGCCGCACGAGCAAAGAGAGAGAAGGGAGTGGGGTTTTCCTGCAGCACCGGGTCTTGTGCGGGCCACCGAGACCCCGGTGGGGACCTGCTCTGCGCGGCCAGCCCCGAGCTGCTGCGGTGCACCGGGGACTGGCAGCTCCCTCCTTCACCCCAAAACTCACCACCAACCTCCTGCCCCTGGCCTCCCCAAAGCCCTGGCAGAAGGAGGGGTGTGGCTGGCCTCCAAAATGCCCCAGGCCCCCTCACTTTACATGGGGGCCGAGTGGGCGAGCTGCTTCATGCCACTGTGCCGGCTGCGGGTCACTGCCTGTCCCCTCCAAACCCACCTGAGAGCAGCTCCAGCAGCCCTTGCAGCCACCCTCAGGCCCCCATGGCCCTGCTCCAAGCAGGGCTCAGACCCCCCAGGACCCTTTTTACCCCCTGGCTCAGGGTGGGGGGGATGCACTCCTGGTACCAAGAGGGCTGGGGTCCCCGTCCAGCTTGCTGGGAGCACTCCCAGGGCCACCCGATTGCAGCGATTAAAGGGCAGCTCCGGAGGAAAACCCCCGCCTCAATTCTCTCTCTCATACCCTGGTTTGTGCCGGTACAGAGGCTGGGGGGTTCTGCTCCAAGCCCCTGCTTTTCCAGGAGGAAAAAGCTTTCCTCCTGCTTTTCCAGGAGGAAACTTCTCAGCCCAGTCCCAGAGCGCAGAGAAAGGCGGACACAAAGCAGCGACAGTCAGCGCGCGAACAGAGGACTGAAAAGAAGGGGAGCACAGACACTGCATTTAATCAGGCAACACTGACGGGACAAATGAGGGGGGGGACACACGCTGCAGCCACCGGGGGGGGGGACCCACGCCTCTGCCTCGGGTCCCCCTCCCCGGCGTTGCGGCGTCACTTCAGCTGCGAAACCGAGCGCAGGGAACGGCCCGAAACGGACGGGCTCCTGCCGGCTGCTTGGTTTTAATGATGACCAGGTTGAAAATGAGGACTGAAATTAATTATTCCGTGGTGTCGGCTCCAACCCAGCAGCTCCTGCCATGCTCCTGGAGCTGCACGTGGGTGGGTTTTTGGTGGGTGCTGCCAAGCCCCCGTGGCCATGCCCAGCGCTGGCGCTCCCCTAGCCCAGCACCCAGCCGCTCTCCGGGGCTCACCCAATGTTTCATTGATGGGGAAACTGAGGCACAAGGAGGTTAAGGCCAACTTTTCCAAGCAGGAGGAGCTTCAAGCCTTATTTTCAGCAGTACCGAGGAGCTGCGGATCCCGGTGATGTTCAAGGAGGAGGTGGGGGCCCCAGGGAGAGACTGGAGGAGTTTCCAAGCCGGGGTCCCAAATCTGCAGCCAGGTCTGGGTGCTGTGGCCAAAATGATCTGCTCTGGGGCTTTCAGCATGCCAAGAGGGGGCAGGACAGACCCCACACCGGGACAACAGGACGGTCCTCTGCCTGGGAAAACTTCCCCTCATCCCCCAGCAGGGTCCTCATCAACCAGCAAAGAGCTCTTTAATGCAGGCAAAACCCCTATTTTTTTTCTCTTTTTTTTTTTCAAATGTGCAAATATTCAGAAAAGGGTGAGAGAGGGCAGAGGGGCCGAGGGACCACTCCATCCCAGCCAGCAGCAGCAGCAGGGGCTGCAGGCAGCCGCACTGGCTGGGTGGATGCTAAATTTTGGTATTTTTGGGGTGGAAAACTCCTTCTAGCTGGCTGCACACCCCGCTTTCTTTGCAGGTTCTCCCCAGAAACTGGTGAGGGGCAGAGCTCGCTGTGTCTGCGGTCAGACCTGGATGAGCGCTGGTGGAGCTGAAGCATGGCAGCGGGCTGGCAGGTGCAAAGCCAGCGCAAAAGGCATAAAAAAAAAAAAAAAAAGGAAAAAAAAAGAAAAAGAAAAGCCTTCCAGGGGGAAGTGGCAGAGCAAACATTTGCATTTGCCTGGGAATTATTCCAGATGCTGTGGGTCCATCATTTCCCAGCAGACGATTCCCGTAGTGTCACATTGACTGGGAGCAGCAATTGGCACCGGGGGGCCCAGCCCAGCAGGTCGGAGTTGGAGAAGTTGGAGGCACTGCGGAGATCTGCACGAGGGAGCTGCGTTTTGGCCACAAAGCGTCAAGAAAAAGGAGTTCCCAGGGTGAGGAGGGAGCGACGCCTTCCAGGAGCCCCCAACGGCGGGACACAGGCACCCTCGGGGCAGAGACGTTCCCGTGGGCTCCCAGGCTCAGGTCTTACAATTGCGCTCGGTGATCCAGTGGGTTTCCATGGTGGGGACGGGCTGCCCCGTGTGCTCCAGCTCCCGCAGCCCTTTCAGTGCACAAACCTCCAGTTTTTGGCTCTCCACCTGCCTCTTCCTCTCTGCCATCACGCACGGCACCCCCCAGCTGCAAAGCGAATCCTGGGTTTTGCTGAGAGGTGGAAAATCCTCCCAGCGAGGTCAGAGGCGCAGAGCACAGCGGGAGGAGAATGGGGACGAGGGGCCTTCACCCCACAGCCTTTGGATCTCCTGTGGGACGGGGCCGACCCCAACCAGCTCTTCCCCCAAATCCAGCCGCTGCCAGCGGTACTGCACACGGAGGGGAAGTCTGTTCTCCTTGGGCACAGGGAAAAGCTTTTTTGTAAGGGTATCCAAAAGCGCCTCAGAAGGAGAAGGCGTTGACAAAACGCGGGATCCCAAATGTCAGTGGGGTGGGAAAAGCACCCTCATCCCAACCCCGCCGGGCCCCAGCTTCAGGCTGTGCAGCAAAGCGACGTCTCTGCCTCTCTGTGCCGGGAGGGCTCAGACCCCATGGGGACACTGCTGTCACCTCCTGCCTCGTGGGGACACCCGTGAGAACGTCCCCCACGTCCAGCCACCACCCCACACCGTCCTGGGGGACATCCCTGGTGGCCAAGGGCTGTGGCACCGGCTGGGTTCAGCCACGGGAGCTGCAGGCAGGTGTCAGAAAGTTGGTGGCTCCATCTGTGGCCCTAGGGCCAAGCGAGGTGGTGGGAGAGCAGCGGCAGGTTGGGAGCAAAACGCAATGGAGCAGGAGGGGGCTGCAGCCTGGCTGGCTTCATGGAGCAGGATGATGGTGGATGGAAAAGGCTCTGGGCAGCACCCACTGAGCGCCCGTCCTCCCACGGAGGTGCCAGCACGTGTCCCACGTTGTGCCCCCAGGGCCGAGCCCGGCACTCCGGAGCAGCAGCGGGCGATGGAGGGGATGGTGGCAGCTCGGACACGGTCCCGTGGGGTGCGGTGACACCTCGGGGTGCTGCGGGTGCCTTTCTCCAGCCCTCTGCCTTCCCCCGAGGGAGAGGAGCACAAGCGGGGCGCAAGCTGGCTCCGCTTCGGGGCTGTGCTCCTGGTTTCCAGCAGAACCTCCCGTGTCCTATCCGAGATGCTACGGGGTGGGTCCGACCCGCCGAGGACACGCCGAGCTGCGCGTCTCCCCGCTGCTCCCGCAGCTGATCCGCAGCCAGCTCCGTGCGGGGTGCAAGCGCGCCTTGCCACCATTCCCAAAGAAAAATGGTAATAAAGGAATCGGCTTGGAAGAGAAACCCAACTCTTGGCTCCGTTAATACTTCTCATGCAGTAAGGAAATGAAACGATGCGAAGTAGCATGTGCTGGACACCGGCTGCTTCCTCGCTCTGCCCCACGGGGAGGCCCAGCTGGTAAAAACGGAGAGCAGAGGGATGGAGCAGGAGGGGTCTGCCCAAACCGACCCCTAGCTGAGCTGGCAAAGAGAAGGGAGACCAGGAAAATGCAGGAAATGGGGCAAATGGAAAGAAAAAAGAAGCTACGGCCAGCCCCCCTTCAAACATCAGCCAGCACACGGCATACGGGGGGCAGAGGAGAAGGGGGAAGGCAGATTTTTGGCTTCATCGTTATTGCAGGCTCCCAATGCCCCGCAATAGTGTATGAGCATGTAAACCTTACAGATCATCACCTAGGTGTTCGGACACACACACGAGAGACTAAACACGGCAGCAACATTTACAACGAATAAATAAAGATATCGATCGTCGAGATAGGCATATAAAAAAAAAGCCTCACTTCTTTCCACCAAAAAAAAAAGGAAAGAAAAAGCACGATACCGTCTCACAAAAAAAATAAAATAAAATAATCCTATAATAATATATATCCCTAGTGACCCGGGCTGGGCTGCCAGCGGCACCGCAGAGGGCGCGAGGGTTGTTCCCCGTCACCGTTCGTGCCTCGGCTCCCCGAGCAGCACCCCGGGGTGCCGGCGCCCCGCTACCTTTGGGCTCCATCTCCAGCCGGCCGGATCCCAGGAGAGGACCACGCCGGCGCATCCGCAGTCCGATTCCGAAACGTAGGGAAGAGGAGCAAAGGGGGCGAGGAGGCCGGGGGGGCTCTGCCTTCGGTGCCGCTCGACCCATTCCCCCGGCCCTGAAGTCCTGGGCGCTCGCCGCCGCTCAGACCGTGGTCTTTTGCGGGTTTTTTTGGAAAAAGCAGAAGTTGGCGAATGGCAACGGCTGGTTCGGAGTGCAGAGAGGGGGAGTGAGCTCGCGCTTCAGGTGCATCCTTTGCTCGCGGAACATAAAGGAAGGCCGGAGAGGGACAGGCAAGCTTCGCGCTGCGGTGGTCGGATGGCACGGAGAGCATCTTCCCCCAGGCATCTGCGGGAGGGGGGAAGAAAACCATGGAAGAATGAGGGGGGTGGAAAACGCTGGCCCCCAAAACCCTGCAAACGTCTTGGGGGTCCCCAGCTGGGAACACAAAGATTGTGGAAAGCTCAAAAGTCCAGGGGGTTAAAACAAAAACAGGACCCTGCATGGACGGTGACGACCAAACCCAACCCAAGACATCTCCGCATAGCCCCGTGGGGCACAGGTGCTCAGCCCTAGGATGCTGTGAGCCACAGCTTCCCAGAGACCGCCAGCTCCAGGGCATGATACAATGAAACAGAACATAATGAAGCATTTAATGGAATATTGCTGCGGAGCATCCCCGTGCCCCCAGCTCGCCAGCTGCCTCCCTGCCTCCCCTGCAGCATCTGAAGGCAAGAGCGAGATTCGTGCCGCGGGCCCTGCCACCACCAAACACTTGCCGGCTGGGTGGGTTTTAGGGCATCCTCGTGGACTGAGGGACTCTTGGAAGCATCCCCCGGACCCCCCACCCCCAGCTCCTGCATGCCGGACTCACCGCTGCTCGGCCCCAGGACTATACGAGCCCGTCGTAGAGGGAGAGGGCTTGCACGATGGAGGGGTCGGCCTTGGAGCCCTCCTGAAACTCCTGCAGCGTCAGCTTCCCGTCCGCGTTCTGCAAAACGCCCCCGTTGTGGTGCTGAGCACCCCAGGGCCCCAGCAGCACCCACGCTGTCCCCGCCACCGGCCCCCCTTCGGATCCCATTCCCCATCCAGCCCCCATACCCACAGCAGTGGAGCAGAGCCACAGGGCTCAGCGCACCCCTGGGACCTGGTGTGGATATGGGGACCCCAAAGGGCACGGATCCCGCAGACAGCCCCACGGCAACCCAGAGCCTGAATTTGTAGGGAGGGGAGGTACCTGCGAGAGCCCAAGTGTGGCAAAGGGGGCCCAGAACTGCCTCCTGAACCCACGTGTCTGACTCTGTGATCCTCACCTTGTCCATCATGGCAAAAATCCGATCCACCCTTTTCTCCGGTGTGTTTTCCTCCTCGGGAAGCTCCACCGTGTTGCCCTGCAGCAGCAGGATGGGACACAGTCACACGCAGGCACGGCTCGTGTCCTGCCGGACGGTGTCTCCAGGTGAGGGCACGCATTTTTGTCCCCCCCCCAGGCCCCCCCTGCAGCCCCCTCGCAGGACAAACCCAGGCAGGCCCGAGGGATGATGGCCCGGCGCTTACCACCATCTGGTAAATGGCATCCACAATGTCCAGCATCTCGTTCCTCGTGATGTACCCGTCGTTGTCCAAGTCGTACAGCTTAAACGCCCCTGCAAGAGCCACATGGAGATGCTTGGGGCCACGACACGTGCCCTGTCCACCTATAAAACCTGCTGCACCCCAACACCACCCCCCAAAGCCACCCCAAAGCCCAGGGCTGAGCCCACCAGCACCCCGCGGGGACACTTACACCTCAACTTCTCGTCCAGCGTCCCCCTGGAGGTGACTGACAGCGCCTGGATGAACTCCGAGAACTCGATCCTCCCATCCTGGGGAAGGAACAGAGGAGTGTGAAGGAGAGGAGGGGGCGAAGGTGCTGCTGCCATCCCCGTGCCACGCGAGCCATCCCCGTGCCACACGCCTGCATCCCGGCGGTGCGAGCCAGCTGCCGGCGCACAACGCGCAGCTGCCAGCATCCCGCTGCGAGCGCTGCCCCCGCTGCGAGCGCAGGGGACACCTTGCGGGTGGGCTTTTGTCATCGAGACATCTCATTTCTCCTCTCTCACTGCCTTTCCCCACGTGATTCTCATCGAATGGAACAAGCGCGGGGGCTCGCTCGCTCCAGCTGCTCCGTTTTAATTTCACGCCCCGGGGAGCGCTGGAATATTTTGCTCCTCGAGCGCTGCGCAGCTGCTTCGAGGCGCAGCATCGAGCCGAGCCAAGGGGGAGGCAGCGTGCTCAGTGCCTGGGGGTCCCCCTGTCCCCCCCCGCCCAAAGCACCACCAAACCCACCCTGCCAAAGCACAGCCGCCGGCCCAGCCTTGAGCCCCGTGCGCCGTGCCCGTGGCTCGCGGACTTACTTTGTTCTCGTCGAAGACATTGAAAACAAAGGTGGCGAATTTGGTGGGATCGCCGAAGGGGAAGAACTGCTTGTAGATCTTCTGAAAGCCGGCGGCGTCGAGCTGCCCGCTGGGGCAGTCCTTGATGAAGCCCTTGTACCTGCGGAGGAAGGGCAGAGGGACGGGCGTCGCGCGGCTCCGCTCGCTGAGCGCATCCCTGGAGGCACGGAGGTGCTGGGTGCCCCCGGCCCCGCTCCCCTCATTGCCTGCAGCACCCGACCCATGGGGGACGAGGTCCTGGTGGGCACCGCAGAGCTGGAGAAGCGCTGAGCAGCACCGGTAACACCGAGCAATGCCCGCCACCAGCCTAGAACTGAGCCACATTCATGTTGAGCACTGGCAGGACCCGGCAGGGGATGGGGACCCACTGCCTGGCCAGCAGCACTACGGAGCACACGTGGCACATCCAGACCGCAGGGCACAGCCCCAGAGCTGCAGCCACCCCATAAATCCCAAGCAAGGGAAGCTGACACCCTGCTGCCGAGCCAAATTCCCATTTAAAGACCCTTCCTCTGCAAGGCTCACAGCAGAAGCCCCACAAGCACCCCCAGGACCCCAGTGCCTCGTGCCCGTCCTACAGCAGCTCGGCTGTGCCATGGGATCAGGCACCCATGGGACCCAGCCCGGCTGCCCCGGCCCCGGGCAGCTCCTTGGGCTGGGCACAGGGAGAGGGGCAGGAACCCTTTAAACCCCAAAAAAGTGCTGCTGCACCGGGGGCAATCCCAGAGGGTGCAGGGGAAGGGGACGGACGGTTCCTGGTTGGGGGAAAAGCTCTGGGACCCCGTGGGATCCCGTGGGACCCCGCAGGGCGAACGAGCATTATGCAACGCGCCGCCCGGATCTGCCAGCGCCCGCTGCAGCGGCCGAGGGCTGGAGGAGGAGGGGAAGGGGGCGGCGAGGTGGGAAACCGAAGTGCCAGTGACATCTTTTCCACGCTGCTGCAGCGCTGACTCATTCGGGGGGGGGGGGGGGGGGAAGGATGAGAGAAAGAGATAAAGAAAGAAAAGCTTGACTGGTTTGATAGGGAGATGAAAGGGAAGCGGTGGCTTTTTTAGGGCGTCGCGTTTTGGGGGGCGGAGGGGACGGGGTGGAAGCACGCTGCCAGCGAGGCATCGCCGTGTCCTTGTCCCTGTCGGGGCCGGGCTGCAAAGGGACACACGATGGCACCACCTGCCCGCTGGGTGCTGGCGCCGTGCCTCAGTTTCCCCCACCTGGGTGCTGAAGGTCACCAAAGGCTGCGTTCAGCCCCAAAAACACCACAGGGTTGCGAACGTCCAGGGGCCTGTTACCGGGGGAAAGGTGCCCCATGCCTTGGGCAAACCCCTTGTGGGACCCCTCTCCACTCAGTCCCCGAGCACCCCCGGCTGCTGCCCCTCGCCCCCAGCCCCGCAGCCAGCACCTCACTGCCACGCCGGTACTCACCACTGCTGCACCTCCTTCTCCGTAACTGTAAGAGGAAACAGGAAAAAAAAGAGGGAAAAAGAAGAAGAAAAAGGAATTTAGTGTTTTCCCAGTGCTGGTGCTGCTCTGCACTTCCCATAAGCTGCTTCCAGGCCTGGAAGGGGGAGGAGGTGTCCGCGGGCACCACGTGCCCGAACCCAGGCATTGTGTCCCCCAAGGTACAGCCCGGGGCTCACCAGGGGTCACACCGGGTCCCCCCAGCCCCAAAAGCAGGGAGCCTACAAGGACGTTTTGCTCCAGCAAGGGGAGCACAGCGAGACGCTGTGAACCATTCGGGGCCGGGCTGGTTTGTGCGGGCAGGATCCGGCCCTGACCTCCCACCTCCCCGCAGCTGAAGCATCCCCGAAACACCTGCAGGAACGTCTGCTTTGGGGCGTCCCGGGGAAGGCGCCCACCTGGCACATACATCGGTGCCAGCACCCCCCCGACCAGGCTCACCAGCCCCTCGTCCCCCGCCTGCTGCTGCCCTCCAGCCCCGGAGGAAGCGCTCGCTGAGGCTCCGGAGCCCTTCTGATGCTGCCCTTTGCATGAGCCTGGTGCTTGGCAGCAGCTCCCTCTGGGTTCGCATGAATACGCGGCATGTGAAATTCGGTTCCTTTCTGCAGCCCCCCCCCGCCCCTTCCCGGGATTATTTTTAGCTGCAATTGTCAGGTTTCCATGCGGTGCTGCCCGCCGGGGATCCCCCGCAGCAAACTCGCTGCACGGCTCCGCGCCCCTGCGCACCTCCCGGGGGAGGAGGAAGGTGCCGAAGGCTGCGGGATTCACCCAGCGGAGCCACCCGCCCCCCCCGACAGCAAACCAAGAGGAGCACGCGGTGCCGACGGGGATGGTGACACGGACAGGGCTCTGATGGGCAGTGGGGACGTGGTGCTGCCGATGCCAAAACCACATCAAGCACACGGGACTGAGCAGGAGCTGTGCTGTGTGCAAGGAGGGCACGGAGCGCCCCGAGCATCGCACCCCAACCCACCCCTGGCACCGGTCTGAGCATTTCTAATAAGTTGTCGGGACACTTGGAGACCTGCGGCCTGCGATGGTTTTGCTTTCCCACCCTTTGGGGTTAGCCACGTGGCTTTTCCGGCTCAGGATACACCCGCCCAGCAATGGATGCTCACAACACATCGGATCCAGCTTTGAATTCGCACTTTTCACTACCCAGGTGCCCGCTGCCTCTGAGGCACATGGATGACGACGATGTAGCACATCACCAAACCCATGCCAGGCCTCTGGGGAGCTTCACAGGGCTTCAGAGAAACCCTAAAATACACCGACTAGAAGATGGTGCGCATCAACAGCCCTGAACGGCTCTGGGTGCTGTTCTGGAGCCCTGTCTGGAGCTCGCCTTGCAGACAGCATCCCCTGATTAGGGTGGCTGCACAGCCCAGACGTGCTCAGCAGAGGAAAGGCTGTCACGGCGCGGGTGAGCGATGGGGTGCAGCACTCCAGGGAGCCCCAGCCCCAAGCACCCAGCTGCGGGAGCGGTGCCTGGCTGGCACGCGAGCAGGGAGCCCGCTGCCAGCACGCTGGCACGGGGGAGCGGCCTCGTTAGTCATTTCCCTTGCATCATGCATCTAAATAATAATAAAAAAGCAATAGGTCTGAAATTCGCTGGGATAACGAGGCGGAGTGGAGATGTGTCAATGTGCAAACGGCTGATAAAAATAGAGACCCGAGCCACATCAACAGATGCCAATTACCTTGGGTGGCAAATAAAAGGAAGCAGCTTTCCAGCAGAAGGATTTATAACGCGCCTGGCAAAAGGCGCAGAGCGCAAAGGGCAAGGGCTGGCAGGAGGCGGGTGCGGGAGCACAGAGGGTCCCAGCCCCAGGCTCCCCACGCACCGTGGTCCTGGGAGATGGTGAAGGGAGCAGTGGGGTTGGACTCAGTAGGATGGCAGCCAAAGGGTCGGTTTGGTGCGGGCTGCGGGGGCAGGAGTGGGGAGAAGGGTGCGGGGATGCTCAGCACCAAGACTGGAGGACGCCGGCAGGCTTTGGCCACGCCACGGTAGGGATTTGGAGGGTTTTTTTGGCAGGGTTTTTTGGTAGGAGGAGAGTGGTCATGGGAAAGGGTCGCACAGAAGTGTCCTTCCAAAAGAGATGCTGAGCAATGTCTCGATCAGATGCAGCCTCCTCTGCACACATCCCCCTGGGCATCAGGACACCCGTCAGAGCTAACGGGATTCGCGCCTGGAGGTTGTGCAGAGGTGCCCCCGGGTACCAGCCCCGTGACCCCAGGCTCTCACGGCTACCAACACAGGCAGGCGGGAGGAGGAAGAGGAGGAGGAGGAAGAGCAGGACTTGGTGCAGCTCTAGGGGCAGCGGCAGCATGGGGACACAGCCAGGTGCTCAGCTCAGCATCTCTGGGAGACTCACGTTTCACTCTCTCCCACTCGGCTTTTCTCCCACCGTGCTATTTCGGTCCTGGGAGCTGCCTTTCAACTCCAGCAGGAAACAATTAAGAAATTTGTGCTTTTTTTAGTACAGGAGAAACGCTGGTAATGACACGCGCGGGCTGGGCAGAGAGCGGGGACGCAGCAGGATGCCTGGCACCCGCGGGGAGCGTGCCCTGCTCCGGGCGCTGCCCTTTGGGGCTCCCTGGGTCCGGCAGGGAGGGATCCCCAGCTCCACGGGTTTCCATATCTGCAGTTACCGAGCCCAGACAGGTTACTGCTTTGCGGCTGCGTCTTCCAGCCGGCCCATCCTCACCGGGTTTGGATGCCCCGAGCGGCACCGATGAGGGATGCTGACGAGTGTCCCTGCAGCAGGGAGCTGTGGCTACGTAAACCTGGGGGGCACGGCGCCCTCCTGGCCGGGCTGAGCTGCCTGGCCTGGGCACAGGACAGGGGGTGCATGCAGGGGCAGGGCTGTCCCCACACTCTCCCCCAGCCATCCTCAGCAGCTCAGGGCGCTCAGCATCTCTCCAGCTTGCAGAGTGCACCCGAGCTTACAGAAAGTGCGGCGGCTGCTGCATTCCCCTCCCCCAGCATCGATTCCAGTGCGATGCTGAGCTGATGCAAATCAATTTGCAGCGATACAACACAGGCAGGCTCGACCCCGAGCGCTCAAGGACAAGGGATTACCCGCAGCGCGTCCCAGCGGAGCCGGGCCCCGCTCTGCGGTGCCGGGGGCGCGCATCCCCGCCGCCCTGGGGCTCAGGCGTGGGCGGTGGTCCCCGGGGACAGCCGGCCCACAGAGGCTTTGGGACAGCTATAAATAGTGCACGTAGCAGCTCCTTAATGGATGCAGCATGCCCTGGGACCCTGCGGGATGAAAGGCACTAAATAAAGGCTGGGTTTCAGTATTCGTTATGAACCGCGATGCTGGAAGAGGCATCGCCGAGCTGGGAGCCCCCGCGCCGCGCTGCAGCTGCCCTCCCTCCCGCAGGCACAACGCCGCGCGGCAGCTCCGCCGTCAGCACCGTTGTTTCTGCTGCTCTTGTCAAAGCGAGGGGAAATGCATGGGGAAATGCTGAGCAAGGGGCTCGCACAGGGGCAGGAGCAGCACAGGAGCTACCCCAACCTGTGCCCACGGGCCCTTGTTGCCCCTTCGCAGCACCCCTGGGTCCGTCCCCGCTCCCATCTCAGCCAGGAGGAAGGTTTCGGCCGCACATCCCACACCGTGCACAGGGACACCCAGCACAAGGGGCCAAACCTCAGCTCTCAGCCCCCCCAAGCAGCACCCAGCCCCCTCCTCCCAGCTACCAGGACCCCAAACTCCCACCCCCCTGCCCCCTCCTCCCCATCAATTCCCAGCGGTGTGTGCGAGGAGTGACAGCGCTGTCACCACCCGCCCTCCGCATGCCCCCTCTCTTCCCACCACCCAGCTGCCACTGCAGCAAAAAACAGCTCCGGTTAATCATTGCTCGAGCCCGTTAATTTGCTTGCCAGGCTGCGAGGAGGGGAGGACACGGGGCTGCGAGTCCCCACCCGCCCCGTGTGGGAGCTCATCATTTATAGGACCAGGGCAAGGACGGGGACAGGGCAGCTGTAGGGCTGCAGGAGAGGTGGCTGGACCCCAACACCTATGGGGACACTTCTCTCACATGACAGCACCCTGACCCCAACAGGGCTGCCAGATCAGGAAAACCAGAGTTAATTATTTCCAGCCACAAATGGCACTCAGCTTTCAGCTTACCTGAAGACAACGCTCCCCGGACGGGCGGGTGGATGCTTGGGGCCGCCTAAACCTCCCTGGGATGCTCAGTGCAGCGCCCAGACGAGGGTAAACTGGGTGCCCACGTGTGTGCAGAGCGTGTGCTCCTGCGTGAGCAAAGTGTGAGCTCGCACGTGAGTCAACCGGGCACCCATGTGTGTGCTAACTGGGTGCCCATGCGTGTGCCAGCTGGGCACCCATGCCTGCACTGGATGAGCACTCCTGCAAAAATAAACTGGGTGATTCTATGTGGACAAGTTGGGCGCTCATGCATAAATTATTTGGGTGCTCCTGCGCAAATGAGTTGGGTGCTCATGCATAACTTCATGGAGTGATCATGCACACACTACCTGGGTGCTCAGGTGTGAGCAAAAGGGGGACTCATGCGTGACCGCGCTGGGCGCTCGTGTGTGATTCTGTTGGGTGCTCGCGCATTTATCGGGCACTCATGCATGAACTAATTGAGCACTCAGGAGTAAATTAGTGTAATTAGCAGATTACACACTTGTGCACGTACTAATTGGGTGCTCACGCGTGAATGGATCAGGTGCTCGTGCATAAATTAATTGGACCCTCGAGGGAGAACCGATGGGGGCACATGCACCAAGGATCTGAGCACGCGCAGGGACCAGCGTGCGACCAAGCACCAACCAACTGGGCACCCATGCATAAATTAACTGGGTGCTCCTACGTAAATTAATTGTGCGCTCGTGTGTGCACTAATTGGGCACTCATGCGTGAACTTATTGGGTGCTGATGCATAAATTAATGGGGCGCCCATGCATGAGCTAATTGGCCCCTCATGCGTAAAACAACGCGGCGCTCCTGCATGAACCTGGCGCACCCTGCAATTTGTGCCCAACACACTCCACCCCTCACCTCTGCGAAACACATAGTTAAGAATTGTCTGAAGATAAGTCTGTTATAAACTCCACTTTCAACATCATTACAACGTTAATCTGCATCAATTACAAACCGCGCTGCTCCTCCCCGCGGAACAGGCAGCCGGGACCAGCAGGACACATGTGTGCTCACTGAGATTTGCTCCTTGCCCTGGGATCGGGATTGCAGGGACGAGCATCACAGCCCGAACCAATACCCACCGCACGTGGAGCCCTTTGCCCATGGGCTTGCAGCAGGCTTCACACCTTGTTCTGCCAAACACGGAACCGGGAGGGTTGGGGTAGCTTGTACAGGACCCCCAGCCCAAACTCCAGCCCCTGTCCCTGCAGACTGGGTTGCAGGGTTAACAGCATCATAGCCGGAATGGCTGTTAGAGATTTCAAGCCTCTCCCCACAAAGCACGCACCGAGCAGGCAGCAGCAGCTCAAGCCCTTCACCAGGCTTTAGCCAGGACCACACCAGTCCGAGCAAGGACTGAAAGCAGCGCTGGAGGCACGCACAGACTCACGTGGTGGGGCTTCCTCCAGACCCCAAAACGCATTGAACAGCACCAGCCGGTGCTGCGTGGCCGTTCCCCTTTTGGGGAGCAAAATGCCCACCACGTGCCTCAGGACACGGCTTGTGCCCAGGGACTTTGTGCAGGCAGAGGGGGTGGAAAGCAGCAGCTTGCCCAGGGCCGGCTGGAGCGTGGGCATGGAAACTCCTTCAGCAAACAGCACGCCCCCAGCTCCGGCACGAAACTCCCCCGGCATGCAGCACGGGGCTGCGGGGACATGCTGCCAGGGGAGCAGAGCTGTGACACCCCCAGGCTGCTGCAGCACCGGGGGCTCACTGCTGGCCCCGGCATCGCCTGGCCCCCCCATGCCTCCTGCCTTGCTCTGCCACGTGGGGCAGGGGCCATCCATCACCCCCTTTTAAGGCACCACAGGGCTCCCCCAAATCCCCGCGGTACGTTTGGTGACGGCAGCTTTTAAGATACGACGCATGTCAGCACTTCAGAAATGTGGGTTGTTTGGCCCTGATGACTTGGTTTCATTTAAATTCTGGATTAAATATGTAACCAATGCCCTGGTTAAACATTACGGAGCACGTTGCCTTCCCACCCCCCAGCAGGGCTCAACCCTAGGGCTATCAGACTGCCCAAGAACTCGATCTGCTCCCCCTCCTGCTCCAGTGCAGGGAAGGGGCTGCGGTGCTGGGGTCACCCCCATGGACACAACCATGGGAACAGCCCGACTGCTGATGCTGTGGCCAGCCCAGAAGTATTTCCTTTTGCTAACCCAAACCCTGCACACCCACATCTCCTCCCCACGCACCCCAGCAGCCCCTAGTCCCGCTCCCAGCCGTACTGCCCACATGTCCCCACAGGGGTACCCGTCCTCAGCATCCCATTGCCACTGTCCTCCTCCAGGCAGCCTCGCTGTAGGGACACCAGCACCGCCAGAGCTCCCTACCTGTCGGACTGGGACACTGCCACCCCAGCACGTCCCCATCCCAGCATGGGCATCTCCCCACTCCTGTCCCCACAGCTCACACACCGCCAGCAAGGTCCGGGTGCCTCTGCGCTGTCGGGAGCACGGGAGTGGCACTGTGGTGACAGTGGTGAGGTGACAGCGGTGCCACCCGTTACGCTGAGATAGGAAGCAGCCCGCGGAGGGACTGCGTGTGCACCTGGCCCTCCTCTCCGGCGGCTGCCATTAGCGGCCTGTCTGCATACACGGGCCCGCGAGCCGCTCTGCTCTCATCTCCCCCGCAGCTGATACGGACAGGAAAACCAATACGCAGTTAAAATCCTTTTTAGACTTAATTAAATATTCAAGGGGCCGACTGCAGGCTTTGGAAATTGGGTTCGGGGAAAAAGCAGCAGTTGCTCTTTGCAGTACAGGCAGCAGAGGAAGGGCAGAGGATGGTGCCTTCGCTGGGGAGTTAATGAATCACGCTGAACGCTCCCATGGCACAAGCCGGTGGCTGCAGCAGGTTTATCCCTGGCCCTGTTTAACCCCAGCTTCCCCACGAGCCGAGGCAGCGATGCCCCACGGCGGGGCAGAGCACCCAAAATGGCCGGGAGCAGTGCTGGAGGAGCTGCAGGGTGGGCAGCTGCGTCCTGGCCACTGGCTCCATCCCTGCAGGGATTTGGGCATCGCCTGGTGCCCGGGTGCTGTCCCCAACCACAGAGTGATTCCTGACGTGGGCAGCTGAAGCAGAGGGTGCTGGAGGAGCCCAACACCCACTCCTCCACCAGGTTAAAGGGGACACGCAGCGCATCTCCGCGGGGTCCTGCCATCGGCGGGGAGATGCCAGAAAAGCACCCGCGGACGCAGCACGGCACAGCCAGCCCTCCCTCCACGCATAGACCAAGAACGAGCCCCGGAGGGCAAGCAGCTTGCAGGGGGCAGGGGAAGCGAGCCCTGCTCCAGCACTGCCCCCGGCACAGCTTGGATCCTGTCCCCAGCATGGGGAACCCGCAGCAGCGGCCACCGAGGAGCCACGGCATGGGGCTGGGCGCCCCGGGCACATAACTGGTGTGGGGGATACAGGCCCTGGCTGCCTTTTCTTAGGGCTCCCCCTGCCCTAAGAGGGCCCAGAAGGCGAGGAAGGCACAAAGCGAGGCCACGAATGTCCCCCCGATCATTGGGCTCCTCCGTGGAGCAGCCGCTTCCTTTGATGCCTTCAGAGCCTCTTGTTTCACAACCTTAATTATAACGGCAGCAGCAAAGGTCAGGAGAGTGGTTAAGCAGATCCATTAACATGTCAGGGGATAAATGAAATGTGATTCTTCTGATGCCTTCGCAGCACCAGGCCACGGCTGCTCCACTCAGTCGCAGGGGGGGCCAAGGTCCCCCTCATGTCCCCCCCCGAGCCGTGTGAGCACCCCTGGGACCACAGGGGCTGGGTGCTGCAGGTCTGAAGCCCCAAAGCTTGCTGTGCTCACACCTATCCTGGGACAACGAGATGTGGGATTCGCCACGAGGAGAGCAGGGTCTCCCCGGGGAAGGGGCTGCAGGTGCTCTCCAGGCCACCACAGCCCTCTGGAGACATAAAATCGGGTCCCTCCCCTCTAAGCTCGCAGTGACCAGGAGCCTGCACCACAGCCACCACCTCTGCAGCACCCGGGCTGGGCACTCCCATCCCAAAATTCCCTTTTGGGCTCCTGCAAATGCCCTTACACACCAAAAGCATCCAGCGGCAGCCCAGCCTGGGCTTCCAGCACTGGGCTTGCGCCCACCTCGGCACCCCAAGGGGGAGGCTGCAGCCCCACGCCACCCGCTCACCCCCAAGGAGAGGATCCCGAGGCCCTGGCTACCCCAAACTGGTGCACGTAGGGCAGAGAGAAGGGACACGGGGCTGACGCTGCACCCAGCCGTTGCGACCTCCCCATGCTCTGGGTGTTTCCCCCATCGTTTGCTGGTGAAGGGCAATGGGTGCTTAGGCACCAGGCTCGCTTCTCGCCAGCGTGCCCCGGTTTCCGCCGGGTGAGCAACAGGAGGGATTCCAAAACGAACCGGCCTGGCAGAGGAACCCGGAGCCCAGGGCCAAACACTTTGGAGGATAAAAATAAACCCGCAGTGGGAAGCCACCGACGTCCTCCGCTGCACCACCCAGCCCTCCGCTCCCCTCCGCCGGCACCACGGGGGCACCACGACCCCGGCTCCATCCCTGCACCCCCCCAGCCGAGGAACCCCCCCCAATTTCCTGGCTGCAGACTGCTGCGGCTGGAGAATTTTCTTTCTTTTCCCCGCAGAATTTAGCCAGCCGCCACATACCCCCGTAACTACCAATCGATATGTTTGTAGTTTGCTCTTAAACTAATGCCCATTAATTCAATGCATTACTGTCGAGCAGCAGAGCCAATTTTGCGGCTTATTGTAAAAGAGCAGAAAGTGATGATGCCGGAGTGAGCTGAAAATCCACAAAATAGATCACAGTGGGTGGGACGCGGTTCCTGGGAAAAGAGCATCTTCCTCTGCTCGCACCCTCTGCAGCCCGGGCACCGCTCCCGTGCCTCCCCCGGCACCCCGGGTCCCAGGGGTATCGCAGCCGGCGTGGAAATAACGTGGTGTTAGGGGGGCTGCACCTGGGAAAAAGCTATGGAGAGCAAACTTGGAGAGCCACCCCCAAAAAACGACCAGAAAGAGAGAGAAAACGTGCCTTTCTGAAGCAACCTCAGACTTTTAAGCCTGTTTCATGATTTTAAGGGTTGCCGGCACGGTGGTGGTGCTGCGAGCAAGGATACCCAGCGCTGCGTTTCTCTGCCAGGAGTCCATGTCGAGCTTTTCCCAAGCACAACGCACACTCTGCACCCACATCTGCACACGATTGCCTTGCACAACCTGCCTTCGAGGCCTGGCCAGGACTTTCACAAGCTCAGCAGAACCCTGCCCTGCACAGCTCATAAACCCATTCCCAAATCCCACCATTGCCCTGGCACAAGCACCTGGAGCAAGTTAAGCACGTGCTTAAGTCCTCAGCAAAGAGGGGAGCCGGGCACAGCCACGGGGAGAAGGGAGCTCCTCGAGTCTCGAGCGTTAACACCCCCGGGACAAAACACACAGCAACCAAGCCTGTCTCTGAGCTACTTCAACGAGGCATGGGGAGGATTAATAAATTAATGATTATAAAGCACTCTAACAGCTTTTGGATGAGAGGCTCCATGGAAGCACAAGGAACGAGATGATTTATTATTCATTATTATTGTCGTTCCTCCCGCACGCTCCCGCACAGCAGCAGCCCGGCCTCCAAGGAAGGCCGAGGCCTCGCAGGGCTCTCTTGGTGCTGCCAGATTTTCCTGGGCACTCGGGCACCTGGAAATGGTGAAGGGCTCACGGTGATGGGTCCAAACCAACAGGGCTTGGGCAAGCCCTTGGGCGTCCTTCTGCACCTTCAGGTGCCCGAGTGCCATTAAAGCCGCCCCCCGGCACCGTAACAGGGAGGCGAGCCAAGGTGAGGGTCCCCAGCTCCTGTCCTTCACCATTCACCCACAGCAGGCTCAGGACGAGCTGCTCCGAGCAGCAGCAGCGACACAATTCTAGCAGCCAACCTGCAGCATCCCCAGCAGCACCCCCAAATCGCTGCGCCCAGAGCCAGAGAAAGGCCCCGAGCAGCAGGCGCTGGTGTCACCAGAGGGGACAGGGGACACCAGAAGCCACCAGGCACCAGGACACGGCGCAGGCTGGGGGTGCAGGCCCCCCATAGTCCCGCAGGTGTGACAAATCTGCACAGAAGTGGCGTGGGGTGAGAGGGGGTGAGCGCTCTCCATCCCTCCCAGCCCAACCAAGATGGGGCTGGTCATCGTTCGCTTCGTCTCCTTTTCAGATCGCACAACCAGAAAATGATGCAATGGAAGGAAATCCCATCACGGGAGAAACCCTTCACGTACACGTTCTTCACCCTCGTGGGAGCATCCCTGGGGCACGAGCAGGTCCCCGTTATCAGCCCCTGGACAACACCCACCCAGATGTGCTGTAAGAGCAGCAGGACCGGCAGCAGGCACGGGGGGGCCCAGCACCCGCTCAGCAGCGTGGCAAGGGGCTGTGGTGACAGCAGCCACACACCAGGGACGGTCACCAAAGGGTGCTCACCACCTGCCAGAGAGGTGCTGCGACACCACGGACCGGTGTGATGTGGGCAGGAGCCACCCCAGCTGCAGGAGCCCCTGTCCCCTGCTCCAGCCGGCCCACCAGGCACAGCCCAGGGGCCTGCGTCCCTCCTAGTGCACCTGGTGCAAACCTGCACCGCCACCTGCATCTCCTCTGTGCCCAGATTCCCCCAAAAGCAGAAGGAAATCAGCATTTTCCAGGCTCCCAGGGGCTGGAGATAAATCAGAGGCTCCCAGAGGTGCCTGGGAGGGCCCCGTGCAGTGCTTGGCTAGCCAAGGGAGCGCGCGCTTGCCTTGACGGCTGCAGAGAAGGGGCAGAAACACTCAGCAAAAGGAATTAATCCCGGAGACGAGAGGGGGAATGAGCAGAGCTCAATAAGCAGGGCCTGGTATTAGTGATGGCCGCACAGCAGGCACCACCTGCATGGTGCTGGGGCACACATGGATGCTGCAGGGGCACCGACCACGCGGCTACCTCGGAGGAGACCCTGCAAAACCCCAACACGCTGGGGAGCGCCTCCAGGGAGCGATCAGATGACAGGAGGCTTTTTTGGAGGAGGTGTGGTGGAAAGGGGAGAGAGAGGTGTAGAAAGTTGCGAGCGAAGCGATTCCAAAGGCAGTGACCCTCCGCTGGCCTCATCCCGCAGGGGAGACACCCCCGGACGATGGCTCCACCGTGCTGCGTCTGTCAGCACCGCTGCTGGGAAGACGCAGGGCAGCTCTCCCTGTGTGCCGTGCCCGGGGGCAGCACCTGCCCCCACAAAGCCTGGGGCCACCCAAGGGTGCAGAAAGCCCAGCGCTTTCTGGACATCACCAGCGGACGAGGCTGCTCTCTCCATCGGAGCTCGGATGCTTGCACGGCAATACCCAGAACCAGCCCACCTGCACCCGCCATGGGGACACCACAACCCACGTCCAGCCCCAGCCACCACCGGGGGCTGGCCCTGGCACCTGTTTTTTGCCATTTCTGCTCTCCGAGCCACTGAGCCGGGGCGCCCCAAGCCGTCCTGCCACCCCTCGCGGGCTGGCTGTGCGGACGTGCCCCTGCGAGCTGCCCTCCTCCCGGCTGTGCAACGGCGAGAGAGAGAAGCAACCCGGCGTGTGGGGTTGTGCAATGCACCAGCATTGCCTCCTCTCCATATGGGAGAACTTGCTGCATCCTAATCTATTGCCTTTTTGGGTAAGCGCTGCTGTGGGACTGCAGCAATGACAGCGGGGAGAGCTCGCAGGTCTGGTGCACGTTAGCGGTTCCCCGGCGAAGGAGAGGGGGGAAATATCTGCGCCCGGCGAGCGGGGAGACAGACTTGAACCGCCAGAGCCTTTGTTTCCTTTGTGCATCCTTCAGGATAACAAAAAAAAAATAAAATAAAAGGGGTTGCTAAAACTGGATGGCTCAGCCGCTAGCCACACTAATAAGATTACAGCGGAGGATCAGAGGGGAAAGCCACTCACTCAGAAACCCGGGTTATTAAACTGCTACTGAGATACTCGCAGGAAAACACCGAACCCTCCGGTGTCGGCTCCTCTCTCCGCTTCCCAGCACAACAACAAAGGAGCCCCCGCCAAGTAACGCCCCCAAACTTTGAGGGCCACCCGGACGCCCTGGTTATGGGGGCAGAGCCCCCGGCCGGGGGTACGCAGCCGGCAGCGGGGCCGGGGGGCTGCAGAGCAGGGCCGGGGGGGGGGGGGGGGGCTGAGGGCAGGATGCGGCCCCCCGATACCAGCAGCTAAGAAACAGGCCGCGGAGAATTGGTTTGGGAAGAAAACGCCGGGTTCCTGCGGCTCCCTGCCCCTCTCCTTGCCCCCGCTGCATTATATATATATATATATATATAAATAAATAAACACACCCAGGATTTTTTTTTTCCTCCTCCCAGCCTAATCCCTGAATTCTTGCAACAAAGCCCGGCGGAGCCTGCGCCTTCTGCTCGGGAAACGGCCCCGGTGCCCGGGGAGCTCCCTGCGGGCCGCCAGGGGCCGGAGGGAGGCGAGGGGCTGCGGGGGGACCTGGGGGGACCTGGGGGGACCTCGGGGGGACCTCGGGGGGACCTCGGAGCCGCCGCCCCCCGCGCCCCAGCCGCCGCCCGAGGCACAGCCGCCCGTTTTCCCCGACCCCCCCCCCCCGGTACTCACAGTAGGTTTTCCTGGTCAGCTCCTCCACAACTTCGGGCTTCAACTTGCTGTTGGATTTCCCCATGGTGGCCGGCGGCTCCCCCCGGCTCACTGCGGGGGCATGGAGCGCCGGGGCCGGGGGTCGGGGGGGGGAAAGCTCCCTGCCGGGCTACATCCCGGGGAGGGCAGGAAGGGATCGGGGATGGTGTGGGGGGGGGAGTTAAAGGGGGGGGCTTTGTTGCCGGGGCTCGGCTTAGCAGAGCCGGGAGGCGCTGCGGGGCCGCCCCGTGGCTGCGCGCACCCTGCGCGCGTCGCCCTGGCTGCGCGCACCCTGCGCGCCCTCCCCGCTCCCCGCCCTCCTCCGGCAGCCGGGATGGGAAAGGATGGGGATGGGGAGGGGTGGGAAAGGTTGGGGAGGGGGTGGGAACGGGGGGCGGCCTCCCCCGGCACAGGGGGAGGAGGCTGCGCTGTGGGGTTGGGGTTTGGGGGGCTCCGGGGACGCCCCCCCCAAAGACCCCCCTGGGGATGCCCAGCGCTGCCCCCGGCTGAGGGCAGGTCCTTGCCTCCCCCCGCACCCCCGTCGGCTCTGCGGTGCGCCCATGGAGCCCGAGCTCGATGAAAAAGCCCCTGGATTCAACCTCCAGAGATTTGTGGCACTGCCAGGAAACCATGCGAGCGCTAAAAGCGGCGGCGCTCGGCTTTTTTTCCGCCTCGAAACCACGCAGGGCTTTAGTGCTCTGCCAAAGCTCTGCGTGCACGCAGGCACGGCCATGAGCTGCGCCGATGCACTCGATAAATTCGGTTTTTCTTCCCGCCTGTGTTGCAACCAAGGCCCCGCCGGAGCTGCCCAGGCATGCCTGCACTGCTGTGGCAGCAGCCAAGGAGGGGGAAAATAAAAAAACAAATCTGTGCTTGGATACAGCGAAACCTGTCCGCGAGGCTGCGGAGAGCACAGCACCAAACACGGGGGCCTGTGTTGTGAAGGGGAGGAGGAGCACAGCTCATGCGACATTGGCTCTGCACTTTCTTTTTTTCCTTAAACCAGCCAAGGGTTGCCTGCCACTCAGTTATCCAGGGATACGTTCCCCAGGTAGATGTTTCCAAAACACATAATCCTCCAGGATCCTGCCTTCCAAAACCGAGCTCGTTAAGGCAGAGGAGGAAAACCACCTCCTTCAGTGCCACGGCCCAGCTGGGGCCCCCAGCAGCAGTGTGCCCGCGGGGCGAGCTCCGGCTGTGCCCTGCTGCGAGCAGGAGCGATGCAGGATCCGCCAGGAGCAGTGCAGGATCCTCCAGGAGCGATGCAGGATCCTCCAGGAGCGGTGCAGGATCCTCCAGGAGCGATGCAGGATCTGCTGTGCCCAGCTGCAAGGAGGCAGCGAGGGTTGTGCTGCCCGCCAGCACCCCTTGCAGCTGCTAATGGGGTGTGGGTGGCTTTTAGGGACAAAGGCCCGCCTGCCACTCGTGCATCAACCCCCTCAGATTTTAGTTTTGCCCCCAAAGCTGCTGCAAAATGCCCTGTGTGACCCCTTTCTTCCAGCAAAACACCTATTTTTGTGATATTCTCCCCGAGCTGTGGTCGTGGTGCTGTAACCATGCTGCAGCAGGGGGGCCCTGCATGCACGCAGCGCATGACACCCCCAGCAGCTGGGGCAGGAGCACGGCTGACATCCCACACCCTCCCCGTGCTGCACAAGCCTTCTGGTACAAGCTCTGCTGATGCAAACCTGGTGTTGTAGGGATTTAATGCTATTTAAAACTCTGCCCTGTCTCCACCACTGAGAACACTGAATAGAGAGCTCGGATCTCAGAGGAGAGAAGAGTAATCAGAAACTGTGCAGGCCCGTCACTTTCTCTCCCTAATTAGTAGCTTTAACCCTCCTATTGCTTAAATAACACCACTAGGAGCATTTTCTGGGATGCAGTGACATTTCCACAGCCAGGGGAACGCAGCCCCGGCCCAGAAAGACTCCTGGGGCTGGTGGGTTTGAAATCAGGCACCGGGGCACAAACCAAGCTGCCCAGCCAAACGTGAAGCATTCAGAGGCGACCCTTGTGCCAGCAAAGGGGCCGGCTTGTCTGCTCAGAGAGGACATCCAGCGTGGGGCCAGCCCTCGAGAGCAGCTCTGCAAATCCCACTGGGGCTCCCTCCCAGCCCTCCTCGCCCCTCTGAGCACGCAGCCTGTGCAGCACAAGCTCAGGATTTTTCCTTGCTCACGGCACACCCTCTGCCTGCTCCCCAACGCGCTGCCATGGAAATCCTGGAAGCGCCGGGTCCCGCAGTGACATTTGCTGCCTGTCACCGCCGCGATGGCGCAGGTGGAAGCTGCTGCCTGTCCCCCAGGGGCCGGGAGCACGCTCCACGCCTCGCCGCGGGAACCGCGTGGGCTGCGCAGCCAGGTCTGCGCCCGCAGGGAGCTCGTCCTTCCCCAGGAATTCACTTCGGGGTTTAATAAAGCAGCGAGCTCTTTTTTTTCCCCAGGACACAGCGGGGCCGCTGGGCTCAGGCACGCCGCCTTCGCTCCACGTGGGCTGGCCGCGCTGCGTGAATTTAAGGAGCATCCCCAGGCACCATCACGGGGCTTCCAACACGTCCTCGTTGATTTTAGCATCCAGATTAGGGTCTCCTCGTCACAACTGCACTGCATGTAAGCAGCAATGCTCAGCCCCCTCCCTAGTACTCTCCAATTCACAAAAAGGCCTTCTCCTCCCTTCTCCCCCCCTGCAGATGTGTTCAGATCTGAAACCCGGCGGTGCTGCAGGGCTGAAGGAGCCAGGGGTGCAGCCTGCGGGTCCCTTGGGCACGGCCAGCACCAACGCTGCTGGCATTTGGGGACAGGGCAATACCCAGAGCTTGGCCAAATGTGCATTTAGATGGGAACTGGGGCAGGAGCTACCCCGGGGAACCTGGTTCTGGAGAGGGCAGCGGCAGGCAGCCTGAGCCACGCCATGAACTCAGCGAGCAGAGCACACACAGCCCATGCCGTGCCTCCTGGGGAAAAGCCAAATTTTGCTATGCCTGAAAATCAGGGAGTCGGGCGGCAGCGAAGGCTCAAAGCCTAGGATGGGGGATGAACACACGCGCGAGGTTAATTATATCAACTGCAAAAAGAGCGGCTATTTTAAGGTTAATACTTAATGATCGTGAGTCAGAAAAAAAAAAAAAAAAGCAAAAGAAATCATCGGCGTCAGCGCTGGCCGCTCCACCAGACAAGCTGTGGTCACTGCTGGCACAGAGAGCCGCTGAAATAGTTGCTTTGGAGTTGAAAAAATTCCAGCGGAATGAGTTCAGTTTCCTGGTGCCACAGCCGCAAGCCGAGGAGGCAGGAACGCGTCAGCTGGGCCCGGTCACATCCTCGCCTCCCCTGGTGTCACCCTGGGCTCAGACAGCAGTAATTGTACTCACGTGTGTGGTTTCATGGCAAGGGGGCTGCGGGCAGATCCAAACGGGGCTCTAAAGCTTTGAGCTTACCAACCAGGGGGTTTCCGACGCTCTTTTAGGCTTTACAAACGGGTGACTGATGCTGCTCTTGCTTTGTCCCTGGTTTCACCGCAGGCCGCGTCAAACACCCAGCGCCCGGTCCTGGCAGTCACCAGCACAATTGCTTGGATAACTGAGCCACACACGGCTAACAGAGGCCTCCGAAATCAGGCCTTATGACCCCAAACTGGGACACGAACACCAGCAGCTCTACTGGCTATCACCAGGATAAATTTAGATAGCACAGCCTTTTAGTGCCAATACGTAGCATGGTTTTGGACAAAGCACAACCGACACGAAGCACAGCGGATCTTTGGGTAAATGGCTGCAGCAGCAGTGCCTGCGGGTTCTTCTCCCAAGGAAATGGAGTTGTAGATGGTGAAACTCTGGCCGAGCATGGAGGAAGGCCTGGAGTCAGGCACCACCACACACAGGCTGCCCATGCAGCCGCAGGACTGACGTGCAGCCGATGCGCTGAGCGTTACAATTTGCTACGCTATTAATTTCTCTGCTAAATTCTATTTTTTTAAAATTATTTTTTCAAGACTATTCTCTTCACAGCCTCCGGGGCTGTCATTGTTATGCTAACGTGGGAACCTGCAAGGGGTGGCAGCGGGAGCCCATCAGCTGCGCTCGTGTCAGTGCCGAGAATTTGGCTGAGACAAAGCCAAGCAAGAGGCAGCGGCGCACGATCTTCCTTGGTGGCACGTCACAAATCCCAGCTGGCACCTGGGAAAACACCTTCTCTTCTTTTCTCTTCCCTTCCCGCAGTGCAGGAGCCACAGCCCAGCCTCCTGGAGCCTTCAAACGCCGCTCGCTACTGGAAGCAGGCAGCACCCTGGTGGGGAATAGAAAAGTAAAGGCTCCTCACGCTGCCAGCCCAGCACGCGCTGCGCCGCGGTGCCTGTGCGAGGGAAGATGCCAGCTGCACGGGTAGCAGCAGCTTCTTGCAGCCAAGACACCCCAAGACACCCCCACAGCTGCCACCAGCACCCTCGGGGCTGGAAGAGGGGTTGGAGAGGCCGCTTCACCACCCTGCGACTGTGTGAGGTTACTTGGGCACCGTTCGCCAATTCTACCGCCCTGCTCCAACAGATGTTTTTACCAAAAAAAAAATCTGAGAGAAGCATCCCTGTAAACGGCAAGACTGAGACCTAAAGCTTTTATCTTTAGAAATACACCAGAGCCTTCAAAATAGGGAAGCTGCTTTCCTGCCTCCATCCCTGCTCTGAAGGTAGCTCGGTGGCCGTCCATTAAATTCTCAGCTGAGAGCACTTGCAGGGAGCAGTTGCGGTGGTTTTCGCTCCACGAGCCAGATGGAAGGCAGCCTACTTCTGAGATTACCTGCGAGTCGTGTTCGACCATCAGCTTCTTGGTGCAGGAAGCCTGCCGGTGGTGTACACCCTGTAGGTGGCGGTGGCCCTGCTGCAGCGCAGCCCCAGGAGCAAGGCAGCGCTGGGCACTGCTCCCCTTGGCTGCTTTTAACACAAGAAACAAGCTTTTGGAGCAAGCTTGGTAAGCAAACGGTGCTCTCCAGCTATTTCTGTCCACCCAAACCCCATTGTGCTATAGCTGAATTAAAAAAAACCTCAAACATGCAAAAACCTTCTTGTACCTATTTTCAAATTTCATCGCCATAAGAGGTTGTGCGGCTGCCTCCCACAAGGCTGCTCTGATTCACGGTTCCGCACGGGCACTGTGGGGCTGGTAAATCCCAGCAGATATTTCTGCTCAGCTTCTGCAGCAGCAGTTGAAACCTCGACTGCCCAGGAATACAGATGAGGGAGCACATTTCCCAGCCTCGCTCTACCGGGGCACGTCAGCGCTCCTGCCAGGCAGCAGCCCAGCTCACTCAAGGTATGCGCAAGGTTTTATGGTGAAACTAAAAGGAGCCTCCACGCCAGCAATTAGGCAGGCAATACGCTTCCCACAGAGATAAGCAAATGGAAAAAGACCAAGTCAGGCATTTAGTCCAGCTCACGGCTGATAAGGGATTGTTCCCCGCAGTATATTTAGGAGGGATCTGTCCAGTCCGCTGTTCATTATCGGAAACAACACACAACTTCCTCCATTTCTCCGGGGAAGATTGTTTGCAGCAAAACCCATCTCCTTGGCAGAAGGCTTCTCCTGACATCTTTTTTTCCTCTGCTTTCACCTCTCCACACCGCAGCCCTCGGGCCCCACTAACGAATCCCCAACCTGTTTCCACAGCTCTCCCCGTGCAGCCGTTTTGTATAGCACTGCATCGTCTTTAATCATCGCGTAGTCAGGCTTAGAGCCTTAACTCCTGTAATCTTCTGTCATTGCCCAGTTCTCTCATCTCAGTCACTGCAGCTGTCCTTTGTAGTCCCTCCAGTTCGGCCAACACCTCCCGGTATGAGATCCATCCTGAAAGAGGAAAGTTTGGTTTCTCCCAGGAGATGCGGATCAATACCTTCATTAAGAGCTGAGCCAGGTGGGGGATTCCTCCCGACTTCCCAGAGCTCCTGTGGAACAAAGCATCCAGAGCAGCTCCACAGGAGAGGCATTTTCAGCCAAGCAGCAGCCGAGGCACCAACAATCACCTCCACACCCTGCGGGAAGAGCAGGGGGTGGATTTGTAGGGTGACAGACTGCCAGCGGGCTATTGTACTGCCCTACAAAAATGGCTTGAGACCGCAGATGGTATAGAAGATCACTGACTAAGAGCAGTCTTCCTGGGAAAAAAAAAAAAAAACCACTTGTATTTAAGCTTGCAGCAGATGCCCCATGAGCAGGAGCCCCCAGCTCCTCCCACCGAGGATGCTGGAAGTCTCTTGCCAAGCTCAGTGCAATCATCCCAAGAGGGAGCAGTAAGCTCTAAGCTCTCCGCTCCATTTTGATGCTCACCTATGCCACCTAACACCACCCTAACAGCCCCCCCGACATTCCTGTTTATTTCATTCAGCAGTACAAGAGTCATCTTATGCATTGTGTCTCAGCCATCCCACTAGAAATATTCTCTGGGGGGAAGCAGTCACAAGAAAGCAGCGCCACCCCGAGTTACATTATTTTCCATGAATGGGACTGGAGAGAAGAAATGGAGAACATGCAGTTCCTATTATTTCAGACACACGAAAGCCTTCGGCTCCTGACTGAGGACCCCAGTATCAGGAGCAGCTGTGGCAACGCAAGCTGTGTTATTACCTCGCTGTTCGAAGCAATTTGTTTTTATTGACCATTCGCTATACAGGGCACCACAACACACTCCTGCTCATTAGAGTCTGTCAGTCAGAAGGCAAAAGAAGGGAAAAGCAAGGTTTAAAGAGAAGAGATCTTCGCAGTCATGAAGATAATCTTGCTAGAGCATGAGCGCTGACAGCAGGCACCCTGTGCTGCGACGAGGAGCTGCACGCGATCAAGACCGCTCAGAATTTCAGACACTGAAAGAAAATCCTCAAAGCAGGTAGAACCATTTACCTCCTCTGGTCAGGACACCCACAAACGTGCATTCAGACACGGCACACTCAGGGAAGCTTTGTTAGGGCTCTTGTTTATCCTCACCCCTGTGCAGTTCCACCAGATGATCCCTGCCTGCAGTCAGCCTGAACCACACGGAGCTCTGTTACCGTTAGGGCTCGCCTCCCACCAGGAGGACAGGCAGAAATCAAGATTTTTCTCACATAACCCACACTTGGTCTCAAAGCTCAGGTGTGTCTTTTCACAATTCAGTCCCACTTGACATTCCCTTCCATTACAGCTGAACTGGTTTTGGTCCAGTACAACCAGCTCCCCTGGAGCCCCGTGTAGTCCATCAGTGATGAGTTTGCTGCCACTTCATGGGGAAATGTTTTAAGGTCAAATATACAACGGACAGAAAAAGCAGAGGATGTGCAGTTGGGAGAAAGCAAACCCCCAAGAACTACCTGCATGCAGTTTGTTTTATTCTACAGCAGGCTATTAAGTCCCAAACCCATGTACTTTTTACAGTTTAGCTCCCCAGTAAAACACCACCCACCCGAAAGCTCCAGGCGATGCACAAACGGCTGCTTGGGATTTGCAGGGAAGAGAACACAATCTATTTCTGGCACTACCCCTCGGTGGTAGCTTGGGAACTATAGGATAAACTGTAAAGCGTTCTGAAGACCTACATTTGGTGATGAAGGCCATATGCTTTTGAGGCAGGGGGTGGATCGTCAGGGAGGGCACTTATGGAAATACTCTGCCCTCCTCGTCCCTGCCAAGCCAGGCAGCTTGCAGAACTGAAATGCACGCTCAGACCCTGACATCTCACAAAGAGAACTACAATAGTCCCCAAATATCCTCAGCCTAGCCTAAAATCAAACCTGCTCCTTTCTTTAAAGCAGTACTTCCACGGAGATAATGGCACTGGATAGACAAGGTTATTATGGGTAGAAACCTGTATTTTCAGTAATTTGCCTCTGGTCCCAAGGTTCAGAGCACCAGCTCTGTGTACCCCCTTGCCCAGCAGGCTGACACCGAGCCCTGTGGCACAAGGAGACCCCGATGCTGGCTGGCAGCAGCGAGCCCTAGCTGCATCTGCCTTCCTGCCTGGCTGAGCCTGCAGGGCTGGGAGAAATGCTTCATTCATTCGAGACTCAGACCACAGGAATGCTGCTGATGTTCACCTTGCAAAGCCAAAAGGCTTCTCTCAAAGATGACGGGTACGCAGCTGATTTTTGTGATTTGGCCCCTGTACCCAAAACAATGTTAACGGCTGCAAGGGGATATCAGGCATGGGGAAAATAAGGACTTTAAAACCAAAGGTCAGCTCGGTTACTAGCAGTTCAGAAGCAGAAAACAAGATGCGTTAAACTTTCCAGTCATTCAACCTTTATTTTATACATTTGAATCACAGCAGGGAAGCCAAGTTGCACAGACCACCCTGATTTGTATCTGTCTTGCTTCTCTTCAAATACCGTTTGCTGTTCTTTTAATAAAGCTTAAAAAAATACTGAAAAAAGTTACTTACACTTCCGAACATGAACTGAAGAACAGGATAGTTACTGGTCACCAAAAACCCTGAAAGAGGACCTTGCTGTACAGGAGAGTCTTTGAGCTCTTTTGGAGATCATTTACTAAATGAATTCAGAGCTACGTTGTACAAGGTGCCCTAAAGCTGCTTAATGATACAAGAGGATCTGGAATTAATTATTAATAGGTACTGAAGGGAAAGGGAGGCCATTTAGGCCCATCCTCTGTTTTGATGGAGCAGGTACCAACCCAACACGCCAGTATCCTAGCTACAAGAGGAAGTGCTTCGGACAACGTGGAGGTCAGGCTCTACTTTATTACACAGAAAGCAGAACACCAAGCGAAATCCCACAGGAAAATATTTATTAAGAATTGTCCTTTCTACAGGATTGCTGCAGTCAAAACATAAATGGGTTCTTCAACCAGTCAACCTACAAGGAGTGACTCTTTTCCTCGGCCACTTTCTTCTTGTACCATCACTTCCAACAAGTGTAGCATCTCAGTATTTTTCTTAAATCCTGTTCCAGCCACTTGCAAGTACATATCATGCAGAGTTCTTACAGGATCATTGCTATTTCCAAGCAAACTACACGGGGGAAAAAAAAATGCACAGCTTTCTATATTACTAAGTGATTAATAAGCCTAACAGCATCATACCCAGCAGCTACAAGAGAAGCCAGATTAAACTGATTTAGCAATCAACCCCAGGGAACACGGGAACATTGGTCAAGTGCCTCTGGGGAGCACCGCCTCGGCTTTCGTGAAACATTCGGGTTACTGAAGTTACACACAAGGTCACAGGTTTTCGGCAGCAGAAGTCCAGTTATGTTTCACAAATCACTGTGCCTTCCACCTACTGCAGACCACGTCTCCATGCTTTTTACAGAAGTGAAGAATGGGGAAACAACTTATGATTGAGATGGAGGTCACAATGCAGAATCAATAAAACATTTGCTGTAAAGTAACAGTAGTCTGTTAGCTATTGTTACAGGTCAAACTGAAGGAGACAAACGAGGCAGACTGAAGGAGCAAGTGTTTCCTTCAATACCTGCGCTTTTACCTGATTTTGTACGAGCTAAGCAACTTCAGTTCTCATAGAGCTCAACAGAACCTACAAATACCCAGTATTTGCTTCTAATGCAGCCAGGCAATTTTCAAATAGACACACACTTTGTCCATTTGATCGCCACTGTTCAGCCTGCATTTCTCCTCGTTAAGAGAAGAGTACCATAAGGAAAAAGAAGAGTTAACACATTAAAAGCCTTCCATTGGACTTTCACCAAGTGTGCACACTGGAGTGGTTAGGACGTGCCCTTTCGTGGCCAGCAGGAACGCTACAGCGCTTGACATTTGGTGGATGCACGCTCACACTACAGAGTCCACCTAGTTTAGAAAATACATCTCCTACCTTACTAGCTCGAAGACAAAATACTGCAATGCAGCAAATTTTTACAACATGCTCCCAGGGTATGCCAGCATGGAAATCCAGGGACAGGGCAGTCAGATGGAGAGAGACAGCGAACAATGCACTGCGCAGACCACAACATGCTGAGTTAGATGACAACATTAAAGAGCATCTTAATAGGACAGCATGTGGCTTCTTCAGCTAGAACTGCTGCGTTTTGAGGAAGCAGCAGCAACGTTCCAGATGACCCCATTATGTCTTCCTATCTTTTAATGTGTCTCTTGATGAACCATCAAGGAAAATATTTTCAAGTCTGAAGAATGCAAGAGTCTGGCAGCTGCACTGCAAGGTTTCCTATGGAAGACAGCTTACTGAACAGTTACAGCAGTAAGGAGGAGTCCATCAGTGGCGTTTGTATGCCATCATCAATAGGGATTTATTGGGGCATAAGCTGCATTACAATTGGAGAATGAGCCAATCTTTTTTCTCTGCAGAGGGTGCCAAGCACTCCACAGCAGCAACATATGTGAATGCATTCATAGCCATTTACTCAGCACTGCGCCAGACCTCCCTTCCCAGGGCTCCTCTCAGCTATACTGCCGTATGCCCAGTGATTGTTTTGGCTGCTTGCTTCCGTAGGAGGCAGACAAGGAAGTAAGGCCGCATCCCAGGATGATCTGCACAGCCACAAGCAGCTCTTCCACTTTCCCTCCCTGTGAAAGAAAGGGAAAGTCTGTCTTCCTACCAGACTGACAGCAGTCAGCACATGAAAGGCAACCACTGCGATTATCCCGCCTGGCGAGCTGCTGCTTTTCACTAGCAGTAGTCATGCACTTGTCACTTGTGCAGATGTGGGTTTGCCTTGGGAGGAAGGGGGAAGGAGCAGTCCTCCCGTTGATGCTTTGTGGCACAGCACACACCGAGCCGTGCACAAAACTCAGCTGCAGCCACTCTCTCCATCCTTCAACATCCCAGCCGCTGTCCAATCCAACATGCAACCTCACAAGGCAGATTTTTCAACCTGCTCTGAGGACTTCTACGCTATAAAGGGGAAATTCACTTTGGACATGGCTGCAGTAGGAAAATACACCTTTTTCTTTTTCACTTGTATATCCACATATCATTTATTTTTTAATGCATAGGTCTGACAAGTCACTGTTGTACTGCTGGCTAGCGCCCTGCATTAAGTGCCAGCTGAAGTTGGTTGTGCAGCTGGTTGCTGAAGCTCAGAAAGCGAACTCCAGGAACAGCTCTTCTGAGAACACTTGCAGAGTCCTACCGTAGCTTTTCATGTCAAGACAAAGTCACCCATTTCTTGGCCTCTGACTAGGAAGGCAGGGTCTTGGCAGACACAACTACACTTTATGCAACGTTAGCAGAAAAGTGCACATAAAGAAACCTGAGACTAAGGTAAAAGCATTTGTCCTATCAGCGGCTTCACTGATGCTGAGGTACGGAACCGACAGCTGTTTGGAACCAGCTCAGCCCACGCTGGGACCCCAACACAGCCACCGGTGTTTTGGAGCGAATCACACCCATCAGAATTCCCCATTCCATCCACAAAAGGCATTAAGAGGTTCTAAGACAGCATCGTGTCTGGATTAACAATGTGTTATTGCACTTCTGTTCCTGACAGCAAATCCTTACATACCTCAGTGCTGACAGACTTTGGGTCTCCTGGACTACTCCGGGCAAAATTTACAGCCTGTTTGAGTAGCCCTTTGGGAGCAAATAGTGACACTTCCCCAGGGACAGAATAACCGTGCAGAGAAGGAGAGGATCACTTTTTCAGCTATCGTATTTAACTGTATGATGTGCTGGGGCTGCCTACATTTGTTTACAGTTTTAATTTCTCACACCTCAGCTACTTAATATGCAAAAGAATTTCTCCTACTGAAGGTCTAAAAGGGTGTTACATGATGTATGAGCCTTTCCAGCGGTGTAGCCTCTGTTTTCACTAAAACTTTATCTTCCCAAGACCGCGACAGCAAAAGTCAAACCAGCACTGCTGCAATTACTGTGCAGTTACAGCTGAGGAGAAAAATACAGAAGAGGACTCTGCACCAAGATAAGAGGGTTATTCTTTTGCTTTATCTGAAGAAAAACCAGTTCCAGGTATCAAAGCAGGTAGATTCATTTATACCACTTAGATGATGAATAGAATCAATACCGGGAAAAGAAGCTGCAACTGGAGAAAACAACGCTGCTCTTCAAACAGCAAGTCTTGGTACAGAGTGCTCACTTGTTAAGAGCTCTACAATCCATGTTCAAGACTGAGAAAGTGGTTCAACGTTTCAAACAAAAAACAACCCTGCAATAAAAAAAAACCTCACCCGCTTCTGAACTTAAAGAATGAAAAAAAACTTGCTGTAGGCCTTTAATCAGTTGTGCCCCAGAGATGCAGTCCCCTCAGTCAAAAAAAAAAAATCTCCTAAAAGTGTTTGTAAGACATCTTGGCACATCTGAAGCTCTGTGATGATGCCTGTCCCTGTCCCTGTATGTCTAATACCTCCACATGAAGATTAAGGCTTCATTAGGTCAGTGAGTTATACTTGATTTATTTTTCTTAAAGCCTATTCCCATTACATCCGTGAACCACTTCCGTCCTCCCACAAATTAACAATCCATCGCTATGCCCTACTACTACAGCTACAGGCACTGACTCGCCTTTCTAGCGATACCCAGAGCACTAGAGATAACACACTGCATTTGTAACATGTCTCTAAGTTTAGACTCCACTGCAGATTTGCAGCTGATAGATAAGACTTCTGTACTCCCAGGCATTGAACGTTCTGGCCATAACCCTCTCCTTTCCTGAGGAAAAAAACATTTATGACTGGGAGTTGCACTTGCCTGGTTTTCACAGCAATACCGTTTTGACCAGTTCAGCTCACCTTAAATAGTTCTATCACTACATAGCCAGAGATGTACAAGTCGCCATCCAGAGAGGCCAAGCAACTCAGGATAATGGTGAGCCAGAGATTCATGCTGCGGTACATTTGCTGGACAGATTTCTACTGGAGATCCTGGTACTGCTTACACGGTGCCAGGAAGGAGTGTCTTTTGAAATACCTTGAAAATATTTCAGAATGCAGATCGAAGTACTTTTGGCCACAGCTTAAAATTCGTTTAAGACTGCATGGCAGACCCCTAAGAAGTAAGCATCAGTCCTACACCTCTTGTGTACTTGTCACGTGGGCACGAATCAAGAGCAACCCAATTGACAGTGGAGAATTTACATTAATGCTTGTTGTGCTACAGGCTGATGTTTTCAATGAAACCAGTTGCTTGCTTCCTATACACCAATACATTTGAAAACCTGACGTGTTCAAGTGGAAACCTGCAGGAATAAGAGAAAACACTTCTCAGTGTTCCCACCGATGTGAGCACTGGTGGAATTCATCTGATCCAATACCCCATTTAGTTTGTCAAGTAACTGCAGTTATTTCTACTCATTTGTTTTGCTATATTTTGTCCAAGCCAAAAGAAGAGTTAAAAAAAAAATACTTACACCTCTTTTCTTCTTTTCCCCACCTTCTGTGATACTTTGCATTTCCCAGCATACGTTACATAGCGTGTGTATATATATATGCACATTATATAAAATATATACTTTACATACACACTAAAGGTCTCTCTTCACGTTAAAATTACACATTCTGAAGAACGCAACTGCAAACAATTCAGAATACCTAACTGATCCAGAAAGGGGAAAAAAAGAATAAGCCACCCAAAATCCCTAGGAAAGCTTCACACTCCTTGCAGGTACCAAGAGATCCCATTTTCTTACGATCAGAGGAATAGTTAGATTTCTGCACTGCTTTGCTCCCCCTACACACACCCCACTCTGCAGTTTCAGTGTTGGGAAGTGCTAGTTGCTCCCTTTCCACTGAGTAATATTAATAAATTAAAAAAGTTTCTGCAAAAGTGCTGCCTTAGTCCAGTCCATCATGCCATGCTTTCCCACTCGCCCCGCGGCTCTGCTGAACCATTCACCACTTTCTTGACCTTCTTCATGCCCTCCATTACTCCAGAAGTCGTCACCCTGGAAAAGAAGGAAACAACATCAGAATTTGAACTGCAACACTCATTTTGCCAACAGCCCATGCTTTTCCTGCACTTATCAAACAACATTTCTCCCAAGTGACTCTTTACCCAGACCTACCAGTCTTGATGTCCTGCCTTTCCTATTGATACCATTTTGTCGACCAGGCATCATCCTGGACACACCACTGATGGGTGTTGGGAGCAATGCTGCTGTCCTTGAGAGTCTCAAGACTCTCCTCATCTGTCATTAAACTAGAACAGACATATGTAGGCTGGCTCACAGTTTCCTGTTCAGACCAGGTGTCACAGCATTGAGAGAGGGCCAATCCTTTGTGCTTGGCAATGGGAAACAGAAGTCCCAACAGCCTTGGTGTGCCAGGATCTGCTACAGCTGTCTAGACAGGAAGAACTACCACCGAGGCCAGCTGACTTAGTTGCAGTTTTATCATAAAGATTGTTTATCCATTTATGCTTTACAGGGTTCAGATCAAAATAAACTACAGCGTGCTTTAGAAAAAAAGGTTCATGCTTATGGATCCGTATGCCAACAGTAACCACGCCACAGTCCCATCTACACTGCTTTTACCTCCTGAAGGAGCCACCCTCAACCAACCCAACAGACCAAAGAAAACCAAAGTAGCAGACTGCAGAGGATCAGAGCAAGAACAGAACGTAACATCAGAAACAAACGTTTAAGACACTTGTATCAGTACAAATGAGTGCAGCTCCTTAGTTAAAGCTTCTTCTCATGGTGGAGGAGATAAAATCACGATGGACTGGTAATAGACAAGGTCTAAACTGCACTCAGCTGAAACCACATCATTTAGTTTCCTTCTCTAATGTAGGGAAAGCTGTATCAAAACAGTATCAGAGACACTGCAAGGGAATAAGCATTATAATATTTGCTCATACTCAAAAGAAGTATGGCGTTGTTTAGTAAATAACCAGCTGGTATCACATTAAGTTTGAGCAGCTTGCTTAGAAACTTTTTGCTCTATAGCTGAGCACCCTTAATTCTGTGCATTGGACTTGCTGCTGCATTTGCAATGCTTTTAACATGTACCATGTCTTATACAAATGCACACGCTGTGGACGCTGCCCCAAGTGAACATTATTAGCTTAATGCACACCAACTCCTGTTAATAGCAAAATTACTCAATGAGCAGCAACAAAACAGAAGAGAGGTCATCCCATTTATACCAATCCAAGTCTGGATTTGTCGTTGCAATCTGACCATTGAACTACAAAGCCTCATAATGCTGTTCAAACACTAGGCAGACCGATCTGTTTATCCAACTAGAACAGCACCACTACTCTCACAACCACCTTGGCTTTCCAGCAAGCTCTTCAGTCCTGTACCTTTCTCCCTCGCCACACAACACAGGCTATTCACATGCACCAGACATTTGCTCTGTTCTTTTGCACAATATGATTCTCATTCCACACAGGTATTTTTTTTCCTACAAGTGTGCTGCAAAGGTTATTTTGGATGCTGGAAGTAAGAATAGCAACAGTTCAATGCATTCACAAGGGATGCCTGGAAGCATACATAAAACTGTCCTGTTCGATGTCACTGCTGTCAGTCTGTGTGTGCTTTCACCTGCTGTTTACCATGTAAGAATATTTGATCAGACTAGCTAACAGCATTTTCACAGTATCACCCAAGAGAACTAATCTTCAGATACACTCTTCTGACACCGCCCTTAGTCCCATACTAGATATCAGCTTCTGTTCATGTACTCTCTAAGAATAATTTACCCAAACAAAAACTTGTACATTTTGTCATTCTCTAGTGGTGGCAAAATTGGGAACATCAGTGGTTAAGATGCTTTGGAATGGGTCTAGATAAGTTTGTGTTCAAGGAAATAAAAAGGGCCAGAAGAGCACAGATCAAATACCAACTTTATTCCCTATTGAAATAAAAACCAGGGAGATTAAGCAAGCAGGTTGCTTAAACAAGAAAGACAGAATTAGTAAATGTTCACCTGGAAGAGATCACATCAAGCTTTTCAGCACAGAGAGCATACAGATCTCAAGTTTTCCCTGTTGACAGTGGTTTTCCCACAGCCACACAGGAAAAAACTGGGGAAACATGAGCTAGACAGATCTATCAGCGTAGATGCATAACTAATTGGAAAAGCATGCATTGAGATGTACTTAATGGTTTCCTGTCAAAAATGAAAGAACATTGAGTGTGGTTCCAGAGAGGTCTGTCCTGGGTTCACTTCTACTCAATATCTTCAGTAATTGCCTGGGTAATGGAATAGAGAACTTGCTTATTAAATCTGCAGAAGACACTAAGAGCTACATATTTGAGAACAGGACTAGAATGCAGAAAGGTTCTGGCAAATTGAAGTAATGGTCTGAAAATTATGGGACAATGTAGAAAAACAACTATAAAGTTTACTCTTCAGAAATAACTGACTTCATAACTACAGAGTAAGGAGTTGAGTATCAATTCTTCAGGGATGAGTTTAAGATTATAATGAACTACAAACCAAAAAAAGAAAAAGAACCACTACCATAGCAATCCAACAGCAGTCCTACTAGGATATATAAATAGGTGCTTTGCACATGCTTGACACCAAAGTAGTGCTAACACTTGACTCACATCTAGTAAGATCCCACCGGGCACAGAGTCTAGATTTTAGCACTGTACTTGAATGCAATTACAACCCATTATACATCACGAAGATAACAAAAACGATCAGAGGTTACAGCTCAGGGGGAAAGATCCATTTCCTACATTCATGGGGGGATAGGACAAACAGATACATACTGAATTTGCAGCCAGGTAAAGTCCTGCTATTTGTTTCCTGCACCCCCGTGCAATGATAGCACAGAACTGTGAGAGATTTTGGGAGGTGGGTAGGGTAAATTCCTCAGTGAAAATTAAAGACTGCCTGTCTGATTAGTGCTATTCTTGTCTCATGACAAGCGATCAGCATAACCCTTAAGGCCTCATTTTCTCAGACTGTTCATGCACAATGGGAAGTTCTCTTCCCTCTCAACATTAGTTCAGACAACATGCTTTAATGCCCAGTAAAATAAGGGCAGCAGCACCAAGATCAAGAACACTGCAATTCTCAGACTAATGCCCTGGGCAGTCTCTGAACTTGAGCTCTGACCTGCAACACTGCAAGTAAACATTCCTCAGCTGAACAGTTTGCTGAACTGCATTTCTAGCCCACAGATCAGTTGTAGCTGAAATGCAACAAATCCCCCTCACTAAACCATCTCTCCAGAGAGGACTCTGTCACAGAGAAAGAAAATCACTTCCAATGAAGAGCCTCATGAATCAGCCTGCCATGAAGCACAACCTGAGAGAGAGAGAGCAGAGAAAAGCAGCCAGCCAGGACGTTCAGCCTCAGCGCAGAATAGGCTGCCTCATGACACAGCAAGAAACTCCAGATCCCGAGGTATAAGCAGAGGTAGGTCAGCATTACCACAGCAGTTCACTATGTTGAGGTTGTTTGTGGTGTTAAGTAAACACAAAGTCAGCCTCCAAACACTCAGTAAAACGGATTTACTGAGTAAAGAACAAAACCGTTAATGTTTTTTCCTTCAATTCTTCCTCCCACGTAAGTATCTTAACCCCACATGCGTTTATGAGCACGATTTCAACCCAGATCTGTAGAAGAGCTCTTCTAAAGCAATGCCTACTGAGCTAATGAAATAACTTACTGCAAGAGTAAAAAACCAAAACTGCTTCCTCTGCCCTTCCTCACCCCACCTCATCTACTGCACCGTTTACATTTGTGTTCGTGCCCCAGAAATGGCATGAGGACTGGAAGCCTGACAGCTCTTTCTGCCAAGTGTGGCTGCACCTTTTCAAAGAGAGAACTTTAATCTAACAAACTGTCAGCAACAGGCCCACATACTGACAGAACAGGCTAAAGAAGCTGCCCAGCACAGAATGCACAGAGAGCCACTTTGTTGAAGATGAATGGCTATTGACCCTACTTGAAAAAGAGCAGGCTGGTCCTTAGTTCAGGTTTAGTCATCCTCTCCTCTCCACCAGGGCAACTTCTATTGAGTCTGGTATAATTGAAATGAGTCTTAAAACATTTGTGGATGCTTCCTCTCAAGACAGGCGTGTGTTAGCTGAAAAAAAAAAGTAGCTTTACAAGCTTATTACAAGTCACCTTCACTGTTCGTGATTCATAGAATATTTTTTGAGAATTACAACAGTCTACAGAGGGAGGACTTGTGCCTCACGTTGCTTCTGTCACCGACACCTAGATTTCGGATTTTTCTTTAAGCTCTGCAGATTGCCACACTGTCCTTAGCAATATTTACATTTACTGCCACACAGAGCTTTGTATAGTTTGCATTGCAAGAAAACAGGCATAAACTAGAGAGCTGCACTTCAAGCATCCTATTTTTCTTGCTGGAAGACAAGCAAGCCTGGAAAATAGACTTGCTGATCATACAGCTCTCCCCTCTATTGGTTCATGGAAATGTTGAGCCTAAAGAAACTGAATGCTTTTGCAGCAAGCTTTCTTTTCCCTTTTAAAAAAAGATAAATAAAAACCCTTTTAGAAAGCAAAACCACCTTAAAGCCTGGAAATAAGACATGGAAGAACACCACGAATTTTGCAACCTTTCAACTCTTCTGCCACAGCATCTGAAGACAAGTGGATATTTATCACATGAAAGACAAAACACTCATACAATGGTTAGTCAGGATGCTGTCAGACACTTAGTCACTTGCTTGAATAAACCTTGATATTTTTCCCTATAGAAACAACATTTAATATTCATAAAAGCAAACACAGGACTACCAAGATCAAGTCAAGAAGAAACTTTATACACATGCATTGCAGTGCTTCACCTATCACAGAACGTGTACACATCATGCTTCTGAAATGTGTAAGCTTAACCTCCCTGATGCAGCTAGGGAACGGAAAACAAGACACTTAGAAATTATCCTCTGCCAAGTGCCCACATGGAATAAAACTCATAGTGAATCAGATGAGAAAAAATCCAGCAAGGCTAAGGGGAACAACCCACAAGGCACAACAATGGAAACTCCCAAGGCAAAGACCAAAACGCCTTACTAGGAAGAGGCTCACAAAGAATTCTGATCCTCGAGTTTCTAGCAATGTCTGTATCACTGCTGCAAGATGTAAATCACTTGATTAGTTCATTAAACTTTAAGCTTTTTCCTGGCAGAGCCTCTAAAACTGAGCAGCTTCTCCAGTCCAGTGAAATCACTACATGTGAGAAATGCTTTATTATTAGGCCTAACAAAAACACAAACAAGTAAAAATTCATTAAGCACACAATGCAAAGTTAATTTCAATCTAGCAGGCAATCTTGCAGGAGCTCATTTCTGAACAACCACAAATCCTGCCACATCTTCCAGTTTAGATATTGCCTTCCTAACGAGGATGTTTGCTTACCAGCACCCAGACTGAAAACAGCTTCTTGTATAAACCCTTTAAACACCTTTAAGTGATAAGTAATGTTATGGTCACTTGGATTCATCTTTCAACAAAGAGGTTTTTATGAACCCAAAGCAAAAAATAACTATGCATTTGGCAAGAACATCTCTGTTACTGGAGACATTTCTGAGCATTAAAGTCCTTGGCATGACATTTCAGGCTGGATTCCACCTCACGCATCTATCCTTGTAGCAATTCCCTAGTAAGCTCCATTTCTTCCTGAGCTAACTATGAGGGTAGCAAACATACTCTAACTTTTTTGCCCCTGCAATAAAAATTGGAGGAGTGTTGATTTATTTCACACAAGAACAGGTAAAGGAGATTTGCCAAACGGGAAAGAAACTCTCAGAAACAGACTTCCGTGCCTGCACATGAATTGCAGCTATGCATGAAACGCATAACTACTAAGAGATTAGGGTAGCCCTGCTCCTACAAAGCCACAGAGTGTAGCAATTATAACCATGTTCAACACTTCCAGCATGCTGCACATCTTAGAGCAGTTTCTATCATAGAAAACGAGTGTCATTTCTGAAACTAAGTCCTCAGAAAATCACTGCAAAGGAAATGACAGGGATTAGGCTGACTCCCTCTTTATAGTTGCTCCAGAGTAATTCAGGTCCTACTGCATTCGTGGTGCCTCGTGGTTTAGCAGCAAAGAAGTGAACTGTGAAAGGTACTGTTAAAACCCCCATCTCCTTACTTAAATTTTTGCAGAGCTACAGACTGACCTCCATGGTAGAAGGGACCTTACATCATGCTCATTTATAGTCAGTAGACCGGTAGTTTATTTTTATGATTTGTTTGGTGGTTGCTTTTTTAACTACGAAGATTTATTTTCAGACACACTGAAAATACAGCGTTAATGACAGTCTATAAGGTATGTTGATGTTCAGCAACATAGTTTGCGTTTAATCTGTTTAGCCTGGCACTTCTCTGAGCATCTTTCTGCCCCATGAAATGCTTTACCAGCTTATTCTACTCTACTGCAATAGGTAGCTCAGAGATTCCTAGGCATATCACAAGCCTCTTTGGTAGTTTAACACACACCAAATAGACACCTCATCTTTAAATATGCAAGCAGAACCTAATCTTTTTTTCAAATAAAGACTTAGAGATTAAAACAAACTGTTTATAAACATTAGTTTTCTCAGGTCGAGTTGAGAGGTAAAAGAGGGAGGTTCTTACACAGCTTCCATCTCCAAATCATCCTCATCATCTTGAGAAAGCTGTAGATATGGGTTGTCTGATGCTGGACGGAACTTGTACCCAGTGAGGACAAAGAACACAAGTGTGGCCATTTCATCCAGCAGCTGTAAGTAAAAACACAAGATTAAGTTCAGTCCTGTAATCTTTGACAGTCATGAAACACTTCTCATTCATAAGGTTCAAGATTTTATGGCCAAGAAGCCTGTGCCATAGCAGAAATAAAAAAGCAATTCCTGTTCTGTTATCATTAATCCCAGGCAAAAGGCTGTCAAGCTCTTTGTTCTTCCAGCTTTCCCTGTCACTCTAAATACAGTTACGACTCTAGACATCACTCCAGTGCTTTTAAATAACTACAGCAAGACTTGGCTTTTAAATTGGAAAAAATACATATCCCAAAGTTGTTTGGTATTTTCAACAGTTAATGTATTCCAAAGACTCCCTGCACAGTTACTTGGATTATACGTTAAGAAACCAAGTATTTAAAAGTCACTAGGCAAATAAAGCCTGTAAGTGGAAAAGCAAAAGCCTATTTCACTGGCTCCCTGGGGCCTCAATTACACAGGGCAAACCTGACTAATTTTTTTTTCCTCTTTTGTATGTTCTTGATTAACTTCCTTCAGATATTTTTAATTTTAAAAGACTAAGATCAATAATGCAATTACTTTCAGACATCTCATGTGTAATCCAGCAACCTTGCTGGACAAACATAAAACTAAAAATACACTCCTGCCACCAGGAGCGATCAGTGATAAAAGTCAGGAGAAAACAGGGTGCAGCATTGTGCTTTGAGATGTTCTACCATAACATGAAGAACCCATTATGGATTTTTTTGGTGCAGTCATATTTAAAGATTACTAAGAAAAAAAATCAAGGAATGGATGTATTTTCCTTTGCAGACAAATACCTGGTACAGCCACTTCCACTGGAATGGAACAGCAATCTTTATGAGAATTGCAATGATCCGTGTGAAGTAAATGTAACACACAATCTGTGGGAAGAAAAAGGAGAAAGCGTGTGTGTGAACAACAGCATCATCCTGACTGAACCTCTTTTTCCAGAAAAATAGCTGAAACAGTTCCCAGACAACTCATTATGTCAAATTATGCTCCTTCAATAAACATGGAAGATATGGGCTGTGGCTCTGCAGCTTGTTGAACATCCAAATGACTCAAGCTGTTACTAACAAATTTAAGTTACATCAGGAAAATGCTTTAAGTGTCAGGATTTTGTAGAACTGAAGAATCAGTACTGTAATTTATTACTCTTAACACTCATAAGAGTCTGAAATGAGACCGCTGGAAATCATTAAGAAGGCTATGCTCTCTTGGGAGGTATGCTCATGGCTCCCACTGACTTAATCAGAATCTACACGCATGCATCTCAAGGCACCATTTGGTCCCATGTTTAGTTTAGCAAGTTTATAGTACGTTATTCAAGCTCATCAATTCAACTGGCAGCTGAAACTGTCTCCAGAGGAAATCAGTAAGCATTACAAATAGCTGGAGCCAATTTAAAAGATAGAGGGATGCAACTGCTTGGAAAAGAAGGTAAGTTGCTCTGAGGATTGTAACCCAGTTGGCCAAGATGCCAAAGAACAGCACTGCCACAGATCTAGGAGCATCTCTACCCCATTCATCAGCTATGGTAGCTTCAAAGAAGTAATCCATCACAAGGCTTGAACAACTTTGAAGCGCACTGTATGCATGAGTGCAAGATTTTTTTGTTGTTGTTGTTTTTGCTTGTTTACTTACCATAACATAGTAATGTCTGAAGAGCTTCAGCTTTGCTAGGTTAATGGCAGCTGTCAAAAGAACAAAAGTTCATCAGAAAATTAATCGAAATGAGAGTTTCTCCTGATGCTTGTCTACAAGGTAAGACTGTGACCAAGACTACGACTTGGGTAATTCCACACTAGAAGTTTTTTCCCCACAGCCTGCTGGGTGCTCTGAGGAATGCTAGTCTGGCTTGAATACATATTGGACAATCCCTAGGCTGTGGCGAATGACCTCTTAAAAAGGCAATTCAATGAGATCACCTTTACACTAAGTTTTACATATACACACACAACCTACAGCATAGAACCTTCCTCTAATGCTTATCTGTTAACTACTTACTGTTGCCTTAGGACTGCCACAAGGGCCATGCTGCTTGACACTATCTCAAAGCTGCTCACATCAGCTAAAGGCAGAGAACATGTCAGGAAGTACTCGATAAAAGACAGAGGTTTTCTAGGAGGCAATCCTGCATCCAGGAACCATTGCATCTTGTTAAAATACCCTGCTGCTGTTCAACAGCTAAGCTGTATTCTCCATCACTCACTGCTCAGTCATAATTTACGAGTGGAATGGGGAGACATACTACCCAGTTCGCATGGCAAATGCGTGTTTCAATCACAAACCCTGTGCGCTACAACCCCAAGCTAAGCTGCATTTATTGGACAGATTACATCAGCTCTTGAGGAACACGGCGCATATTCATGTGAATGAGCAGAGGTCAACACCAGATGGAGCAGCTGTCAGCTCTGGTTTAAGAGTCAGGTTTTAGAGGTGCAGCAGGATAACAGATACGGACTCCTGGTGGTTCTGTGACAACAGGAGAGGCAAAGAGTCCAAGATATGTTGACAGCATGCAGAGATGCAATTTAGAGCCAATGAACACATGTTGCCAGTTAGAAAACACTGCCACTCTCTTACTTGTATTCCCTCCAAGCCCTCCTTCTGTTTAAGGGAGATGGAAGTACAACACATGGCGCTTCAGTTTACCTGTGCTCCCCCACAGAAAACATCTGCTGCAAAAATCACATCTATAAAACACTGTGTGCATTTGCACATCAGATCTCTCCAAGGTTCACAACAATGCAAAATACAGTGTTATGCATCACAAAGAGAAGGACTAATGACTGCAATAAAACGTTTCACTTTGTGGCAAAAACAGTGATACGTTTCTTATGAAAAGGTAACTTCAGATGTACCACTCAAATTGTCTTGTATGTTCCCACTACATAAGTTCCAGTAAAGACAGATCATTTTGTTACAAACCTACTTCATTTTATCTAGAAACCAAGTGTCACTTTCCTAAACTTAAAACACTTCCCCTGGAACATTACAGGTAAGCTATGGCCGCCCTGAGACAGATACAAACCCTCCTCCAGTGGGCACAAGATCACCACAGCACCTGACTACCTGAAAGCATAAGGTGACTGGCAGGTGAATAAAACTCGGCTAAAAGTTGTTCTGATTTAGTACTGCCCAGCAGCATGTCAGTTAAGAGGAAGCAGAGCCACAGCTCCAGAGGGAGAAAAAAGCAAACCTTATTTGGGAAGGAACACCAAATTTGCTTTCATGCAGCTAAAACTCGTTCCATGGCACACTTATCCGAACGCCAGACAGGCTGCGATGGCTTTAGGAGAGTGTCCTTGTGGGGGCAATGTTATGGCACAAACTGTGTATCAAGAGCAACACTGGCTCTTGATTTTGGGAGGATGGTTTCTTGTGGACTGCATATGAAACACTGAACATAGAATAGCACTGACTCTGCAACGTGGGGTTCTGGACTCCAGAACGCAGTGCCCAAGCTGTAGGCTCACATTTGAAGAGTATCTGCAGTCGAGCACAAAGAGCACTTCCCTGTGCAACAGATGCCAAGACTTGCAACTGCTAGAATTAAATCCTAGATAGCTAAATCAGCCCTGAGACATTACCTTGCTCACAAATGCTAGTTTCCCACATTTAAATAGCAAAAACGTATGGATTTTCATAGGTCTAGTCCTCCACCAGACAGCTTAATGTTAGAAGTTTTCCATAATACAGTTAGAGAAAAATTAAAACATAAGTATGCAGAACTAACTCACTAAATCATGAAGCACAGAGGCAGTGTTGTCCTATTTAAAGAATTACATTAAGTGTGACCATGAACATCTTGTGATTCACCACGTATCGGTTTGTACAGAAAGATCTATTTTGAACTCAACGCATCCATCTCAAAGAACTGCTACCAACTGGTGCACTGACAGGCCACGAGAATTCCCAGGCTTTGTAGTTGAAGGAACACCAACTCAACAGCTGTGATTCAAACTGCCAGTCCATCAGTGTTTTAGTCAACAACCGAGTGAGCTGGGGAGTCATTTCTGTTGGATTCATGCGGCGCACAGGAGGAGGAAAGGATAGCGAAGCCAAAGATCTGGTTGCCAACTCAAGCATCACAACGCACTTCTCTCTCAACTGGTAGAGCCCAGCTCAACATCTCACCTGCCCATCTGATAATCAATACCAAAGAGTCATAGTGTTACATCTAGATAACTGGAATGGCTAAGCATGGAAAAGAAGGGTGAGGGGGAAAAAAAAAAGACAAGAAACACCAAAAAAAAAAAGACTGCAGAGGCACCTTTGGAAGCTGGCTTGCTTGGTTATCACAGCCAGGTGCTCCCCCATAGTTAACAACTTCAGGAATGCTCCTGTCCACTGTCAGATTCTAGAGTCAGTATTAATGCACAGTTACAAAATTCCACCAGTTTTTCTAAACAGCTCAAAGTTACAGCACACTTTCTTCTGAAGAAAGTCCAAAATCATCCTTGCTTGTCATCAGCAGCTTGTGAATTGTTTTATCATAGGCTGAAGGTGCTTCAAACGTTAATTCTTGAGTCTTGCTATACTGGACACTTTGAGACTTAGGCTCACCTAGCCTGGCAGCCCAGATACCAACAGCAACACTCCCAAGAGGGTAGGCCAGCAGCTGTCACAACTTAAATCACCTGCAGCCCCAGCCTGTAAAACTGTGATAAAACAGCAATCACAGCATGCAGTAAAGGTTAGGTAATTTTATATTTTGAGCATGATAATCATCCAAGGAACAGTGCCTAACTGCAGAGCATAACAAGAAAAGAGACTCTCTACCAAACGTTTTACAAACTAATTCATACCTGCATTCCACCTCTTTCATAGACTAATTAAGATGAAAGCCATCCTCCAAGATAGACTTATAACTTCTATAACTAGCTTCTTAGTTTCCCTTCTTCATCACCATTTACTTTAACAGCTTATGCCTGCAACAGCCTGATCTGCACTGATCAAAACATAACATGCCACAGAATTTTGGAAATCAATCACTTTTTCATTTTGCTCCCTGTGCTAATTTCAAATGCTGAGGCAGTCTGTAAGATGGAGAAAAAAAGCCAGACAGCGACAGCCCTGCACACTATCAGACAATAGCTTTCTGATGAGCAAATCTGAACTTTTCAGAATATGTATGTAATAACAGAAAAGGACTGCAGATAAGGGCAAAAGGAGCTCAAATTCAGACAATACAGTATGCAAAGACAAACCATAATGTGTCTAGAACAAGCAAAGTACAGCTAAGAGTATTTCCACAATGCACTGCACGCTATACTAACGTGTACATTTGAGATGCAATCTGTGCCATGACCAAATAGTAAACGGAAGTCTTGTATCCCCCCACTCCCCAGCAATGAAGGCAGCATGCAGATTTAGACCTCAAAAAGCAGCTCCAGGAGTAAGTCTGAGACATACAGCCCTATAATCTCTATGGCACTCTGCTTAAAAGCATTCCTACACGAGAAAGATGGGGTCAAGCAAACAGATACAGCAACTCTCCGTGTCATGCATTAGAAGGTGGCACTAGTTAATCTCGAATACTCTGAAGCACATTAGCCGTTTGGCACAGAAGTCCCCTGTCACAGTCAGAAGAAATTCCAAAGTACTGGATAAGCAGTGTGTCTCCAACACGTAACTGCTATTTCAACCTTGGATACCTAGAAGCAGTACACGAGAACATAACAGGTCCATTTCATTTCTCAACTTGCATTTCTCAACATTTCCCAGCCCTCCTGTGCTATCCACTGAGGTCTTGACACTTAAATCACTAAGCTTTATCTCAAGGTTTTGAGATGTCCGTGTACTGCCTGGAGCATGTTTACCCGTGCACTACCCCCTGCTCCTCGCCGGAGAGCTGCCGAGGTGTCTGAGCACAGGTCTGCACAGCCATCGCCTCCAGCGTCTGCTGAGCTCAGCTGAGCCCGGGGGGCTCTGCACCACGCAGGACCAGGCTCTTTATTCACAGCATTTGTGGCACAGAAGCAGGATGATGCTGAACGCAGCAAATGGTTTTTCCTGACATGGGGGCCAAGCATGAAAGCATTCATCATCATTTGCCCAGTGCACGGCACACAGGGGATGTTGCCTGGGAGCTATACGTTGCAATGTATTTCCCCTAGCACTGCTGCCAACTCTGCCATGCTGCAGTGCTTCGGGAAAATAGCTAACCATTCGTGATCAGACTGCACCGAGCTTCACATCTCTCACCACACGCAGAGGTACAGGCAGAACAAAAGCTGCAGCGGTGTTTCCAGCCCTCCGTTCCTCCCTCAAACAACAGACAACATGACAGGTAAGAGTGGGTTATAAGACTTCAGAGGTCCAGTGACCAAGAACTGAGTTTCAAATAAGGAAGTTTACTATATCATAGTTCTCCTCCTTTTTCTCATAATGCCTCTGAACAAGGTAGTGGTAGTTGAGCAGCACAAATGATTTAGCTTAGTTTGGCTCATTTCCTTAAATCTGCAAGCAAGACATTTGCAATGCAGATCCAGAAGTGGACAGAGAGCAGACTCCCTCTGAAAAACACGGTGACAGATCAGAAGAGCTAGGCACTCGCTTAAATTTGAAGGTGGTGATTTTTTTAAAAGAAGCTACTAAAATCCTATTTTCTACACCCATTTTGGTGCAGGACAAGCCTGTGTAGGTCAGGTATTTTGCTTCAGAGTTAAAGATCACCTTCAAAGGAATAAATAAATAAATAACCAACCAACCAGGCAGCTCAGACCCAGCTGTATCGCTGTGCCATGCCTATCTTTACCAGTAAACCACAACATCTGCGCTTGTGAGGTCATGCTGGTTACAGCTTTAGACCCATTCCTCTAGCTTTGCCACTTTAGGAAATCGTTTTTAAACCATCAAGTTTAAATGAACATTAGCTAGTGACTCGAGAGCACTAGCAGTAGTTTTAATGAGCCTTTTATATAATTGTAGATAGCTAATACAGAGGCCTACAGCAAGCACAGCTATAACAGACTGAATACTCGTAGCCAGGCCAGCTTGCTACTTCATTTCCATTCTAGTCAGACTGCAGTCATGACTGCACTTGACCCAAGGGAGTGCTATCTAATAAACAGGTTGTGAAGTAGCTGGAAGAGGACAAGACAAACAGTCAAGGAACACAAGCAGGATACTGAGCCATAAAGTCCCAGAGTCGTTAGTTCTGATGGACACAAGGAACCAAAAACAGTTTTCCTTAGATTTTCATCACCGGCTAAAAGGTCACCAGAAGACCCAGTGCCAGGAAAAACAGCTATTTCATTTTTAGTATCTAATTCCCCAAGACACCCTGTAAGTTAACGAAGCCTATGCAAGAGGAACAGTGAAAGCAGCCCTTGAGGTAATACTAGACAATAAATCCTAGCAAGCAATAGGCAGGCTGACCAGAACTCTGTCCACACAGGATTAAGACAACCCTAACCACAGGATAGATGGTGCAGCAGCTAAACTGCATATGAAAGGATCCAGAGGCTTTCACCACTTACGGAGAAAACAGTCTTCACCTGTGGGAAAAAAAGGGCTGATGAATTCAGCATTAGTGCTGGTTGTATTTTTCTTGTGAGAAGGCAAGACACTGAGCAGCACCTCTGCAGAACAGGACCTCCAAGGGAAGCTTACAGAGTTAGGAGCGTGTGGTTCCACTCAAGACACTTCATTTATAAGCCTAAGAATGATTTTACCTTATTGTAGTGCAACCAAATCATCTTCAGTTTCCTCACCAGGCACACCAGCAGCATGACACCATCAGGTAACGCTCCCTGTGGGCTTCCACCAGCCACCCCTAAACACTCCGACTACACGGTACCTGACGAGTGAGCCCCCACCACTGTGGCTGTCCTGGCCACAATCTGGTGACAAGTCTATGCAATGTTTTCCGCAAACATTTTCCTCTTTAACTATTCCTTTATTATTAGGCTTACAGCTGCCTTATGCTATGCTACCTAAACAATTATTGAACCTAGAGAATCTCCACAACTAAGCACGGTAACAGCAGTGGGTGGGTGACCCACAAACAACATTCACGGCAAAGATCACTGGTGCCCAAGCACAACAGTGGTACAAAACAGAGGGCTACAGGACAGTCCGAGGGGCTACTATGTGTACCAGTGACTAGCTATAAGGATACAAGCAGTGCTTCTCAGATCACCATTTTCTTTTACCTCCTTTTTTTTTCTTTTACCTCCTCTTTTACTGTCCATGTGACATAACACATCTTTCAGAATAAAAAGCCGAAAGCAATGCTTGGTTTTATTCAGATCAGGATCCCACCCATCACAGCATCAGACGGGCAGGTCAGGAGCCTTTATGTTGAACATCCTTGATGTTGTCCACCTTAATTCTGTCCTTCACTCAGTACGTTTTGAAGTTAAACTTCATAGCACCACCTTGTGATAAAAACCACCAAGTGCAAGGTGAGCACAGGCTAATAATCACCTTAGGACATATCCGCATAAACACGCTGATGAGAAAACTACCAATGTTAATTCATGGTAGATTAATGCTCACTTTTTGCATTGGTTTCTAGGGGTAAATAATATTTTTATCTCTTTTGTCTTACAGTCCCTCCAGAAACAATAGAATTAAAGGATAGGACTGGATTGAACGGATGTTTCAACAAAAGACCTTCTACAAATAAAGCCTTCAAGAAGAGTCAGCCCTAAATGACAGAGTATTGAAATGGCTGCCTGCTTCCTAGGAAGCCAGCGCTACGTTCCATGTGTGAATCCGCAGCCAACTGAGGAACTAATCTGGAAGCAGTGAGAGGGCAAGGCAGGAAAAGCAAACACCACAAAAGCCATATTTGGGCTGACTTTCCATCCATCGTCTCACTCACCGCTACAATAAACATAACGTGACTTTACACAAGCAGCCCTTTAAATTGCTGTACAAACATGGACAAGCCAAGAGCTGCATTACATTCAATGCCAATTTATGTTTTGTTTCCTACTGAGGTTTATTTCCCTTTGTCTAGGCAGGAACAGAATTCTGTAGAAATTAAATAAGGCTCACCATTAGTCAAAACGGACCCCCATTTCCAGAATTCGTTTCTAGATTGCTTCTGAACACCTGAGTCTGAGAACAAGGCAAAGCTGTCAGATGATTTGCTCTAGTTACCATGTCTAGCTTGAACACAGAGCTGTACGTGTATCAGGAAATAAGTCTCACGTATGAGTTCTGACAGTCAAAGCAATGCATGAAAAAGGGCATTTTCCAGAAGTTATTCCTAAAAGTCCACCAAGGAAAAGCAGCAAGGTAACAGTAACATTGTAGACTTATAGCTTTAGTTATGTATTTCAAAATCAACATTACACTGGAAATTTTGGCAATATCTTATGGCATGTAGCATAGAACAGCAAGAAAATTATGATTACTTGCCTTTCCCATCTGTTGCTGAAGCCTCCTGTAAATGTCTTATTGACCTGAAAATTTAAAAAAAGTAGAATAGCTATAATTTTCACACTCCCTTTTCACTGCAGCCCTCTAGAGCTCTAACAGTTTTGTTAGCTCTCTATGGCCAGGCTATGCCCATATTTAACTGTGCCTTAGCATGTTTGGCACTGCATACATTTCACCCCCATCTCAAGCAGTTAGTTCAAGTATCTGCACCTCCTTGTGATTAAGAAAGCTAAATTGCTAAAACCTGCTTCAGCCTACAGAAAGCTTTGAGGGATGGCGGGAGCAGAGTGAGAAACTGGGGCATTTTCCAGCTTAACGCTTTCCACTTGTACAAGTGAGCTGAGCTACTATTCAGAGTACTGCCAAGCATTTGGCATCTTACTGCTCTTTTAAGCTCTTTTCATTTAAAGACTTGATTACAGCTTACATGGCGACATAGGCAACTTATGTAACAGAAGCTACCCTGCAGGAATGGAAATTCGAGGGCCAAGTCTTAGTCACCTTGCTCATATGACTCAGCCCACCAGCTGCAGTGAGGCTGTCCAGATGAAAAGGGGCAGGATTTTGTGTCCTGGGCTTCACTGCCAGTTTATGTTGGTACCATGACAATGTAGGAGCACTGGTTGCACACTGTATAAACAGCTACAGGACAGTTCACACAAATGCATCTGTTCTAACAGTTCTGTTATGGAAAGCAAGTTTTGTACTAGCATATCGCTACACAGGACGCAAATTCTGCACATTATGCAGCTGAAGCTGTGGCTGTAAAAGTTCCCTTTACACAGGAAATCAGAATCTCTCTCCAATGAAGGTTATTATTCCTGTAGTTTTATTTACCCAACCCGAATGTTCTCCACCCAAATGCTCTCCTTCCAGTGGGGGAAGTGTCAAGTGGGCAGTGCAAATTTCTCGGAAGACATTTCCCTGCCTTGGCAGAAGGCCACTAAGACTGGGTTTGGTCCTTACAGAGGAGAACTGGGAAGCTGAAACCCACCCTAGTGAGCCAAGGTGAAGCTTACTCTCATCTACTGAGCACCGTGTATGTGTTTATACACGCTCATATGCATCATGAAACAGTTTTCTCCAAAACACTCAGGAGTTGCACACTATAGAGTGAGGACGTGTTTATTAGACAGACACATTCCTTCTGCATTTCAGAAAAAACATTGAAGATGCTGGAGAAAAACAAGAATATTGTGTTTACTAACCAATGAGCCAGAAGCTCCTTCATATCCTCTTTTAAATCCAGCTGTTTATCCAATTAAGACTAAAATGAATTTAGAATATAAACGTTCTGACAAACTGGCAAGCAGCAACAATAGTATTTATCTGAATTATCTGTGTTTTGGTTGGGTTTTATATAACCAACATTTTTCCTTGCCAAGTAGAGTGGAAGGAAGGGCAGGGAAATGTTCCCTGTGGGATTATTTCTTCTAAACAGTCAAGTAAATATGCAGCTACTCTGGCTGAAAGAAGCTCTGATCTCAGACAGCACTATTGTTTCAGAATATAGTGGCCTACTTTCCAACCTCAGGCAGTAATGCAAAACCCTATTTTTCAACATAAGGGAATCAGCACTCTGCCAAGTTCCAAGCTTCAAAGGCACCTATAGTCTGTTTGCACTGTGCTGGCCATGCTTTTAAAATGCCCCCCACTTTAATTTATCCTTTTAATATATTTCCAAAGCAAGCATCTTCCACAACATTGGACTGAAGTGTTAAAGACCGATACAGTTTAATTAACAGAAGACTTGACTCCACAAAGGACAGTCATTTACTTCTTTGCTTTGGTAGCATCTTAACCTTTAGCAGCCCATAACCATTAGCTGAGAAGCAGCCCAAGCCATCAGGGCTCAGAAACCATACATCACACACAGTGACTCACCATACCACTGGAAATAGGATGGCACCACAACACAGCAGGTCTACCAGGAAGAGGATTTCTTTCCACAGCCCATATTCAGTTGTTCCCTCTTCTGTCGACTCTATGATAATGTATGCCACGTTTGCCAGCACCTACAGGACAAAAGGTGCTTAATGGCTTCAGAAGCTTTCCAAAGAGAGATTAGACATGTGCTGCCAACTCGGTAAAAGCTGTCCCACAGTTGCAGAAAGAGGCTATTTGGTAACATCAATTATTCTTCTGCAGTTCTATGTCAAAAATAACACGTTCAGAAGCATCTTCACAGGATTCACAGAAATAACTGACTGGAATTAATTTCTGCTGACATTCAGGATGTAGCCCTTTTTGCTACATAATATGCTGAACCTACTGTACCAGTAGAGATTAAAAAAAAAAAAACGAACAAAATTCCCTTTTATTATTTTTTTACAATACCAAAACAGGAGTCTGCATACACTTAGATAGCAAACAGTCTAATCACATTATCCTAAGTCAAGTCAATAATTCAAACTGGTCATTCACAGCATTTTGTACTCCATACCCAAGCTCTACAAGAACCTCAGACACTAAGTATATACTTCTGATTTTGCAGCTGGGCAACAGATTCCATCTTGGAAAGCAGAAAGACTATTCTATCTACAACAGCAGATAGAATTGCTCTCTTCCTTTATTCTTCAGCTGCTCGAGTAGGACATAAGCTCTGACTGCTTTGAACATACTGGGAAAATTTCCCTCAGACGCAATGGGTCTACAAGTCTCAATTTTTCCCTCTCCTTAAACCCATTCAGCAAGCATTTCAGAAGTGGCAGCTTTCATTTAATAACTCTGCTGAGTAATTTAGTACTGTTTTGCAGCCCAAGTTTTGTCCCAGCGTGACTATACCTACATTACAGCTACTTGATGCTTACTGACACTATTCGATAACCATTATCTGATACTTGGTATGAGGAGAAAAAGGAGGAAAATTATAGAAATAACTTCTGGCCCTTTCACAGCTTCCAAAACACTCTAAACTCAACTTATATTGTAACCAAGAGACTTATACAAGAAGTAACTGTGATATTCTGTGTAGCATTCACAGTCCGTTACAGTTTCCACAAGCTGCTCTCTCACAATACATTAAGTATTGACACAGTTCAGTCCTCACCTGAAGCGGGATGACAATCATGAATATTTTTTTGTCTTTATCTGAAAGGATGTGTTTAATGAAAGCCCAGCCAGTTCCAATGAGAGCAATAGTGATGAACAGAAGAGCACCTTTCAGTCTGAAAGAGAAGCAGATAGGGCAAGGAGATTATTTTGTACTTCTGCCTGCTACCTCTCTCCTACAGACAGTAAAGCCACAAACCCAAATAAATGCCTTGCTTTTTGTAAGTCTGGCAAATGCTTATCCTACAAGAGTGAAGCAGATGTATTTGCTTACAACTGTGCACCACACAGCAACATTACCCTTCATTCACAACTGTCAATATAAGCGATCTTTTCCTGGGGGAGTCATCCATTTACCATCATGAACAGGAGAAAACACTGGCAGCTGCACCCTCTTACTATTCACACCAACAGCAAATTAGATACTTGAATATTACTATGAATAAAGAATAGCAAAGCATTTCTCCTTTTCCCACAAAGTACCAATTCTCTGCAGCTGCCCTCTGCAAGTAGAGCTTTCCCCTTTACACATGGCTGACTGTTGTCTTGTCACTCAGACCGTAGTACAAAAGGATCAGCAATTTCCCTGTTTTCTTTGGAGGGAGGGGGATGGCCACACCAGGAATTCAGTTTCATTGTTTGAATCTACCAAATCAATCTTCTGATCTACTTACAGGTGAGTGATGTAATAGACAACAGCCCAGCCTTCAATAGGAAATCCCTGAGAAGAAATGTAGTGATAGTCGATCTGGAAGCAGAAAATACAATATGTTACTTTATAATCCTCTCATCAGCACCCTAACCATGGCTATAAAATAGGTCTGCTCTCGCAGCCATGTCAAATTTCATTCTCCATCAGCATGTACAAACTCATCTCTTCCACAATTTAGAGGATGCTTCCTCCCAACACATTCTAGTTTTGTTTAGCACCAATCAGGCCATCGCCATTTGCTATATTTCCTAAGCATTAGTTAATACATTTTATACAATCTACATCCTTCCTACATAGCTTCTACACTTAATTACAGTTAAACAATTGCATATATAGCTTATTAATTCATTGCTCAAGTTCAGTTGCATTAGGGAACTAGAGGCTCCCTAGTTTTACTTTCTTTTGGAAACAAGATTCAAACCAGTAGACTCCAAAATTTTTGTAGGTATTATCCTTGTATGACCTTGATGGCGGAGATCATGACTGGCACTAACATTGGAAGATTAAATGTCTTTATCTTTGTTAATGGTATCTTTCAGCGGACAGGCAAAGTCAATACAATTCAATAGAGACATTATGTATTGAATGTGTTAAAGCTTGTAGTGTTAGGTCTGTCGTGGTATGCCATACTACGTCAGCTGAAGAAGCAGCCCTCAATTTTACAGACATCAACCAAGGCCAACCATTCATTAACATTTACTGTTAAGACATGTAGCTGGAGCTGTACCATTACTCGAGCTTCCAAGCCAGCCTCAGATGGCTGAAGCATTAGAATTCATGGAACTCATTCAAGCCTCCCATGTACGCTTGCTGCTTCCCCTTTTCAGGCCACAATCTCAATTGTATTTGAAGTCACAATTTGCTGATGAAAACTGAATCGCTTCCACCACACAGCTGTGGTTCAGTATCAACACTCCAATACGCAAGACATTTCTCTCCCCCTTCCCTTCTCTTTCCCACCCCCCTTGATGCAAATTCCTCTAACATCATGCCCTGAATTCCACATTTCTAATTCCCAGCTGAACAGCTTAGCGAATAAGTTATACGTACTGCATGGAAGACCAAGGACAGAGATTTTGTGAAAGGGAGGGCTGCCATTAGCCAGTGAATCTTAAAGACATCATTTCTGTGAAGAAGAAGAACTATCAGTTAAAGGCCAGCAGTAAAAAATCTGTTTCTGCAGGGATATTTTCTTTATCCTAAGTGTCAAAGTAACTCCCAGGAGGAGCTGACTATTAGTGTAGAGGGACTTTTTAATGCTGCAGTCCAAACTTCTGCAGCATCCTGAATAACATTTTAACTACATGTTCTACTATTACTTTTTAAATAGTTAAAAACGGTAGTTCATAGTTATGATCTATACATACAAGATGTTTTTTAGAAAATTACTGAATACGATTCCAATGGTATCACAACTGCCACCCCACCCCTCAAAGTCACTAAACCACACCACCAAATGAACTTCAGATCACCAAATAATCAGATCACCAAGTGAACTTCAGACTACCAAATCATCAGATCACCTATTGAACTTCAAACTACCAAATCATCACATCACCTACTGAACTTCAAATCAAGTCCGAGGGTCCAAGCTGCTCCTGGCTTCTGATGTTATGTTTTAACGATTAAGAAGCATGGTACATGGTGAGGAATTCCTACCACTTTGTCTATAATCAAAGTGTTTATGGCTCCCATCTGCCACTCCCCATAAGAAAACGATTATTAAAGATTTCTTGTTATGTAGCGTTACTTTCAAGTAGTATTCTCTGTTGTTCACTACAGGAATTTCCTGTGTAATTTTTGCCACAATATATTAAAATATGCATACTACATGCATAACCTCCTAACATAAGACTTGATAACTTTTGAACAATGGTCTCCTACAACAGCACTGATTAAAGTAACTGTTGCATCTAGAAGCAGTATTAGGTACATAGCATTGAGCAAGATTCAGAATTTTAAGTGATTAAATCTGAATTGGGTATAATAAGAGGAGGAAGAAAATTAAAGGTAGGTCCGTACTTGTCACTGATGCAGCATCAGTTTGCTTACCTGCGTTTACGAAGTATGTGGATCCACACAGTCCCAGACAGGAAAAAGAAGAGTGCCATGGAAATGTAAAGTTTTGGCAGTGGAATCTCACCCGCTGAGAGGTAGCTTTCAGGATTCTTTTCCGTAATTTCTATCTGAATGTTAAAGGTGTGTTATGCGTACAATTGAAAACAGATTTGGCTAAAGCACTGTGAACTTTAATTGTTAACTCAAACAGATATACTCATTTAAAATTAGCCTTTCTGAAGTAGTAATTTATGAAACAAAAAAATATAATCAGCTCTTCATCCTCAAGCATCTCAAGATATTTTTCAATATTTTTCAAATTGCACCTGTAATTTCCTTGAAAAGCAGAAAAGGACAGGCATTCCCTTCTGGTGCTTCAGTTATGCAACATAATTCAGAGAGAAAGAAATTTTCCCAAAGAACAGTTGCTCTATACACCAAATTTCACATTTGATTCAGTAACAGTATCTACACAACCTTGTGTGAACAAGCAGGGTTTTAGCACAGTCCTGATTTCAGGTGAGCAGAGAGTCACACCTAGCTGCAAGAACTGTTAGGTTTACTACAGTGGATTTCTTCACGTGTCAAGAGAAAAGTACTCTGCTGCAAGCCTATTACCTTGTGACTGAAAAAACAGCAGCTTTAACATCTTATTTACATCCCAAAAAAGCTTGCTTATGTGTGCTAGGACTTCCTTAAAATAATGTACCAAGACTAATTTGCAGCACTGAAAATGTCGTGCATCTCTGGATACAACTATGTAGGCTAGTTATCCAGGTTTTCTTCTCTTTCGAACTTCTTCAGGGGGTCAAAGCAACAAATTGCAATTAAAAGACTTGGCCTTCTAAACATACAACATTAGAAGCAGATTTAAAGCAGTTTAGTCCAAGTGAAATTAGGGCTACTAAGGTCTATCACCTACACATTCCCTTGCTGTAGCGTTAGCACAGCCACGTTAACAAGCAGTTCAGGGGCCTGACCCGAGAGTTACCTTAGTCAATGAGAGGATTCATTACAAAATAGGTTACATTAAATTCATTACAGCAACATGGAAGGCAGTATAAGCACAAGAAAGGGAAAAAATGTAAAGCGCACACTGTTCTAATAATCTCTGGCTCAAGACCACATAGGATTGAACCCTTGAATGATAAAAGAGATAGGATATGTGCTATGAAATACTACCCTTAAGGGTGTTCACCTAACACTGTAAAAATGCATCCTGATTTAGGCCATTAAAAGCAAAAAAACAATGAATTCACAAATACCAACAACTTAGATAGCAGCAACAGCCTTAGTATCTGTAACTGTTTAGAGGAAAAAAAAAAGTGATTTTGGAGAGTAACAAAACACGAACAGCTGTTTTAGCTCTCATCTCATTACAGCATCTAGTCACAACTGTGTACACTGAACCAATCCCACAAGCAGTCTTCGGATTTCCAAACATTTCTCTAAAAGTAGTATTTTAATTCTTCTTACTGTAGTTGCTGCCTTCAGAAACGCCACTACAGAGATTAAACGCACAGCTCTGAATCACTTCCCACCCCAGACATACACTCACGTACCGCATGTGCTTGGTATACAAGCTGGACTAAAATACACAGCTTTCAATTCTAAGTGAATGAGTTAATTATACTTTAGAAGCTATACTCACATCAAGACTAAATAGCTGCTGATTATTATTAGGCTGCCCCTTTTCGCCAACGCATTTATGGAAATACAGGCTGTAGAGACCTTCTTGGTTATCAGAGCTGATGTTAAAAAAAAACTGAAAACAAAGAATAGGAAAGTCAGCATTGTTCTCATTCACCACAGGGTTGCACTGTTAAGAAGCCATCTCTACTGGGGCCAGAAAAGTCATTTTGGTTCAGTTGGTTCTTTTCTGCAAACATACTGTTCTGAGGATACCTGCGTATCTGCACGTTTCAACAGTATTCCAGATACAGAATCACTATTGCTGTGCACTCTGGAAACCCAGGACATTTGGACATCAGTGTTTAAGTCAGTTCAACACAAAAAATAACAGGAAGTATCCTCTATTTAACATGGTGAAGCACAGAATTTTGATCATGCTTGCCCTAATGCATAAGAAGCTGTTCTGCTCCCACCACAACCACACAAATTTTCACAGCTATGCAAATTTGCTCTGTTTCACATTACGATCTAAAATACACTTGTTTTATAGTAACCACCAATGACAAATGAATCAGTGTACTGAAACAAAGCATTAATCTCGTTTCATGCAGAGCAGCTGTCCCTTAAGTGAATCATCAGACAGGTCACAGCTATTTGTTGTTAGAAATCTGCATGCACTAGCCAAATCCCAGTAAATGCTAAGGCTTTAACAGATTTAAGTATTTAACAAATACTTGGATATGCCAAGGCTCACTGACTATCATATTTAGTTGAACTGCAAAGAGTTTAAAATCAGTCCCCACACTTTATGAATGATGAGCTTTCTGGCATTTATCTCAAGAAGAGTCCGTCTCAAACTTACAAAGCTACTAAAGAGGCTCTGTACCAAGGAAACAGGCACTACAATAAGGAGCAGCAGACTTTTCACAAAATAGTATGTCAAAGGAACCGTCTGTACACATTAAGACTAGACAATGGCAGAAGCCCTACCTGAAACGAGAAAGTTCCTCCGTCGTTGCGAACATGATGCTCTTGTTCTATTATGCTCTGGGAAAAGGAAAATAGACACGAATTTCTAGGCAGGTACCTACCACATCTGGTTACATCATCCAGACAATCAGAACTGCCTCCTGTACATTTATAGTGGAAGCTGAGAGCAACAGAATACTCCTTTCAACTTTCTGGCCATACTTATATTGTAATGTTTTGCCATTTTTTTTCCGAATGAGAACAGCAGATTCTTACCTGAGAGGTTGTTGTACTTCGTTTGGACTTCTTATCTAGAGATAAAAGTATTAATGGTACGTTTAGAGTGTTTGCATTTAGACAGCTTCATAAGCTACCACCTTTTACACATTGCCAATACCTTACTCAAATATTCCTACACTCACCTGCGTGGCAGTTTCCAAGATGATCATCAGAGATTCTTCCCCAACCCCTCCTTACTTTCCCAGGACTCTTCCCTCCACTACCATTCATTCTGGATGCATCCTTAAATGTTAAGGCAGGCTTCCCTACTACTACACCCTTCCCAAAACCCTGCCCAAGGAAACTTTCCACCCCCTCCAGCTACAGGGATACAGGAGGCAGATGACATATACTGGATTCAGGCTACAGCTTTGTTTCATACACTCTACAACTACATGACTTTAATGTTATGACTGATTAGCCTCAATGTGCACGTGAGGCCTGACAAACTTACAAAAAACCTGACTTGTTTTGGGGAAGGAAAAGATTCTCAGCTCCTTACTAGGCAAGGTCACAATTTAAAAAAAAGCGACCTGTCAAGTAAAGATCTGTTCTGAACTGGAGAAATTTAAACTGGCAGGAGACTTCCACAGAGCAGCATGTGAAGTTCACGGTTTCACTCCACTCACTTCAACAGACCCTCTATGAAGCTTTCCAGACATACAGTCCTTCCATCCTACCAGAAAGTAAAAGTTTAAGACTTAAGCTTTGCTTTCGGCTTCCATGTGTCAGCACACTGTCAATGTTCACACAACACTACTGCAAGACAAGCAAAGCTAGAGCTGTCAGACAAATTATCTTCAGTGCCATCCAGCTTTAGCTCTTGACTTACTAAAACAGCTGTGCAAAATAAAGACAGCATACTCCATTTTCACCTATATCAAAGATCATGAACACGACACAACAACACAGACTCCAACTACTTCACATCAGACTGCTGCATTTAGGAACTCTTCCACAAAGAGATAACATGAACTGTTTAGAGCTAATTCCATAAGGGCAGAGATGACTGTCAAGTTGTTTCATATGGTCTGGAAGCCAGACAAAGATGTATCCCTGCAAGAAAGATTACCGGTATAGCTGCCTTTCCATCCCAGTAACTTCTAAGTGACAGACTAAATTTTAACCTCTCAGATAAGGAAGATCATCATCTCATAAAAATAAGGTCTGGAAAGGACATGTGGACGTCTCTAATCCAGCTTTTGAATCAAAGCAGCCCTACTGTCAGTAATGGACCACACTGCACACAAGCGTTTAAAATCTTTAAATACAGGGGTTCTACAAATGACATTTATAATCTGCTGCAATACTGTAATACCCACCTAGGAAAGTACGTATTGGCCTACCCCAACATTCAGAGTCACCCAAGACTTGATAATGGGAGCAACAGCCACAAGTTGCACTATGTGCCAATACATTGTGTGCCACTACTGAAAATACCTTCAAACCCCCCTTCAGTTTGAAGTAGGTGGCTATCAAATTCCCCTTTAGGCTTCTTTTTGCCAGATAAAAGACAATCAGATACTCCAACCCCTGCTCACAGATACTGTAGGTTTGACAGTCATGCTAAGCCACCAGGGGATATAATGCACGTCGCTGAGCAGGAGAGATTTAATCCCAAAGAGGAGCCCAAAGAATGGGCAGGTTTACACAAAACTGTGTCAAATTCTAGCACAAGGGGATACTGGAATGTGACCACAACACACTGCTGGATGCACATCAACCAGAAACTAGCAGTGACAGCACACACAGGTCAGGTTGAGCAGACTTACCTTTGCTGTCTGTATTTTGTTCAGTCTCCTCCAGACTTTTACCAGAATCAGCATTTTGTTCTGACGTTTTTGTTGGCTTGGTAATCGTGGCAGTAGCATTTTCCTCAGACACGAATGAAATTTTAGGTAACAGAGAAGAAGCTTCTGCAGAGAACCGTACTTTCACACTAAATAAATTTTTTATACAAAAGAAAAGCCAATCAACATTCTTAAAGAGGCTTTCATAGTCTACACATGACCAGTAAAAGACAATCACCTTATTAAAATACAAGAAAAACCTACACCAAAAAACCAAATCACATCCCCTCACCCCTTCAACATACAGAAAAAATTCTTGAACCACTTTATACCTCAAAATTTCTTTCACTCCCAATTTTCACGTAACCCACTGAGAATACAGCTACACACACTGCAGCTTTCCAAGCCCTTCAAGAAGTATCAAATGTTACATTGGCTTCAACTATCAAAGTAACCTAAGAATGCAAAGTACACTATTTACTCACACTTCATTTGTGAAGTCCAGAAGTAAGATTACAATAGACACATCTTGCTCTGGTTTCTTTCTCAGAATACAGTAATCCAATTCTTCATCCTGGAAAGGGAAGCAAAAACATTTTGGAAGCATCCTCCTGTTTATAAGAAATTGGTATGTTCTCCCGCATGTAGAGGCTACTATTTTTAGGGCAGCATCCGCATCTCTTACCAGGTAAGTGGAGAACCCATCGTTCCTTGTTCGATCCAAACTGAACCCCACCTATGAGACGATTAAGAAGAATCTGTCAACTTACAACAGCTCAGCCCCTCAGGATGGGAAGCCAAGCCACCATGGAATGAGTCAAAAATACTGCTCTCAAATTAAGCTATGTTTAAGGCAGAATTTTTTGCATTACCTATTTAGACAGAAAATCATTCAAATATAATAGACTTGCTGCTTCATCCATACCTACTAAGAATTCAATATATACTGACTCGAACTCAAACGAGAGTGCCTTCTGGCACTGATCCCTTTCAACTTGTTACAGTACTTTTCCAGATACTTTAGCTGAGGAGAAGATTTAATACTTTTCGTAATAAAGTAGAAGTATGCAGAAAAGTCAGAACACATCTGTTTTCTACCCAGGTATTTCAAAATCCCTACTGAAATCACTAATATAACGTACTATGTACCATGTAATGTAAAAGTTCTCTAAAAACCTGGATATGGTCACCGTACTCAGGATCTACTGACAATATGATTACGAGGCATATTCGAATGTAACAGGACAACAATATGAAGTGTCTCGCTTCAGAGGACTGTTTAGGAAACCTCTGTTCAATAGAGAATCGATACATACACACAGAATGTACTTTAGGATGTATGGGAATGGCACAAAGCTGCTCTGTGGGATGTTCAGACTGGACATCACGAAAACTTCCTTTGCCATGAGGATGGTCAAACACTGGAACAGGCTTCCTAGAGAGGTGGTTGATGCCCCATGCCTGTCAATGCTCAAAGGGCGTTTGGATAATGCCCTTAACAATATGCTTTAACTTTTGATTTGCCCTGAAACGGTCAGGCAGTTGGACCTCCCTTCCTACTGAGCTATTCTGTACATAAAATACATATATGGACACACACAGGTTCAGCAGAGGAGGTGATGAGTTAAAATTTGACCTTAAAGCAGAATGGATAGCACTTGAGGCTAAGTCCATAATGTATGTATCCTCACAGGTTGCTCGCAATGGGGAGCAAAGCGAAGAGCACCACCAGTTACAGTCTGACACTTCACACAAGTCCAAACATCCAGTGCAGGGGCAACTTGACAGAAAGCTTAACGCAGTGGTTGGACTCAAAGTGACTTACGTCTGAGCCCTTATCAGCACTCATGGGTGGCTTCAACGAAAGGTTGCTGACATTGACTTTCATGAAACCATCCTTGAAGAAGCCAAAGGTGTTCAGGTGCACTTTCTGCCTCACATCATCCTACGAGAAAGAAAAGATAAGTTTACAAACCCCATAAACAGGTCCTGGTTTTGGCTGGGTTAAACCACAACACGCAGCCACCTGCCCGAGCAATTACAGAGGAAGTAAGGTGACCGAGACTGACACTTAAGTATTCATGCAAAACATCTGTCTGACCACACCAAGAGCAAATCTCTTCAGGATACCTTCAGATACAACCAACCAACGCTTCCAACAACTTAGACTTGAACTTTAAACAAATGTGTCATTGCTAATTATTTGACTCCTGCGAACGTTGCAAGAAAAAAGTCTGGAGGAAATTAAATTGCTGGCATCACCGATTAAACAAAATATTGCTACCAAAAAAGAAAAGACTGGAGATGAATGAAGAAAACTCGTGTTTGAACCCTAGCCACCGTCACTGCAACAGACTGAAGAGGAATTAGTTGACTGTAGTACTCTTACCTGAGAGCTGGGTTTGGGCCATGTGTTTAGCAAGTATCGCGCCACATTATCGTCCTATCAGATCTTCTGTGTTAGGCAGGGTCACCGCTTGGCAGTCAAACACCTAACACTGGAAAGCTATCTGCACGGCGCAGATGAGAAAATATCTTATGTAGCCTCGTTCTTCCAACTGATTTTTAGTAAGGTCCTGGTAAAACTCGAGGCCTTGAGTCTTACAAGTAGGGTAAGTACCAAACATGGATAGGTGGGGTCCAACAGAACCACTAGGGTTAGTTTCTCTAATAGAAACCCCGATCTCCAATCCCTTCCTCTGCCCACAGGCTTACTTGCAGAATAATTTGCCTTCTCTCAGCCTGGCAAGAAAACTAGAAAGTAATACCTGCTTATGCCTTGCTCAGCTGATAAAAGTTCAAGTAAATTTGGCTTTTTCTTTTTTTTTTTTTTTTTTTTTTTTTTTTTTTTTTTTGGAGATCATGAAGCACCTAAGCTGAGAAGCAGTAAAAATCACACGCAGCTGCCACATCAGACAAGGCAAGGTCACATTCCTGGTACTTTGCATTCAGAAATCAGTAAGTAGGTATAGAATCACAGAATGGGTTGGGTTGGAAGGGACCTTAAAGATCATCCAATTCCAACCCCCTGCCATGGGCAGGGACACCTCCACCAGATCAGGTTGCTCAAAGCCCCATCCAGCCTGGTACATAACTGGACCCTCAGTCCTACGGGATCATAAACTGGAAGAAAAATAAGAACAGAGCAACAAAAATTAAAAAGCAAATTTAAAACCTAGTTTAAAGCACTTTTACAAGTGATCACTAAAAATAAGTTATTTCCTCCTCCTGCTACCTTTAGAAAAAGAAAATCAGATTTCAGAATACTTGAAGCAGAGAAGTCAACTGCTAAAGGCAATCAGACTCTTCTGGACAAGGCAGCGGAAGACTGAGCTGTGAATTGCACAAGTGAAATAAGTTGTCTCTTTCCCTTGATCACCAGTGTTAATTCTGATATCTGCATAAAACATTCCTTACACAAATGTCACTGTAAGAGCAGGACACCAAGCCTGGCACAGCTAACCTGTAATCTAGCTGTACTAAGAGATCACCCTAATAGAATCAAGCTAACCTGACAAATAACCAGATGGTTCCCTTAATGCTCAGAAGAGGAAAAAAAAAGTTAGTGACACGGCTTAGAGCAGATGCTTTGTTTAACCGAGTATTAAAGCGGTGCCATCTTTACATTCTAGGCACTTACATGCTTGAAACAAGAGTCCACCTGGGTCATTTAACAATGCTTTCTCTGTAATTTCTCAGTCAGAATAGAGGATTAATACCAGCTTTTTAGATATACACCTGGTGTGGTATTAACCACTTCTGGACAGAATCATGTGGTCGGCAATGAGAGAAACACAGCCAGCCGCAAGGCGTTCTGCATGTTGTAAATACAAACGGAGACACGGACGTCGTTCAGAATTCCTGCAAACACTACGCGATTTCAGTTCAATTTAATCATTTGCTTCATTGGTTCCCCAGTGTGCTTCCCATGAACAAACAGTACATAACACACACTTTCCTCCCTGGTTTTATATCAGCTTTGGGTGCTTAGAGTTTACGGATTTAGTTCACAAATCCTTCAGCTTTACAAGATCCTAACAAGCAACAGCACGCTCCCCAAGAGCATCTATTGCTCTGTGTATCAACAGCCTGAAGATGCTGGCTAACTAACAGTTGTCTCACCTCTCACGACAGGTTTAACGGGTTGGAAATATCTGGCTTTTACTTATACCCACTCAACTTCAGAAATATTTGATTGTGTGTTTAGAACAAAGGTGTGAACCAGGACAAATGAATACTTAAGCATCAGAGCTGTTAGCATGCACGTGATTTAAATTTATATAGGATGCCTTCAACATTTAAACATGCCCCTTCAAGAGGGGATGATCTGGGCCTTATTACTAACAGGTTACAGTTGTACCAACAGATTAAGTTGTTGGCTGCTTTCCATAAAAATGTTCCCTGCTTCTCTCACTCCTCTAGGATAAAAACCGATCCTGCACCATTTGAGTACAACTAAAGGGAAGTGGCATCCAAGATCTTACAGAATGGGTAAAGAAATTTTCTTTAACATTTTACCACAAATCTAATTGGGATGATGCTATCAGTATGAATCGCTTTGAAAGGTCTTTTCAACTTGTGCAACTGAAATCCCAGACTTACCAACATAAAAATGCCAGAGGGATTTACGGACAGAAACAACCACTGAAAACTAACATCTTCCAAATTAAAAATTAACATGACATCACAATCTTAACCGTGTCATAAAACAGGAGGGGTTCTACTTCCCTTTTGGAAGCCAGTGAATTACAAATCAATCTCACTTTAATAAAGTAACACCACGAACTGCTACACAGCATCGTCAGTTGGATGGTTCCTCTCGAGAAATCACTGGAAACCTCTAATTTCAGCTCGTCAGCATTAAACTTAACTGTGTACCTGACAAAGGTCTCATCTAGACAAACTTCCTCATTCTCTGAAGCAGTTGGTATTACGGTATTCAAATGTTAAGACCAAAAAACCCCAAACCCACAGCACATGCCCTGCTTACCATGTTTTTGGTAAACAGAAACATGCTAATTACCACCCACTTTTGGAAACCTCTGAAAATTGTTTCCATCGGTTTTCTTATGCTTGAACTTTCAAAGTGTTTTTTTGTTTGTTTGTTTTTTTAGGATACCACATTATTTTAAAGAAGGTGGTAAGTGCTAGCAAGGAAGTCTTCATTTGATGAGGTTATTCTAACAGCAACGGTCAAACAAATCCACTTTCTACCTCAGAAAAAATACTTGAATTTGTATGTTTCTATAAAAAGTTCTTTTCATAGCAGCAAGACGCGCTGATTGCGACTCGCTTTTCTGACATCAGAAGAAGTTTCACTTCCGGACGTTAATTACGAAGACAGAAGAAGGAGGCTTTTCCAACGTAAGCAACAACAGCTGGTTTGCGGAGGCCTCGTATCCAGCACTCGCTCAGAGCCGCGGCCTTCAGCTTGGCACAGCATCAAAGCACACACTGCCACCAGCAAGGAGCCAATGGCAGCAACACCAGAAGGGAGGTTTCATTGTGAAGGGGTAGCGTTGTTGGAAGCTGGTGTTTACATATACGCTGTAAAGCCACAGACGAAGAGGCTGCACTCTAACAATAAAGCTCCTGTTTGTACAGGTGTGTGAAGGCACGAAAGGACGTCTGTTTCCCTCAGTGCTTGGCAGCTCAGCAACGCAACTCATGCAGAATACCTACAAAACTGAAGCTATGCACCGCTTTGATCATAAGAAGGGAGCAAACAGTTCGGCACTTCAGAAATGCCCCAACAGGATCTGGGAACTGTGGTGTTTGCTGCTGAACACACTTGCTCGAAGCCAGCCCAAAAGTTTACTACGTAAAGGAAAAAAGTATCGCCCCAGGAGAAACTTCCAGCACTCAAGTGTTGGTCAAAATTCTTTCGAAACAATAAAGTAACCAGCAAAAGTTCCCTAATTTGTTGTTTCTGAGAAAGGTTAGCTTTTCCTGGGGCAGAACAATGTTCACTCAGTGGCACATCACGCAGCTGCATGGACTGGAAAACCCCCTACGGACGAGTGAGGAACGCATCTCCACGTCCCAACGGCTGAAGGGAAAATCCTGCAAGGCCTTGGCACTCTCCCTACACTGCTCCAGCAGTGCAGATCCCGCTCCTTTAGCGCTTTATTGACTCCTTTGGATGTTTTTATTGGCGAAACACGATATTGTTAGCTTTGCTGCGCAGAACTGGGACTGAACAACCCCGAGCCCCGCGGTGCGAAGCCCCCGGACACGCGGAGCCCCCTCAGCCCCACCACAGCCCCTGGCTCCCGGCGGCACGAGGGGCAGCACCGGCCCTCAGGGGACGAGGCAGAGCCGGGGCCGGCACCGGGACCAGGCCCGGGGGCTCCCTCCCAGCCCCCAGCCCCATCCCGCTCCCCTCAGGCGGCCCGGGCCTTACCCTGAGGGTGAGGTGATGGACGCGGGCAGCCGCCGGGCCCGCGCACAGCAGCGCCAGCCCCAGCCCCAGCCCCAGCGCGGCCCAGCCCGGCGCGGGCACGGCGCCGCGGGCCGCCATCTTCAGGCCAGCGTCAGCATCCTCCTCCGCGCCGCTTCCGGGGTCAGCGGGCGGGGCGCGAGGCACCGGGAGACACGCCCGCTCCCCGTCAAGCCACGCCCCCTGCCACCACGACCGCGCCCCCTGGTTGCGATGGCCACGCCCCCTGTCTGTGAGGGCCCGGCCCCGGCCCCTCAGCCCGGCCGCTCCCCTCACGTATTTCGCCCCTCGGAGGTGCCCTGCCCGGGTTCGGCTCCTCGCCGGGAGCCCTGCGGGGTGGTGTCAGCGGCACGCAGCGCGGACAGCTGAGAAAACGGGCTCATAAAAAGACGTGTTAGAGTACTGACTGGATATCTCAACGAAACAACCATAAAATAAAGCAAGAGGCTTTCAGCTTTCATACTAGGATGGCTTTGAAGCTTCTGAACTATTTGGAAGCTGTTTAGAACAATAGTTCCACTTGAAAATAAAATTTCAGACAGGTGGGGCCTGGCTTCGGTGCCTTCCCTTACTCAGAGCAGCACAAGAAGTGTAACACAACATAAATGTCTCTTGCTCAGAGTAACGCAACATAAATAGGGGTGACTTAAGTGGCTAACCCACTGCTAAAACCCTTTTTGAAAGGCTACACAATATATCTACATTATGGAAGCCATCAATGTAAATAAATGTAACTTTTCAATATTCTGCTACCTCATAACTCAAATGTTTTCATTTTCCCGTTTAACATATGAGGCAAGAGCTGCACAACACCCTTCATCCAGAGCCAGGTAAACAACTGGGCTGGCACAGGTGAGTAGCGAAGTGAGGGTGAATAGGTAGAGAAAAATCCCGACCTTTACAACAGCTACGTTGCGTACGTAGTATGTCACATCCTTGGTCAGACATGATTCAGGTCTTACTGTACAGGTTATTTCTTACAGTTTCGTTTCCCCTATTTTCTTGGATACTCTTAGGTAATAAAATAAACACAGAAACCTCGACATCAACCAAGGAAACCTGGACCGATACCAGAAAACACCTGGAAGCATGAAAACCGCACACACCCTGTGTTTTTCAAGCAGGATTTTTTCTGTAGGTAGTAACCGGGGCGTGCCGCTAGATGTCCTTTCAACACCAGGCCTTGGAGCGCACGGCCTTGTAGGAAGCCTACGTGACCACGGTCAGAGAATTTTTGAAAAGATGGTTCTGGTCCAGATATTTTCTCGGAATATTTTAATAGTGTAATCATAATTTCTGTGCACAGACCACCCTGGGAAACCCAGAGACAACAGACTCATGAGAAATGGTTGCTTGTAACCACTGTTGTAGCAGAGACTTCACGCCTTGCTCTGCCAAGTGTCAGCCACACTGACTTCTTCAGTAGCCAAATAGCATGAGGCTTCCCCCTATAATTCTGGAGACTGGTTCAGCTGATGAGCCTCTTCTTGTTTGAAGGTGCTTCCTAATAACAAGCAGGGATTTTTATGCCACAGACTGGAAGTGATCTGAAGACTGATTTGTTTTCTTTGTAACTCTCTACCAGCTATTGGAATATTTTAGTGACTAAGTTGCAACTAACAGACTAAGTGAACTGCACCTTGGAATTTGTGATGTTTACTTTCTTCGCCGAGGCACTTTTAAAAGAATATATATAAGATTCTATACTTAAATTTTCATCCCTATCAATATACCCTTGCCATAAAATGAATGGGATAGATCAGTTGGAAGGGACCTACAAAGATAGAATTCAACTACCTGACCACTTCAGGGCTAGCCAAAAGTTAAAACATTACCAAGGGCATTATCCAAGCATCTCATGAAGGTAAGGGCATATCATGGAGCAGCAAGGGCTCACTATTCCCTCAAGACCACAGAGGGCAACAATGCAGCCAACAGGGCAGGGGCCTCACCATGCTGGGTGCAGTCCCTCAGTTCTCAAGTAAGGCAAGCCCAGGGAGAGCAGCTGAGAGCCCAGGTCATCAAGCAAGTTTGTAGCAATAAGGCATGGATAAAACTGAATTGAGATGTTAACCTATAGTTCAGATGCTGAATTAAGAAGTTAGTATTTCAGGTGATGGTGAAGGTCAGACAGTATACCAATACCTGGATAACCTGGATAAGTTTGTAGTGATCAGGCAGGTCTGAGATCAATACTTCAGGGGAGTCAGATGTCCACATCAATATGGTCCATAGCCAAGCACATACACAGCTATAGTTGAACATAAAATGAGTACCCCTAAAACCCAGCTCAAACAGAAGGCAATGCCTCAGGCTAAAGCTTAAATAGGGCTCCTGCCTCTATGGGTGGAGGGTGTGAGGTGGAGGCCACAGGTGAGGATGACCATTAAGGTTTATCAGGCATTAATCAGGTGCTAATCAGGCCCCTCCGGGCCCTGATAGGACATGTAAAGAGAACCAAGGTCCCCTGCTGTGTGTCTGAATGAGCTGGATAGTGTTGCAACAGCAGAAAGGAAACAGCTGTAATGCCGGTGGCCTTAGGGAAAGGTGTGTCCTCTTCCTTTCCGGGTGCTGTTTTGGTCCTAGTGTATGAGAGGTTATAAGTAACATCTACGTTACTTGTCTTAGATGTGGATGATACAGGCAGAATTATAAAAAAATAAAAGGGAAGCAGCTGCAGGGGTGATGACTCCAAGGGGGAAAGGTGGGTCCTCTTCCTCTTTCTTATATCCTGGAAGCTGGAAATGCTTATACTTTGCAAGCTATGATTTTTTTCTTGCTTTGCATGATTAGACCCAGGGAGCAGGGATTTAAATTGAACTACAGTTTAGGGATTTGTTTTACATTGCTTGGCTGCTAAATGATTTAGAAGGTATTTAATCTAGCTACTTTTGATTAGGGTTAGAGTCTCTTAGATAAAGTTCTGTTTTAGAAAGGGAATTGCTTCTGCTTAGGATCCAGTTCAGAGACTATGCTAAATCATAACAGGAGGGGTAAACACAAAATTTACAGGAATAGGCCTGTATCTAGACAACAGCTCTGAATAGTCTTATTCCCACTGCAGGTGAGAGGAAAGCCCCCACTAGCTTCTGTACTGCTCTGATTTGGATTGTGTAAATCAGAAATGAAGAGAGAGAATCCATTTTCTAAGTGTTATTTTGAACTATACTTTTGAGCCTGGGACCTGCTGAGCCTTCCAGCATCATGCTGTAACATAAAGGGCTCGTAATGCTCCCATCATTGTTAATTACATTAGCAATTAGGGACCAATCATGCTGCAGGCCCTGCTGTTTTGGGCACTGTACAAATGAAAGTAATAATGTAAGTGGCAGTCCCTGTCTTGGAGAGTTTCAGACTAAATAATAAAGACGGGGAGAGTCTCCTTCCAGAAATATCTGGAATTCATTTTATTTAGTTTTTGTCTTGAGCTTCTGGCCACACATTTTAATAAATTTTCATACATTTTGGTATTGTTGATTCTAATGTTCCATCATAAATAAAAACTTGCATTTCTGGCCTGTATCTTTCTATAACCAGTTCAGCATTTTTTATCTTCTTTCAGCGTGGACAGGTTTCCCTGCCCGTGCTGGTGTAACAGGTTTGCCTTGTTCCCCTCCCAGGTCTTTGTGCAAAAGGAAATTCCACAGCAAATTTGCCTCAGATGATACTAGCGCTGCTCCGTTTGGACTCAGTACATTCTTTTTGCTTAAGTATTTATAGATTAAGCTCTCCAAAAGTTGTGAGCCTGGTTTTGTGATGTGTTCTGGGTGGACATAAGCCTAAGGAAGGACAGCGGGCTTTGGCATCCTTTTTCTGAGAGTCTGTGGAAGGACAAGCCCTTGGAAGACTGCAGTTGAGCTTTAGGCAGCATGGCAGACACAAATATTTAAATGTTGGCAATAGCAGGAAGAATTACTCTGTAAAATGAGTTGAAGAGCGTGTTTCTTAGTTGTTATGAAGTCAGTTCTTAAAAGTAATAACTTTTAATGATGAATAAAAGTGATGCCTGCTCTATGCATCCCTTCAAAGACAGCTGTGTGAGGAGCAGCACTCTACTCTTAAGTTCAAACCAATTGAACTAACCGGGAAAAATATAAATGCAGTTCCATTATATGCATAAAACTTGTCTTCATTGTTGTTCTAAACGTTGGAATCACTTAAATTATTTTCTTATTCTTTCTGATGTAAGTTAATATCTGAGTGCCAGCTAGTGAAAGGAGAGGTGCATTGATCTAAAGGAGATAAAACCTGCAGCAGCTGGTCAATTTTTATCTCCTTCATCAAGAGGATCCCAGCCCTCTATAAGCAGATACCTTTCTTCTCAGGTGAACAAACATGCTTCCCTTCTTTACCCACTGTGGAAATCTTTGATGAACAGATGCAGCAATAAATATAAAACAGCAATCTAAGGCTCTTTTTCAGCTACAAGAGATGTAAAAGCAAAAATGTAAAATCAGATTATGTATGACACAGCTCAAACAAATGTTGTTACAAAGGAAGACGAGCACAAAATAAATCTTATTTCTCCGGCAAGGAAATAAGCCATTTTCTGCAAGGCCAGCATAATTGCTACAACAACCCGCATTTATGCGAAAGCAGATAATTTGATTATTTTTGTGCTCGCCTGCTGAGCACGCTGGCGGCAGATGGCGGACTTAATATTTGTGGATTTGGGTCGGTTTGGGGCGTGGGGCTGGATTTGGGCAGCACCTCCCTACAGCCTGCCTGAAAGGCTGCTTTACTTGGCGGGACGGATGCCCGCATCCCAATACGTCCAAACAGGAGCGTTTACTTCAAAACACAAATAATAAAAATAGCACGATGGGGTGAGGAGAGGCGGCTGAGGCGCTTGAGGGGGGAGCGCGTCCCCGCAGCTCCCCTCAGGCACGGGAGCGCGCAGCGCCTGCGCAGTGGGCGCTTCTCCCCCTCCCCACGCACCCACCCGGCCGCGCCTGCGCAGTGCGGCGGAGCTGTCAAGCGCCCCCCCCCCCCCCCCCCCATCCACCCCCTCCGCCCCGCTCCGCCCGGGCCATTTTGCGGCGCGATGAGGCGGGAGCGGCGGTGAGCAGCGCCCGGCCCTGCCCGCTCCTCGCCTCCGCCGAGAGGAAGGGCAACGAGAGCCTGAGGGAGAGAGAAGGGAGGCAGCCTAGCGAAGGGGCGCCGAGACCCCCGGCGCCCCCCTTTTCTCTCAGCGGAGCCATGAGCTGGGGCACGGAGCTGTGGGTGAGTGAGGGGGGGGCGCCCGTGGGTGCTGAGGGGCGGCCGGGGCCGTAACGGTCCGTGCTGAGGGGGAAGGGGGGGGTCGGGAGGTGGCCTCCGGGGCTCCTCTGGGGGCGAGGGGTGAAAGGGATTAGGGTAAGGGGATGAAGGGGGTAAGGGGATGAAGGGGGTTAGGGTGAAGGGCTCGCCCTGCCCGCTCGCCCTGCCCGCTCGCCCCCCTTCGTGGAAACTTTTCTCGTGTGGGGAGATCCCGCCGGGGGTGCGGCGGTTTCGTTCGGCTGCCCCGTGGGGTGAAGACTGTGTGGAAAAATAAATAAAAAACCCACAACAGCCCTCACCAAAATGTAGCGTTAGGGTAGGGGGATTTCAGGTAGAGGTTTGTGTGGGGGCTATGGTGAGAGGGGAGCTTGGGAGGAGGTTGTAGCTGAGAGGCTTTTCGTGGGGAGAGGGCTGTGGGGGGGTGAGGGGGTATAGGGGCTGTGGGGGCTACAGTGGCTGCCCCGAGGGATGTGAGCAGGCACGGCTGGGGCTGGGGCTCAGAGGCTCCTTGGTTGAAGTGAGGCTGGAAAGTGGGAAGTGTAACGCCTCTGGTTTATGCCGAGACCCTGCTGGGAAAAGCGGAGCTGTTAAAGGCAAGTAGAAGGCCGGTGGGGATCTTCAGTGGGCCCCGCTCTGAGAAAACGAGGGGAGGCAGGTAGGAGAAGTTTGAGAAGGCGAAGGGGAAAGGCAGAGCCAGCCACAAAGAGGAGGCGATGCAGCCATGTTTGGCAGCGTGATGGGGGAGCTGGGAGCAAAACCTGTTCGCGAGGGCCGTGGCGGTGGGCAGCAGGCGTGCGAGCAGCCCTCCGGGCTCTGGGGGCTCCCTGCTTCGTGGGGTGGGCTTCTTGGGGGGCACGGCAGTGGTGTTTGCAGTGGGGAGTCAGAAATAAGTCGTGGGGCGTCATCTGGATTGCGAGGCGCTGCAGGGTTTCACTCCTGTATTCGTCTCCTTGTGCCTGGCAATCAGTGTAAGTTCAGATGTAAGCACATCAAAGCTTTTAAACCATCTCCGTGTAGAAATGGTTCTCTTATACATGCTGAATGCCATCCTTCTGGGATGCATTACTGCTCTGTTCAGTGAGCATCTCATCTTGCCGTGACATTGTGGTCATGATACAGCTAGATCTGGTTAGATCTAGATAATAAATTAAGGGGAAAATGCTTGCTGAGGGGTGGCTGTGGTATGCTTGTATTTTCCAAAGTAAGAGGCGATGTGTACCGATGAAATGCTGGAATGATGCTACTTTGATTCATCAGTATTTAAACAGCTCTGCTGCATGGGCATGTTGATGGGAAAATCTGCAGTTGCCTTCTGCATCTTGGATGCTTTGGGGGAGATTAAATAGTTTGAATGGAATTACAGTAATGAGCTGGTATAACAATTTTGACACAGAAAAATAAATTTTGAGTTTTCAAGATGGATTTAGTAGCTATTCTTGCATTTTTAAGAGTGCAAGCGATACCGAGAGGTTTCTGTATGTGAACAAGCAGAGAAGTGCTTATAAATAGTCCTTTCTGTTCATGGTAATCTTTGCAGGTGTGTATGCAGGCATGTCTTTGTAACAGCTTCTCTTCCCTAAAATTTTGTTGGTGAAATTCTGTCTTTGGTAGCATCAAAGTGTTATTTTCCATGTCTTCGATGTGCTTTGAGAACTGTAGCAGGTTACTGAGGAAAAGAATTGAGCAACCAGATTAAATGATTCTAGGTACCAGGTTGGCACGACTTGCTATGTTTTAAATCGCGCAGGGCTTTGAAAACTCATCGGTTTCCAGTGTCCTGGGTATCTAGGCCAAAACACTGATCTCCCTCTCTATATTCACCTTTTGCTGGGAAAGGAACCTCACAACCAACCAGTATTCAACAAAGGCCGTGGCATACACTGAGCCTGGTGGTTTTCAAACAAAATTAAATTTCTGTTTACCTTAAAACTTAGTATTTGTTTTAGGTAGTCAGGGAATGGGCATACAAACAGGTGTTGTAAATGTCAAATGCCTGCTTTAGGGTGTGACTGGGATATGGTTTGCTGCAACCATTTGATGGACTGGAAGCTGAGAAGGTAAGAAGTGTTTCCAATTGCAGTTTAGAAACTGAAAATCTGCTGGAAGATCAGTGGTGTTTGGTCAGGCCTGACTTGCAGTTTTTATCTCAGATGTGCAGATCTACCAGAGTGGGCACGTGTTCATCGTTTACCCCTTTCATGTAACAAAGGAGAAGCAAAATCAAGGTCGCTCTTTAGAGCACATAGCACGTTAATGTGCATGGATTTGGTAGGGTTTCTGTGCGTTCCTGGAGGAAAAAAGCTGCTTGCAGAAAGCCGTGTGCCTCAGAAGCAGTAAAACCTCTTCAGCAACATGGACGTCATTCCCAAGGCAGATTTTTAGCCTTGCACCCTGTTGGGAGGGTGATGAGTTCCTCTGGGCTGCAAATCCTATTGCAAAGTTCCTATGGCTATTTCACTTGAATCTAGACTTCTGGTTTCATTTTAGGATTGGCCCTGTGTGCGTACAGGGACCCAAAGCCAGCAGAACTATTAAAGGTACTAGGGCATCGTCTGCATCCAGCGTGAGGTTAAACACTCGGGATAATGAGATCAGCTGGGGCCTCCAAGCAATCCCGTGTGACAGAGCAAAACCTGAAGGTCTCGTGGAACTGACGGAGGTCCCCGTATGCGGGGCGCCCTGTGGGGTGGCAGCGGCTGCGCCATGCTCTCAGTACAGAATAAGTCTGTCTGTACCCCAAACAACAGGAGCCAGGGGGAAGTGGTGGGTGAAGGGCAATGTCGTCACAGGGCCAAAACGTTTTGTTTTCCACTCTGGTTCAAGACTAGCTGTTAGGGCTGGCGGGTAGGAGGTCACAGAACTTGCTTCGTGTTTGGTCTTTCACATTCACGCTGTTTTCTAAATACTTACGCTAGCATTAAGTGGTAATTAAAGATTGTGTACCAGCGTACAGACCCAACTTGTGACTTGGTTAACTAGGCTTTGGGGGAGATAGGCTGTAAAGCATACCGAGGTCTCCCTCCCTTCCCCTCTCTTGGGTAATGAGGAAGAACATGGTTACCCGTGTGTCGCATCCAGCTGCTCTGCCTCAGCTAGTGAAATGCTGCTGTGTTCTCAGCGACTTCCCGCCAGCGGCCTCTTCTGTGGGATGGAGCCCTGGAAGCAAGCGGTAGGAATTACACAGCAAACTGCGCTAAAACCGACCTCAGCCCTTCGGTCCTTGTCTTTTGAGTGGAAAAGGCTGTGGCTGCGCACGTGGTATATTGAAGGGAATGAACTCTCTTGATGATAAGTTTTGGTACAGTGTGTAGTTTGGGGGAGCTACGTGTAAATTTGTGGTTAAGTGGTCCAGAAAAACCTCTGGTGTTTCTAAACACTGTCTCACAGCATGGCAAGTGCAGCCAGCAAAGGGATTAAATGTGGGAAGATTCATCTTTCTGCTCTGAGTGTTTCAGAGGTGCAGACACCGTGGGTTTGATTCCACCCCCCCCCCCCCCCCAATGTAAAGTTCAAAAAAAGAAAAGATTAAGTGGTGAGAATGTGATTTAATCCAAGTTTTCGTTGACCTTTATGTGGCTGGGTGTCTGCTAACAGCTGTCAATGTCCTTTCAACCTGCGAGAAGGTGAGTAGTCTATTTGCAAAGGACTTAATTTGCTGCCTTTACGCAAGGGGCTCTGTTGGCCAACTCCTCACATGACTGACGCTTTGGGGACTGGGCCTTTTGTTTGCAGTGTTCAGTGTGCTTCAGTATGAAATAAATATGTCTCGTGGGTAGTTACTTTAGTTGTATAAAGTTCATTCTGCATATAAATGTGAATTGTCTCTAATGTTTTTATGGTTTAGAAAATGATTTTTTACAGTAATAGTAATTTCTTAATTCACAGAATGAAGACAAGTGGATTCATGTAGACCATGTTCTGCTAATTATTCCTTGTAGTCAGACAGTGAAATGTAGGTGCACATCTGAGAACTTAAGGCCTGCTTCCTACCTGTAACTGATAAATTGTTACCTCCTTCAGTACCCACATATCTAATTCATCAGCAGAATTTGTGTTTAAACAGCTGTAGTCTTGAATTTCTTCAACTTTCTTGAACGTAGTATTGTTCTTTAATAGTATTTATAATGTATAGGTGCTGCATTTAGTGGTGAGTCACATTCTGAATCTGTCTGGAGAACCTCGGTGGCTTTGACCTTGATGCCATTACCAAGTGCTGTTTCCTGGGCGCTGTAGTCAAATGTGATCTTAAATGAAGGCTCTGTTCTTGTCGGCGTGCTCCCTTGTAAGAGGATCTGCAGAGCTGGATCTGGGTTTGATGCACTGGATTATTAATTTTATTTGCCAAATCTTGTATTTATTTGCCAAATCACTGTATGCACCAGTGAAAGCTGAGTGCATAAAATAAAAATCTTTGTGTCCTCATGGTCCCTCACACCCAATTGCTCTTGGTTTGGGGTGTTAACCTTCAGTCTCTGTGAAAGGAAAAGCTGCTGATCTCTGATGGGACAAGGGCACAGATTAGTGGTTTAGCAAGCAAGGTTACTTGTAGTTAATTCTCTCCAAATTCATAATTAGAGATTCCTTAATGTAAGGTAGCGGGTCTAACCTTCAAAGGTGGTTGGATGGTTTGCTTGCAAGATAGAATTTTGTGATGGCAAGTGCTTTTATGAAAAGTGAGTTTTGTTGTAAATTGGTTGTGAGTTGTTACAATTTATTTGACGTAATTCAGACAACTCGTAGAGGCAGAACTGTGCCCCTGCCCCATTTCCCTTTGCATTTTAGTAGAAATTTGGTTTTCATTTAATAACGTTAAAACTTTCTTATATTTCAAAGAGGCTGGTGGAATTTGACCTACAAAAATATGTAAGGCAGGGTGACCAAGAGTAAGGTACCTTAAAAGTAAATAGTGAGAGTCTGATGAAGAAAAAAGGAGGAGGAAAAGAAAACCACACAACCACCAAAAAATTGAGGTCAGGAGTAAATGCATCATATTTATAACTTCGGCTTGTTGATTCCAAGGCTCTTTGTAAAAGTTGTGTACAGAATGCTGGAGATGGGCACTTCAAAGCAGAGTATGCTTTTCATTAGCTCAGTATTCTGCATAGTTATTTGGACAACTGTGAAGTAGCAAAAATGTCTGACACGAATATCTCCCTCTTATTTCACGGTGGATCACTGTCTGTTTTAAGTGGTCAGTCTGTATATGTAGATTACTGAGTAAGAAATTGTTTATAGAGATGTTGAGTCATTAGAGAGTATCTTAATTCTGCAATACACACCTCGGTGCATTTGCCTAGCACAGGATGGTATTTCAGGCTCCTGCAGCCTGTAAGTATGTGTACTTTAAAATTAATGCTACTGTAGTCCTTTTCCTTATCTTAAAAGTAATTCGGTAAGAAGATGTGTTGGGGGGAGCTCTCCTGCTGCTCTCAGAAGTCTAAGCGAAGCCGGTTGTGCTGCAGGGCTTCCACACGCAGCCTGTGGTGCTTCCAGGCACACTGAGTAGCAAGATTCCCTTCTGGTTTTTAAAGAGGTCGCTAGGTCTTGAATGTGTGTCTGAGTAATTTCATTTACAATTCTGCTTTGCTTTAAGAAAGGACTTCTATAATTCTGTCACTGGCCTATTCTTGTATTTTCTACCTATTCGTTAACTATCAGGGGATTTACGAGCTTTCAGCATGAGTCAAGACTGTAGAATATCTCCTTCTTTCCCTCCCAGTCACAGAATGGTCCCATCTGTATTGTGGCTGCCCGAGATCCCCCGCTTTCTTGAACCATGTGGGAAAGCAGTCAAACATGAGACAATGTTTTTCTGGACTCCTTGCAGCTCATTAGTGTTACTCATGTTGTGAAACATTCTGCTAAAGCAGAATTTCAAAAGCCATGCTCCACATGAAGAGCAGGAGCCGCTGCTGGACTGTAACTTAATAATGCACTTTACATGAGTGCCTTTGTTGTTGATGCTGGAAAGGTAACCTGCTAATGAATTTTTGGAAACTCATTTTCATCCTGTTTGAAATAGTGCTTCTGACATTGGTTATGCGTTGAATCTAATCCAGCCACCAAAATCCAATGCTCTGTTGATTTTGCTTAGCATTCATATAAATATTTTAAAATAACTTCCCCCTTCAACATAATCTTATGTTTTTCAGATGAAACATCTCCTCTTCCTTCCACGCCTAGAAATTCCACTTTTCTTTTTCACACTTTGTTTAAACAATGAGCTAGTTACATTGGCAAGAGGAAAAACACTGTTGTCTGTTGACATATTGAAGTCTTAGTTCTCCTTTGCAAGCAATAGTTTTGGCTCTAAAATCCACTACTTTTTTCCATCTTGTATGTGTTTTATGTACACATATCTATGTACAGGATGTGACAGTTTTCGTCTTCTCAAGCAGATGTGATGGGGGTGATTTGGATCCCTTTGGAATTTTTACATGATTGCTTTGCCTCTGTTGTCTGGATGGCCTTGGTGAAATGTTTCTCCTTGCATCTAAAAACGGGGGAAAAAAGTCAAGATGGGGTTTCTAGATTACCTGCAGTATAGAGCAGTGCAAAGTGCAGGAATTGAAGTGCTGATTATTCAGGGTTCCTTGCTGATTACTGCAGTAGCCGCGTGTGTTGTAAAGCTTGCAGAGAAAGAGTCCTATTGCAATGCTGTCCTTTATTTATGTGGGGAAGGCTCGATCTAATTGGAAATACAACCAAAAGAACAGCAGCAATCCCCCAGCCACCTTCAAAATCCAAGTAAAGGAATGAAACTTCTGAAATGGAGCCTCCCAGGAATTCATGTCTGGTTTAGAAGGGTGGTCCCCTGTGAGCTACCTAGGCATTCCCATGGCCCATAATCATAAAGAAAGCCATAGTGGGTTGTTGTTGTTGTAGGGGAAATAATGTAGGCTTCTTATCTCAAATACGTGTCACTTGGCTGTCTCTTGTTCAATATTTGTCAAGTGTTTCTGCTTGGTACTTAAAAAGATGTAAAAAGAACAAATGAAATCCTTGAATTCTACCCTTTTGGTGAGGCGGGTGCTGCTGGTAGCTCTGTGTCCGAAGGACAGGGAAGTTTGCAGAGTTTACACTTACAGTCCTGTGAACAGCAGGTACAATTCTTCTCACCAGTTACTCATTTTGTAGTTCAAAAGTTTTACTTGCATTGCACTCAGCCTGTGGATATGCAGATAAAGGAGTATTATCTATGTGACAGGAGAATATTTGTCTTGCAGAGATACTGCGAATATTTTTTTAACCAACTGGATTCTTGGAGACTTTGCTCAGCTTCTGTTAACTCTGGGAAATTGCTTATGGGCTGCGTTGCACGGTTTTCTCCCTTAGCCTGTGTTCTAGACTGAGCCGGTGGCTCTTCTCATGAAGGTGGTTTAACACTTTCTGCTAGGATCTTCTATTTTCTGCGGCTTAACATTGTTTCCAAGTTGGCATGCTCAGGGTGTCATTTTCTATGTGCCTACCTCACAGTTTTTTTATTTATATTAGTCAGGGTTATTCATTTGTTACCAGGGCCGGTGTCTTGCACATGCTAAATGCAATGCCTCTTTGGTTTTGGAAAGCTGCGGTGCTCGCGTTCACTGGAGGAAGGATTTGAAGTTTGGCAAACAATAGCTCTTGAACAGGGATATGCCTTCTGCCGGTCTTGAGAAAATCTGCCCAAATTAGGCAAGCTTGCAAGTCTTTGGAAAAATTTCAGTCTGTGAGTACTCAGTGGAGATAGCAGTGCTGAAGGCTTTGGCAGTCGTAGTGGGAGCAAGGTGCTCTGGCCTGGGAGGACTTTGTGTGGTCACAAGGAGGGTCCAAGGCTGTGCCGAGCCACAGCGAAGGTCTGTCAGCTGCTCATCTGCCCTAGGTGGTGGGCAGCGAGGGAGCAATACGGGGGCTGAGCAAAATGCCAGTGGTTCTTCTGCCACCTTCGCCTGCAGGGGAGGAGATGCTGTGGGCAGAGAGGAAGCAACGGGCTTGAGCCTGCAGTGGTGGGGAAGGGGGAGGAGAGCTCCGGGTAGGAACTGGGTGCGGAAACGTGGAGCTGTTTGCCTGGGAACTGTTCCTGGCGTTGCAGTGATGTGCCAGGGGTGATGGGAATGGGGTCACTGGAGGAGAGACGATTAGAATTGGCAGTGTGTGAGGTTCTGATTGCCAGCCTGGGAGGTTGAGACAAGCCGGGCTAACCGGGCAAATGAACAGCAGGAGGAGATAGGGTGTTTAAACCAAAAGGCCTGGGAACCAGGAACAGGGAGACAACTTATCTAAGGAGCGTGTGAGGACAGTAGGGTTGGTAGGGCCGGGAGAGCGAGGTAAGATCATGCACACAATTACAGAGCAGTACATTAGCAGTCACAAGCCAAGAATGTGATGGGATCAGGAGAGAGAGTAATGGAAAGGAAGAAGTGTGGGGCAAAGGATGAAGATTAGATGAGATGTAGGAAAGACGAGCAGTGGAGGGACCTAGCAGCTGTCTTTTGCATGTTTGGCTTCGTAGCGTTGCAATTTTTGTGTGGCTTTTTCCATGTAATATTTAAGTAGAGTTGACTTACTGGTCTAAATGTATGCACACTGACTTCTGTGGTTGCGTTTTGCATCTTTACTCACTGTGAGAGAATATTTGACTGCATCCCCAAGTGAGAGCTTTATCCAGAAGCACGCACGCTGTTTTTTCACCCTGCACTCATTTTTTCATTTTCTGCACTCATTCTGTGCAGAAAGGTCTGAGGAACTGTCTAGCAAATCACTTTTAAATACATATAGACACTGTTTTTCACTCTGCATCATGTTTTCTCTTAAAGCAAAAAACAAACAAACTACTTTAAGTCATTTATTCTGTATTTGCAAAAAGAAAAAAAAAAGATCAGCACGTAGCAGTGAGTGAATGAAAGTGTGTTTCCTCAGAAGTTAAAAGAGGAAGGGAAATATTTCTTGCCCTCATGAGTGCTGTTGATCTCTCAAATGTGGAGCGTATAGGAGTGGCATTCATTAAGAATGTGTAAGTAAGATTCTGCCGTAGTGAAAGGAAAGCTGGCAATGGACAAAGAGAGAAGGCTGTGATAGAGCACTACATAAATGTCTTTTCACCTCTCCTGTCTTAGTGTCTGAGATGCTTTTGCTCATGTTGTCACAGGAGAAGTGTAGACAGAAGGGCAAGAGGAAGGATTTGGGTGTGCTGGTCGAGAGCCTGTGTTTCCTTACAGCTCTGAAGTGTGAAACATCCGTGTTGCGCAGAGGATGCTTTCTGGTGTATGTTCTTAACGTGTAAAAGCTGAAAGACTGTGTAGCAAAGCTGTACCTCAGCTTGTGGTGTGCACAACCCCTGAGTGTTTCAGAAGTGCAAGTGTGGGTTAGTAATTTCAGTGCTGCTTTTCTCAAAGCCACTGTCATCAGATGATCCCAAAGGCTGCATGGGATCCTCCTCGAGGACGGCCCACCCCCAGTCATCGAGGCGTGCTTAAAGATCACCCTTGTGTGCTTTTTACCTGAAAACCCAAACTGCAAGCTGGGCAGATGCACCAGCCTATCTATCCTTTAGGTAATGAGAATGCGTATCACGTGATACGTGTGACTCGCTTCCTATTTAAATCAGTGCCCTGGGGATTTACAGCCTTATTTTTGGAATGGGGGGGATAGGGTTGAATCCTAGCTATTTAAAGGCAAAATAATGTTTCTGTGGCTGTGTACGGTCTTCTGAGGTGCAGTGAAGTAGGCCAACAAAGCAGTCGGGAAGCACGCATCCATTCCTGGTGCAGCATGATACGAGCTCTGAGTGCTTCTGCACCTCCTCTTCTACGTGACTGGGGGCTGTTTTCTTTTCCCGTTGTGGCTTTTGCTCTGATTCTCATCTGTCATCTTAATACCAGTATTATGTATAAAATTGCTGAAAGCTCCTTTTCCAGAGCTCCAGTATGATTGGCATGAAACTATCTTGAAATAGGAAAGCTATAATTGTTGGAAGCAGACGACTTTTGCAAGAGATGTGCTGTCGGGAAACACATGCACCTAATTTAGGGATCTTTGGAGACTGCATCTGCACTCTTGGTGCTGCTCTTTGAAAATACTTAGTCTTGACTAGAAAGTTGGTGTGTAATAGTGACAATATTGCTTGTGGGAGTGTGTTGAATTGTTCCGGCTAAGAAAAACATTTTCTGGGCTAAACAATACAAATATAAATATTTCTCTTGGTTATTAGCAGTTGATTTGAAACACTTAATACTTGCAGCTATTAACAATGTGACAAAGTTGTGCACTCCACTCATGCAGGGTCAGAAAACTTTCTTCAATATGTATGGTTTTCAGGCATATAAGTATAAATGTTTACATTGACTTGAGTGTTGAACGTCTTGTTGGCTTGGTACGGTTATCTTTTGTGGTTTGCTTGTGGGTTAATCTCTGGGAACAAAAAAATCGGGAACACTGATGGGGTGGTAAAAAGCTAGAATCCATACTTCTTGAAGAGTTTTTTTTTTTTTTCATTTAAGTGTCAAAATAGTGGAAATTCAGAACTGTATTTTAAAATCAGAATGAAAGAATTAAGTGTGTTTTTCTGTCTTCATAATACATCCGAGTATGCAGTGTTTGGAAGCTGCTGGCCAGTGGAGCAATGCTGATTTCCCTCTGGGGGCAAGGCATTCATTCAACCTTCGCAGCAGGGGGTGAGATTGATTCCTTAATCAGAATAGCAACAATCCATCCTGAAGCTTCCTCAAGGTATTAGGGCTAAATTAAACAGTCTGGGACTAATGTGTAAGCCCTAATGCACTTCGAGAGGCTTTCTGGGATGAGGAGAATTTTGAAAATAGTCAGAAAATGAGCCCCAAACAAAAAGAAAAAAAAGCTGCAGGCACAAATCACCCTTAAAGAAGACGACTAATACACTTTCTTTGTGTGGTACAGGGCTTAATGCTCGGATTCTCTTAGGGAAGAAAAGGGAAAAAAAAATACATGAACTACAAAGCTCTATTCATGGCATTGCATTAATAATTTGTTGTCCCTCCTTTGTGTTTGTGTTCCATAGTCATTCCAAAAATAGGTATGGTCACATATTAAATTAGTAGAATTAAGCATCTGAAAGCCAGGGAATACACCTTTCTTTTTTACAAGTCACTACAGAGAAAATGTGGGTACCTCTGCATATTGTATTACATTTTAATGTTGCAGCATTTCAAGATTGTGTTTACTTGTGTGTATTTACAGAGTCTACAATTACACGAGTCTCTTGAGGGTAAAAATGTCATGGTTGCATTCAGCTTTTCTGGAAATCCTATCATTAACTTGGATGAGGAATGGAATCGTATGACTGAGTTTTGTTCTGTATATTAAGTGCTCATAAGCAAGAATTAACTGTAATGTGTGAGTAACCTTGCTGAATACACATACTAATAATTATGAATGTCATTTGTGTACATGAGTAATCCAAAAAAAAAAAGCGGGGGGAGTAGAGCATATGACATTGCTTCTGTCTTCCTCTTTTCTTGGCCACTTTGTCTCATTTTACTGCAGTCTGCTCTCCAAACCAGGTAAGCAGTAGCTTCCCATCTTACAGGACATTGAGGTCCTTTCCATAAAAGAACAAATACATCCAAAAGACCTGAGGACTTCGTAAAAGTTGGACTATTTTAGAGTGACTCTTTGTTAATCGTGCCTGTGAAGATATGGGGAAAGTCCCTCATGGAAGCTGGTGGATGCTCTCTTCTTGTCTTCCGTTGAGCTCGGGCTTCAGAGATGCTCTGCCAAGGTATCTTACCATAACGTAAACTTCCCTGGTTCTACTGGTTCGTGGCCCACCCATTTGTATTTATCAGCCAAAACTCCAGTATTTGGGAAATGGGTTTAAACTTTAGGATTTGTGGAAAAATGAGCTCCTCACTTCCTGTTTCTTGGCTAAGGGCAGTAAGAGTTTCAATTGAACCTTTGAACCAAAGCTCTGGCTTCCGAACTCTAAGTGGAAGGTGCTGTCTGAATGACCTCACTGTCCTTGATGAGGGAGGGGATGTTCTTGGCAAATTGTGAGAAATTCCCGTTCTTCCCCTCATCCTCTGTGTAATAGGTAAGCATGCATTTGTCTTTCTCTTCCCCTCCCTCTTCCCCTGGTTCAGAGGCCAAGCTTTCTTCCCCTGCTTGGCGGATAAAACGTCTAGTAGATTCAAGTCAATATCCTCTCTCATATTTTTAGATGATTCAAATGGTCTGTCCCTGTGTTATAAAATAGTTGGGGAGTCATGGGACGTTCAGGGAGCTGTGCCCAGCAGCTCCAGTTGCTGTGTGGAGATCAGTAGGTCTAATCCACGTGTGGCAAAGGTTGGGCAGGAGGTTCCTGTTGTGCTTCTTTGAACGAGGATGTTTCTTCTGTGCTCGTGTGCTTTTCAATCCAGCAAAGTGGCAACAAAATGTAGTGGGTGAAAGGGGAAGAAGAGGAAGGCAGGCACGTGTTTGTTTTTAACAGTGGGAGGTGATACAGGTTACTGCAGGACAGTTAGACCTCCTATCACAGAACGCCGCTGTATCGAGGTTAGATTTCTGTCTTTTTTCTAAGATAGATGGTTTGGTTTACCTAAGAATTCCACTTCAACTAAACAATCAATTTAAAAACTGTTCTTAAAATGCAGTAAGTAACTGATCTTTGTGTTTAAGTCCAGATTTGAAAGATGTTTATTCTACATTTTGTCTTCACATTAAGAAAAAAAAAAAAAGAAAAAATAATATTTTTCTGATCTTCCCGTCCCAAGATAACGTTAACTACTGTTGTATAAATATTAAACTACGTTAAGATACGTGTTTTCAAACAACTGTTTTTAAAATTGATAAGGCGTGTGATTTTCTTCAGGCCAGACAGAAAAGTACAATTGAATAGAAACGTTAAGGGTGGCAAGGAAGCAAAGACATGAACAGTATACATACCTTTGGGGAGTTTATCTCTAGTGAAACTTATTATTTTTGCTTAAGTTACAGCCTCTTAATCTCAGGGAGAGGATAAACTCATGGGATTTATTTTTACTTTGCTACTACTATCACTCTAATATGAAGCCTTTATGATAAGTTTCATTTTGCATTATGTTTGCACTTGTGTAGAGCATTACTCAGATTGTCTTTATTAGCATATCTGTTTCTTTAGAAATGGCTTGTATTTTCAGCCGTTGATAAACTAAGTCACATAAGAGACTGGACCTTATTCTTCATCCCTTACTCATGTGAGTAATTTCAATTACTTTAGTGTAGATAAGAGCTAAAGGTCTGATCTTTTTGTTTATGTACCCGTTGTGTCTGTTTGCTTTATCGTTCTTTGCTTTTTTTTTCTGAGGTTAATAAGAAATTTAGATCATCATGCTTAGTTTAGTAATGCTGACTCTGCTCTCTGAACATCTGTTGCTGTTTGCATCAATGTCTTTGCAAGGCAGAGTAGTGTTCAGAACCTTAGGTCTCATTTCAGGCATGTTTTTCTAAAGCATTTGTGTTTTTACTATCCTCACTACAACTCTTTTCTACTTTTACACGCAGATGCTGCGTTACATTTCAGTCTTGAGCTCTGGTAAAGTAAAATTTCTCTCTTCTGATGTTCTGCAGCAGTGCCGGTTGTTCTGTTACTATCCCATTATCTTCCGTTGTCTCCCCACATGCCTTTATTTCAAGGAGTAGATTATTTATACTAAAACATACTCTTTTTCTGTGTCTCTCCTCTTGCATTACTCTTAAGATTAGCTCAAGTCACCATGTACTTTAGAATTTGCAATGTATGTTTCCAGAAATGTCAACAAAAGCATGGTGTGATAACCTTGCAGACTTGAGTTCTGAGTCAGAAAGTGTCATGTTTGATGAAGGAAGGCCTCTTACAGACTGCGACAGTTGATATATTCCATCAGAAATAGAAATAATTGACTTTGAATATAAGAATCCAGAGCACTGGAAAGAGACTTGCCAGTAGCAACTTGCTTCTGTGTCCTGTAGGATCATTCTGGGGAGACTTTATGCAGGAACTGCAGAGGCTTTTGTTTTGTTGCATACTTCTAACAACTCTTAATTCCTTGCGAACAAGAAATCACAAATATGCAGCACTTTTAGTGGGCCCTATCTTGCAGATTGTGTGACATGAATTAAAGATGAAGAAGATGGGAAGGAAGCAGCACGTGTCACTTAAGGACATAAAACTGGTACGCAGGGCTCAAACCTTTCTAACCTTTTCCTTGTGACTCTCCTGGCTTGGGGAAAAAATAATTTTTCATGCACCTGTATTTGTTATGAAAGTTCATGTGTTACCATATTGTAAATTAGTAAATAGTTATTGTACTGAGACAAAGTCACACATTAAAAATAGGTTATTTACTTTGTATCTTTGTATATTGAAAATCAATAGAATATGCTGATAGATTCCTAAAGTGGATTCACTTTGCTAGAACGGCTGTGTTCACTGAATGCTCTAAAAAGTCTGCATGTGTCTTAGCTGCATTTCAAAGAATGATTTTTTCCAATACTGTAATTAATTCCCTTCAAATAAATAGGCATGAAAAAAAAATAACATCAATATTTAATGGCATCTGCTTAAGCCTCCTCATCTAGACTTGTCAAGTTGTGTAGGGGTGATGAAGAGAGGGCAGAATGTTTTCACTTATGGCATTAATTACTCCTTAAAGTAATTGAAAGATGCCTAAAAGACTCTGTTCAAAAATAACGGGCTGTAAGAAGCATTTATCCCTCTTTGCAGGCTGTTGCACGGTGAGTACCCACTTGGCCGTTCCAAAGGCGGCTTCTGTCTCCCATGCAGCTGCGTGGGGTGAGCTGGTCGCCACCTTCCAGCGTGCAGGCTCCTGCTGTAGAACCAAGTGCGCAGAAGTCATGTTGGAAGTGGGCTGCAATTTTCCTCTTGCTTGAGGAGAGAGCGACCAAAGCGACTGACGTGGTATTCTGCACGTCACGTTGTTTCTGCTGCTGCTGGCAGAGCGTAGCTATGAGCTGGCCTAAATTTCTGGTTCTCTTGCAAGACGCCAGCCTACTCTTGAGCTGTCTGCAGTATTTTTATGCACGAACTGCCGGAATTTGGCGTCATTGCCGTGTTATCAGCTGCTTATTTTGAATGGCGGGCGTATGGGGAAGCGAACTTTAAGAGATTTGTATACAACTTGTGGGTGCTGTTTGCGCCAGACGGACTTCAGATTTGGGGAATCCATTACTTTGGAACCAGAGCGAAGAGTTGTTCATTTCCTCCCACAGCAGTGGTAGGAAGAGCAGCACTGTGCTTGCTGTCCTTTCTGATGCTTCTTAGTTTGTTATTGCTATGGTAGGACACAACACAGCTATCACGTTATAATGTAAGCATCCCCTCTGTTTATTTTTTTGTTGTGATAGTCCTCTACTTGCTCTTCCAAGAACATGAGAAGAGCGGAAACCAGCATCGTGTAGTGGTGTACTTGTATTCACAAGATTTCACTACACGTGCTCTGTGCATAGCATGCTTTTTTGTGACAGTCTTAGGAAAGTAATTCACTAAGAAATGCTCCTGTAGAATATAGTGTGCTACACTGCTGGCTCAGAACTGGACCAGCAGCTCTCCCATTACTTTTATTATGAAAATTTTAATAACGCTGAACCCTAGTTTGTGTTAGTCCTGTAACTAATAACGTCACTATTCATGTGGTGGTCTTTGTTTTCGTTTGTCTTCAGGAAGGAATGCTTTTTATCGCTGTCCCAGTAATCAGTCCAAAGTACAGCAAGCTGCTTTATGCTTGAAAAACTGTAGCACCCTTTCAGAAAATATCTTTGGCGCCTCAGATTTTTTCAGCCTGCTAACACATTCAGAACACAGGACAAGCAGCTTAAGATCTGAATGAGATTGTTCACCAAATGAGTTGGTGCAGCATGTTAATTTGCTAGCACTTGTAAATGCCTTCAGTGTTACAAGAGTCTGCAGTGTCACTAAAATACCAGGAGCTTTGTTGGTTCTAAACTCCTTAAAAGAGAGTTTTAAATTCTTGTCTACTTGCTGTAGCCTTACCAGCTTTATAAAGAATTTCGAGATCTGTATTTGAAAAATGTTGTGCTTAGCAAAGTTAGTAAGAACCTTTTCCTCGTAGTATTAGTGATTTTGGAGTTTCATTGTGCTCTAGGTTTTATTGTATAGCTCATTATTATATGAGGCTCATTAATGCTTTTATATAATGCCCATGGATACATTATTGCACGTTTTTTAATAAGCATTTAATCTCAACAGACAGTCTTAGGATTTATGATTTATGTCGACAAAGTGGTTGTCTTTACGTTTAGGTAAACTAAAATAATGTGGTTTTAATGAGTCAACCTGATATTTTTATGTGTACTTCCCATGGTGCCATTTTAGGCTTGCAGGTTGAGGCTTAAATGCCAGAGTACAACTGGTGTGTGTAGTATGCCAATACCTCCTTCTCCCTCAAAAACATTCTGTCTGGCACTTTTTGGACAGGAAGGATGTGAACAGACTTTTAAAGCTTCAGAAAGTTTTAGACTTTTTAAAAGAATTCTACTTTGGAGGTTTTCAATCTCTAAATCAAAGCATCCATTTAACACAAACGTTTCAGTGAGAGTTACCTAGATGGGTGAAACATAATTTTGTTACCTGCTGCAGCAGTACTTCTGTCTGACGAACATGAGGTCGTAGCAATTGACTGTTCAGAATGGGATATAAAGCTCTCACAGCTGCGTGTTTAAGAATTGAATCAAATCAAAACATTTATTGCTGATACTTATTTCAGTGATAATAGATTTAGGCAAACACGTAGCCCCGGAAGATGGGGTGGGGGAACTGGTGTGACAGACATGTGGCTTTTCATCCAAGCTCTGTTGCACTGCTGTTCCAAATGTTTTAATTTGGCTAGTGTTTTTATTTCTTGTCTATGCCTTTAAAACTAGATCAATAGATAATCAAAATTACATTAGTAAAGAATCTTTAGGGGTGTGATGATGCATCCTTATTCAAGTGTTCTGAAAGCTTGACACCTATACCCTGGTGTCGCTGTCACGGTATAGCACATGTTATAAAATACCCACGCTTCTGTCTGAACCCAAGGACCTAAGATCAAGCAAGCTGAATTGCCCCCCTTTGCCAGGCTAGGTTTGTTCGGTCAGTACTGCTGCCCTGCTTACTTCCTAGCGCCTGTAACTTCAGTTTACCTTTTAGCTAGCAGACTGAGCTTGAACATTTTCCATCGGGGCTCACAGCGCGGCCTTATTAGAGATGCTTTGTGGGACAGGCAGCAAACCACCTGGTCACACCGGCTGTGCTGTGGTTCCCCACTTGCCGCTGCTTTGTCGCCGAGCCTGGTGTCGGCACCATGTGTACAGCACCTCGTGTGCAGGCAGCGCTAGCATGGGGCCGCCACAAGACTGGCAGGGTCCTTGCTGCTGCTATCGCTGGTTTCAAATGCTCTGAGCAGGTCAGCAGGCGCTTCTTGTACATGGATGGGGAAGATGATGGGGTTACAAAACTCTAGTTTTGCGTGTTCCATGAATGTCAAGCTTGTAGGGTAGGAAACATCTATTTCTTCCTATTTTACAAAGCTCGGTGACGTGATCTCTGTACTGCTTGGATGAATGTTTCTTTGGTGCCATGGAGTTGCATTTACCTCTTTAGATGCTTGTAATTGACTTGTGCCTCTCGGAGAATCTCAAGCATCCTCGACCGAGTAGCTCCGATGGCTCAGCCACAATCCACAGAAGGTTGTAGCTTGGCTGTGTGCGTGCTGTGCTATTGACTCTGCAAAGGCAAGATGTGCGTGGGAGAACCTTCTTTTGTATCGTAGCATGTAATTTAATTGATGTTTGTTTGGTAATTTGCCTCTGATTCAATTATTCGTTTTCACCACTGAACAAATGCTTTGTGTGCTTTTGGTGGGTCAGCATTTTGCACAGTATTTCCCCTTCTTTATTCCACCTACTTTGGTGCATTCATTTAGTTTTGCTGGGATCTTATTGCTGAACTGAGAGAGGCTTCTATTGGGGAGGGCAGGGTGGTTTCAGAGAGGCTTCATACCGTGATTATTTGGCGAAGGGAAATGTGATTACTTTTCTTCAGATTTAATCTTTGACTTAAAATGAGCTCAAATTATAATTAATGTGAGTTGTACTACAGTACCTGAGGACAAGCTTTGTAGAAAAAGAATTGAACTGAGCATGTGAGAATGAATGAGTACGCGGTCTCTCCCTCCAAAGGAAAATATGCTGTCACTGAAGTTGTCAGAGGGTCCTTATTTACAGATAGCAATGTATGCCCTGACACGTAGGTGGGTGTTTGTGATCCCTAGCAAGATGTCAGCGGTACAGTTGGCACGTTAGGGTGGGTTTGGCCATGTCTGAGTTAGCTGAACATGGACGGGTCTGTGACTGCATGGGTGATCACATCTTCTGCAGGGGAGAAGGGGCACCTCAAGGTCCAGCTGGAGGTTTGGGTATGTTGTGCAGGTGGGCTCAGTCTGGAACAATGTCGGTGTCCAAATGAAGACAAAAGGCCTCGCTCTGCAGTTCCACAGTGTCCAGCAGGGGTTAGTCCCTTTTCTGAAGAGTTTATCATCTAAAAAGTTGGGATGAGAAACCTAATAGGTGATAGGAAAATATTTATCAGGATGTTAGCTAAACGGCTTGGTTGCTGTTTTCATAGCTGTAGAAAGTGTTGGCTCTTGCTCATTTAAAAAACGGTGTGGCAAACCCCAATGGGTGCATTCAAAGAAAACAGCCTTCTCTTTAACTCGTTTACTTTCTATTTCTGGTCTATTTCCAGAATTCATCTGTTATTTTCCAGTGTTGCTTGACTGTAGTCCGTGGAGTGTGGGAGTGGATAATACCGAAATATGAAATGCGTTTTTAGACAGTTTGTTAAGAAATTTTGAAGTGATCAACTTTGTGTATAAAATTTAAGGTGGCCTTATGCCTGTTTCTGCAGGCATTTAAATTGCTGTGAACTCAGAATCCCTTTCTTACAAAAAGGGAAAGTGTCATTCTCTTCATTGTGTTAGATTTCCTGACTCCCATGTAACTCTGATTTAGATGTATATGTCTCCTGTTTTGGAAACAAGCTATTTCTTGAATCAGAGCAGAAGCGCCAGATCTAATTTCTGGGTTATAAATGGAATGCAATGGTAGGTAGAAATGCTTAAGGCAAAGCAGTAATATTATTTGGTCCTGAGTTTGAAGTGGTCCTTGAAAAATCTAGGGCTGTATTTGTAATGGCCTGGTATTTCAGATGTTAAACGCTTTTTGAACCCCCATCTGCAAAGGAGTACTTCAGTCTTTATCAGGTGTTAGTTCCATTTAATTTGGAAAAGAGAGGAGGGAACGGTTAGCTTAAGAGATTTTTCACGTTTAATTTGAACTTCAGGGCAGGGCTGCAGACACACTTAAGGGGGGCTTTCTGACTGTAGATACCTCCATTGCTCCAACTGAAACAGAAGAAAACATGTAGAAAACATTTAATGACTGTAGGCAGCAGCCTCCTTCTGAACAAAATTGCAGCGACTTTTACAACATCCTTCTTTTCCAAACTTCAGCATAAACATCCCAGAAGGCCCAGGCCTGCAGTGGAGCTTGGTAGTCGCCCCTGAGAGTGCTTCGCAGCCAGAGGCGGTGGCAAAGAGGAGTAAGGGCTCTTCTATTTGGGGGAAAAATAAAATAAAAAATCTTTAGGGTTAGCAACCGTATAGAAAAGAGACCTAAGCCATGCTCAGTTCTAAATTCTGCACCTGACAGGTGATTTATTTTATGGAGATTAGAAGATCAGGGGTTTTGCTGTTGAGAATACCAGGCATTACTTTCTTATTAATGTAGCCCATATGGGCCACCTTCAGACAAAGAGATCCAGGGCTCTTAAATTTAACATGGTCACTGTTTGTTTTTTTTTAAGTGGTTATATAAAAAAATAAAAGACCACCACCATAATATAACTGTTTCAAAGACAATGAACAGAAGGGGATTGATCCTGATCCTGAAGTCCAGCTCTGTGCTTACACCAGGGATTATAACAGAAAAGGTTTGATAACCAAATCATGTGCTTTGAGGATGCGCAGAGCTGCTTGGATATTATGTGATGCATCCTGCGTGCTGTTGGTTTACAAAGAAGCTGTTTTGTTTCCCCAGAATGTTACCAGAGACTACTACAATTTGAAGTACTGTTCTTGTGGTTAAGATTCTAATATTGTAACTCTGTAGGATTTTGTGTAAGAGGGCAAAATTGCCTTTGTGTGTGTGTCTTTTTTTAAAGCGTATCAGCACACTTGTTTGTTTTTCTATTGTAGCTACCCGTGTGATGAGCAGGAACACTGCATGGTTCGCTCTTAATAATCAGTACACAATTGCCCAAAGGGGAACTGTGTGGGCAAGAGATCTTGTTGATCTTTGTTTTAACAGCTGGTATTATTAAGGAAGAGATTCGCAGTGGAAAAAAAAGAGGATGAAAATCAGTCAACAGTTAATCCAGAGGCATAGGCAGGCACCAGCAGATTTACTGAGAGTTAGTTTTAAAACTGCTTTTGTTGAAATAACTTCAGAATAAAAGAATGGCTGTGTATTAAATCAGGGAAGTGGGATGGTGCTGCGGAACAGTGAGAAGTTGCGACATTGTCAACTGAAAGATCTTACTGGAACAACAACAACAAGTATTTAGCATTGTTACCACGCTGCAACTCCGGAGGGAGGCAGCTCCGATGTGGAGCTGTGCTGCGCCTCCTGATTTATGCCGTCCCAGCGGCAGGGCGATACACGCCGGAGTCTGCTCATTTTCAAAGCTCTTGTTTATAGCGCACGCACCAGAACGACAAATCCCTGTGGGCCATTGCAGCTTTCAGTCTGCAGCTCTGGATACTGTCAGCAAAACTGAATCCTTGTCCCATTCCTCTTCCCCCAGGATGAGCAGAAGGAAGAGGTTAGCATTGTTTGTTTTGGTTCATTGTTTTTTAAATGAGTTTCATGGGTATCATTAATGCTAATGATAGAGATGCAGCATTTCTCTGGGCCCCAGAAGATTTTAGTAGTTACCAGCCTCTGCTTAGGCTTTGCTTAGCTAATGAGTCCGAAGAAATTTATCTGGATTTTAAGGTCCCAGTTCTGCTGTTTGCCCCCGTGTCTATTGGGATTAAGTCCGCATAAATCAGATGAATTGCACTAGTACCACCAAAAGGAGAAGCGGCGTGTGCACGTTTGTCTTCAGTTTAAGTGACTGAACATGTATAGAAAAAGGGTTGAAATGCAGTCCTCCACTAAAATGCTGGTATTTCCGACCTTACTTCTGGCATTAGTTGAGGTCTTATTATTTTGATCTTTAAGAGCGTTCTTATATCCTGGGTTGTAATTTGCACGTTATGCTATATTTTGAAACAAAACTCTGTCCCATTCTGGGATTTCTTGCGTGTGTTTTATAAGCAGAACTGTGTGCTTGAAAAAGAAGTGTTCATTGCTGAGCGGTCTGCTTGTGACAGATGGTTCTCATTGTGGCAAGCTCGTGCGGTACCTCAAACCTCAAAATGTATACACTTATTTGAGGGAAATGAGTCGCTGCTGCAGCGTGGTCATCTATGAAAAGTATCCTTGGACATGGCAAACGGTGCTTTTTAAGCCTTACCTTTTCTGTATTCGAAGAAAAGTGTAACGTTCATTTTTCAAGAATGGGACATTTTGACACCTCTAAGATGCACAGTTCCTCTTTTAAGAGCTGTATGCAACTTTTGTTTGAAACATCTTCCCACTGGTAACAGCAGATGACTTGTGTCGAGTCTGTAATGCCTCGGTGCAGCCTTTTTAGGTAATCATTTGAATAAAAATGAAAAGCTGCCTGAATAATGGCAGATAACGCTGGATGGACTTATGGTCATCCTTACGTGCCAGCCAGGGCACGTAACCTACATAATTTCACCTCAAAAATCTCAATTCTAAGAAAGTTGGACTTCCTGTTCTTCACTTGCATGCAAAAGGACAGCCTCACTGTCCCAGTCTGCCCGGTATCCTTGAGTCAGTTGCTGTTTGAGTCGCCTGTTGCTCATCGGGTCTGTCCCACCCTGGTTCAGCTGTTCACGTCCTCCTGTCCCGCTCCCCAGAATTAATCACTGCTCTCTGCTGTCTCCCCTCTGGCAGCACCTTCTGCAAGCTGCAGCAGCGACCACATCCTCTCTCCGATGGCACATCCTCTCGCACCTTCCTTCCTGTTACTTGCCCTGCTGCTAGAGCAGCACCACAAGCTCTGCGTTACCACATCCTTTGCAGGATACGTCGGGCCGGGGGAGCAGAAGGCCTTAGTTTGATACAGGGACGGCAGCGATGCAGGCTTTGGGGTTGTCCTCTGTGGACTCTGCTGGGAAAGGCAGTCTGTAGCAGCCCTGGGAACCAGGACAGGCGTCTGTGCTTGGATGAGGCAGGGCTGCCCGCAGCTGCATGGCTTGGCCCAGGGAGCGCCCCCAGCTTCGTGCTGGCAGCTCGGCGCTCTGCCGTTCAGCACGGGCACCTGGCAGCCACGGCAGCGGCTGTACTCGTGCAGGGAGGCTGCCTCCTGTGACCCGTGTGTCAGGTTCTCCAGGACTCCCGTAAGAGGTGTCAAAGTGGGTCACGATGCGAAGGGTCGGGCTGCGCTCCAGCCTCTCCCTCCCCTCGCTGCTTGCAGACCTTGCCAGGTCTTGTTTGGCACTGGGGCTGGCTCATGGTCCCTGTTCCCTGCTGCGGTGCTCTGGTGCTGTGAATCACTTCTCTGAAAGCCGGTTGAAAGCTCTGCTGGTACAGCGACGAGCTCCGCGTGGCGGTGGGTGGGGGATGTACCCGCACAGCTTTCCTGCAGGTGGGTCTGGTTGGCAGATGGCACAGCTTAACCTGCTCCCTGTGCACCCTGATGGTCTTGTGCTCCTGGACCTGGCGCAGCTCAGCGGGACCACGATTTTCCTTGTGCTGGCCCATGGGCTGTAGGCTCGGTGGCTTTTTCTGAAGTACCTCTTGTATGTCTTCAGTCAAATTTCTGTTAGGGGGTGGCCAAAACCTGCACGTGAGACAGCACTTCTGCTTAATTGGCAGGAGGGGTCACTCTTGAGTTTGTGGAAGGTGTTTTTTGGGGTGGGGATGTGTGTGGTTGGTCTCAGGAGCAATTAGAGGGATGCTCCATTGCCACCCTTTGCACAGGGCCCTGCTGGGGCAAGATTATTTTAAACCCCAAATTAAACCTGCCACAAGCATTGCAATTTACCTTGCTTTCCAGCTTCAGCAAAGTGCCGAAAATTGGAAGCGTCTCAAGGCTGAAAGGCAGACTGCTTAATTCCTAATGTTAATATTGGACAATTAGAGGTGAATTTATCTAACAACATATAGGATATTTCAACATAAACCGTAATCTGTTTCCACTCTTGATTTGTGGGATTTTTTCCCTACAAGTTTGAGGCGCACTCAGTTGTCTAAAAATGCAGCACGGAATTTTGTTTGTATTTTTCTTGTCTAGATCAAGTTCTGAGGAGAATCAGAAGAGAGAAAAGAATAAAAACCTTTCGGTCTTTATGGAAAATGAGTTAAGGGAGGGAGATTAAGAGGAAATGGAGGTGGGGAGAGCAGATTGGATTTTTCTGGGCTGCTCACCGTATATTTCAGGTGGAAATATGTCTGTTTAAGGTGGAAGGTCAGGAAGAATTTAAGACTTAAAGGTTAAAGTGAAACAAAGTGTGGATGAATAGGAAATCAGAAGGAAAAATGTGATCATAAATGGTTTTATCAGTGTGAACCGGATATACTAATGTAATCCTTCCATTACCCACGTAAAGCAGCCGGTAAAGCCACAGCACCACTTCAATGTCAGCCAAAAAGAGATGTTCTCCCCTTCTCGTCGGTTTGTCTTCCCTGGTGCTCTTAGTCCTCCTTATTTGTGCTGCTCGAAGCCAAAGGTCAGTGTCCGGTACTGTTTTAAATGCCTGCCGTGGATCAACACAGATGTTTGTTTAGTTGTCGTTAGCTGAGGATTTCACTGCCGAGAGCTGACAAGTTCTGTGTGGGACGTGGTCTCTCGCCGGCAGTGGCTGAGCCAACAAATGCTGAAGTGCTTTTGCGTTTTCTGCTCTTCTCTGCTCTCTTGAAGGCTCTTGCACTGGTAGTTTGTACTTCATGTTTGGTTTTTGTTTGTTTGTTTTGCATTATTAATTTGCCTGAAGGCTGCTACGTTTGCATGTAGCTTTATTGTAGGTCTGAGAACCTGTGTATCAGAACTGTCGTATTCTGCTAGCACTACATAGTGCCATATGGGACTTAACTGAGCTTGTGCAGGGCTCATCAGTCTTTTTTTTTAATTTGAAGTTTTTGAAATGGACTTAAAAAAGAAAGTAAATTAGAATTTGAATACTGTAATGTTCTTGATTTTTAATTCCTTTTTTCTATAGAAATGGACGTTTCCTCTTTTTAAATGAATGGGGGAGGGAAAGGTATGAACCGGAGAAGAAAAAAAATAATAACAAAATAACATTCAATTCCCCTATTCTAATATACATTTTTATGAGAGTGGATTCTGGAGTAAATGGAATGGAATTCTCTGGAGAGTGAGAGAGTAGAAAGTCTTAATAAGAGAACCATGATTATTAAATGCTAAAAATATTTATGTTGCAGGATTTAGTAATATAGGAGGATTATGCTAAATATAAAGGCTTTGTTTCTCTGCATCTGAATTTGCAGCATTCAAATTCACCACCCTTGGAGTAAAGGTTTTCCTCCTTTAAAGATTTTCCTCCTACCTAAAACCTACTGTCTTTTAGCTTAAAGCCATCCCCCTTGTCCTACCACCATACCCCCGATACAGAGTCCCTCCCCAGCTCTCCTGTAGCCCCCTTTGGGTTTGTTGGTGACAAATGAAGGTCTCGTCCATTCCTGGATTTGAATGAGCCCTGAGCTGAATGATTTCACAATAGATGAAAGCACTCTTGAAAGAATTAGGAATATCTTACTGACCTGATCCCTGAAGGCCACATGAATAACGTTATTGCTCAATAACTGGTTGTACTCCATGTTTTGTGGCTTAGGAATGGAGAGAGGGTTTTTTTAATGGCTAACTTTCTTCTTCCCAAAATACTTTGCTTTGTTGGGGAATGTGACTTCGGGAGAATAGTTGAGAAGTGAGGGAATTTGACAGCTTAAAGTAGCAGTTGAAACGAGGAAAAGCAAATAGCAGGACCATTTCCATTTTAAGCATTGTCAGTGTAAAAAGCCTGCAGCCGAGTTTCAGAAAGTATGCGTGAGCATGAGGTTATTTGGGTAAAAATACTGGGAGGGAATTAATGGAAACAGAAACAAAGTCAGAAACACTTTGCCTTAGGAATGAAATTTTCAAAGCCCTCTGGGTATTTGGATGCCCAGTTCCCATTCAGCTTAGCGATGAAGCTCTTCTCTTTTGAGTTTACATTTTTATCTAGCTGCTCAAGATGTTGAGCACTGAACAGATGCGAAGACGCAGTTTGTTTGTGGCAGCTCGCAGTCGGAGGCTGTGCTGTCCGCCCACGTGGAGCCGGGTGGGTCAGCTCGCGCGCTCGGCCCCCTGGCGCTCGGCGGAGGCTCGCCGTTTGTGCTGGCGCGCGGCACCATGGGTGGGAGCTGCTGGGGTCCAACGGAGGAGCAAGTCCCAGCTGTGTGAGCACTCTCATGATGTGCGCGTCCTGACCATCCTTCAGGACTCTGTGTCTCCTTTAGTGAGCTGTTGGTACCACAGGGAGTAAGCACAGGGATTTGAAAGTGGAGGAGGATGCGATTTGGCCCACTGGAAGGCTGAAGGACAGATGGTAACGTGGGGGCTGCGGCCACACGCACCTCGTTTGTCACTGTGGTGTTTTGCTCAGGAGCGTTTCTATATGCAAACAGGCCTCTGAGTCAGAGGAAAGTAGCAAACAGTTCTAGAAAACATTTGAGTTTACAGAAAACAGGCGCAAAGTGCCCTTCTGTCCCCCCGCCCTGTGGTCTGGTGGGAGCTGAGCACCACGCCATGCTTCTCATCTTGTTTTCTCACTTTTCTCGAAGAGTGCTAAGGCCTTGTGGAATGTATTGTTTTCTAACGCCCTCTGAGTAGGAGGGTGAGAAGACTGCAAAAAGGAACAGAGAAGGATGTGCAGGTTGAAATGAAAAGCTGAAGCAGCAGTTCATCGAGGTATCTGAGCCAACTTCCAGCTGCTGAGCACCGCCGTGGAGCCGTAGCATAGATGCTTTCCCAGTCGCCAGCTTCTCCCAATTGCTTTCAGTGGGACCTTGATACCTTTATTGAGCTCCGTGTTTGGAAACCCTCACCAAGTTTTGCTGTTGGAGTACAAGAAGCTGCTTACACCTGGTGCTACAAGTGCTTAAGTTAGCCCAAGTGCTAGCTGACCTGCTGCTGGCTCTGACCTCTTCATGATACCTTTTTTACTGGAATTACTTGTTTTAAGTGCTTGTTTTATGCAATATAATGATTCTGGAGTTCAGTGAAGACTGAGATGAAACGTAGTACTGAAGTACTGGGAGTCTTTCGAAGAAATGTATTCACTTTTTTCCCTTCCCAACCTACTTATGGGAAATGTCTTTATGGGAAGCAGTCTATTATGGAGAAGGGTGAAGACTTCATTGTTTATGATACTGAAACTAGACCAAATTTTCTACGGAATAGTTGAGGTTTTTTAACTTTTCAGATTCCAAGTAGTAATGCATTTTTGTAACAAACTTTGGAAATACTAAATGCCTTTTAAATCTTTAAAATTGTTAATTTCTTAAAGGCATGTTATTGTTGATGATTACTGTAAAAAAAACTCCTTTTAGAAATCGTGGTTTTGTACTGATCGCACGTACTGGCGGTATGGGAATTCTGTAAATTAAAGGTTGCACTTTGATGACCAAAGCATTCTGTGTACCCTCATTTGTCGTTACACTTCATTAGCTTTAATGTAGAGCCTTTCCCTACCCTCAGCTTGCTGAGCAGATGCAGGACACGAGGAGGGCATGCATGTTGTAGGCCCCTCTGGCTGCATTCTTTCCTCTGAAATCTCATTCTCTCAATTTTACCGACTTTATTTCATCCTTAAGGAGCACAGAAAAGAACTGAAGGTGGGCCACATGACCCCAGTATAACACATCGTTGCAGGGCGTTGGCAGTTCAGTGAAATGACACTCAGGCCAAAACTGTTCAATGCCCGGAAAAGGACAGAAACTCTATCTTTAGCAAAATCTACAGAAAGGAGCTAAATTTCACCTTGCCTGATAGCAGAGGTTAGTGCTCATTGTTTCATCTGGTCACGGTTCTTCTAGTTACCACTCGGTGCAGGACACAAGTTTCTTTCCTCACTTTATAAATAGAAAGTTAGCATCTTCTCACGGTGTATCAGACAGCAGCAGCACGGTGTGTTTGCCTCTGCACAGCATGGAGTTCTCTTTCTCCAGACGTGACATAACGAGGCCACTGAAACAGCCCAACAGATTGATCCAAAGGACCACAGAGCAGACCGTGTTAGCTTCTTGGAGTCATCTTCAGGTTTTTTTCCTACTTTAAAGGGTGCTCTGAGAACAGAGCCTGAGGGGGGGGAGGAGGGGGGTGGTGGTGGAAGAGGCTTGTACTGCTGGTGATTTTTGTTCAGAAAATAACAAGCCACTACCAAGATTGCTTTTCCAGGGTGTCTTTCCGTGCACTTAGCACAGTTTGAATTCTCTCAAAGGGCGCGATCCTCCTCAAAGGGCATTCTTTCCTAATGGGAAGCTATGACCTTTCCTCTTGGGTAGGGTTACAGTAAGATGCAAGCTAGTTTCTTGCTAGCAGTACAGCACATCTGAGAAGAGTGGTCTGATTTGCTTACAGGGGGTTGGTGCATGGATTTCCCTACCTGAGACTTCCCTTTTCAAAGCTGGGAGTGTGTGTGAATATATGTAAACTTGTGGGTAATGGACTGCCTTGCCGGGTATTTATTTTATATGTATGTGTTTATGTTAAATCATGTAAATTGTGGAAGAGCAGAGCGTGGGATAGCTATACGGCCTCTTTATCAGAACCCTTACAAAGGCCATGTTTGCAGCACTTTCTCGACGCCAGCGTAATCTGAGAGATTTAGAGATTTAGAGGTTGTATATTGGGAACCGAGCAGGAGATGCCTCTGTGCTGCGTGGTCCTCCAGCACTGCAGGGAGCCCCACAGGCCGAGGAAAGGTCTGTGTGTTACCCCAGCATTGCTGTGCTCTCCCTGGCTGTGCAGTCTGTATGCAAATACCTGCCGGCACAGTACATGCCTTTGCTTTCTGCAGAATACAGACATCCTCTTTTTGAGTGCATGATGTGACTTTGCTTTAAGGGTGACTTATTTTGCTGGATATCAGAGTTTTATTCTGTGCAGTTTGAGTCTTTTTTAGTTGCCTTTAACCATTTTTTCCATAGCTTCTGGAACGGGTCTCAGGGAATCATAGGAGTTCTTTGCTATTTTGGTATTGTACAGTATTGCCCTTTGCTGTTTCCCCCTGCCCTGTGACTCTTTCGTTGTCTAAAACTGACATTGTTTAAACCGAAGCCTAGTCTGCTTTGGCTGATTGGTTTAAAATAGTCCCTTATGCTAAACCAGAGCAACCGTGCAGCTACCCAGAGCCGATGTGTCCAGCTCCGTGCATATTACCTGCTGTTTTAACTAGTTTCTTGATAGTTCTGCACGTTTTCTTCCTGTAAGGCATTTCTGACTTCTTCCCTTCAAAATACACTTAAGACACTTTCATTAGCAAGTAGCAGCTTCTGTGTGCAGTTGTCTTACTCAGTGCTGGGAGAATCTTTCCTGATACGATCTCATTTTCTGTCCGAACCGGAAACGCTGCAGCGCACAAAGTGGTATTTGCTTAAAAGCAGCAGAGTCAGAAACGAGGCTCTGTAGTAGGCTTGTTATTTTTTCACTTTGTGCATCTAAGGAAGTGGGTTTATAGTGAGTGCCTTGATAACGCTTGATGATAGCCCTACGAACTGGTAATCAGAAGACAGATAGAAAGCAGCATCGCTTCTGTCAGAAGCTTTAATTATGGCAGCTAAGCATTTGACCTAAATCTCTTGGTGTATAGGTATTTTTGGAAAACATTGCAAATCTAACTTCTGTACCACAGATGTACAAAATCTATTCTTTGCTTTCCACATAATACAGAATGGAACCTGATGCCAAGTCATTCAGGCTGAAATTAAAGAGCTCGTTTATATTGCATTTCGGTAGGGCTAAGTATGCAGTATATCAAGTTTGCTTAAAACATAGTTTTAAAGTGTTGTAGAAACAGGGACTTTTGAAATGCTACGTGGAATCGATGACTATGGAATTTGAGTGCAGTTGAAGTAACTAAATTTAAAAAAAAATAAAAGTAATTTCAGGTTAACTCTGTATATACTGATAAGTTGGCTTGGATAATTAATTTGGATTTAGAGTTGCTTAATTTCTCTTGGCATTTGCAAATCCCAAACTGACTTGTGGAATGTTCTTGATTGAAAAAGACTTTATTGAAAACATGTGTGACTGTGTTTTTGAGGGCAGTGATATTTGAAGAACAAAGTAGCATCTGTATATAAAAGTAGATAGACAAGAAGAATTACTGTAAACATAGCTAATGTAATTTTGTGGCATCATTTGCTAGCACGTCTTCTATTTTTGAACAAATCGTGAGGCTGTAGGGGGAAGTAAATTCTATTCTGTAGAAAGCTTTAGCTGTTCTAAGTGGTATTTTAAATTCTTAGCACTGACAAAGGCTGAATACAAATTATTTTTCAGGCTAATATTAGAATTATTAATTAGGAGTAGGCCTCAAATTCATGGAACTCCTATTAACTCTTAGAGTACGATAAAATTCTGGCAAGAGTTTTCATTTCTTATCATTTGTCTTGGTATGTCTTGATATTAGAAAATTGTGTTTAGTTAAATTGCCAGAATTTTATGAAGTGGAAGTGATTCAGAATGAAGAATGAAGAGCATTACTGACTTGGCCTCATGTTAAAATATAGATTTCTGTTGATTTAAAAAACCTGTGTTGCTACAAAAATGTCTAACTGTGGTAATGGAAAATATTAATAACACTTTGTAGTGATATGTACTTTGGAAATTATTTTTAGTTATTTCTATGTTCAATGAGACTAAACTTTTTTTTTTTTTGCTTCATTGCAGGACCAGTTTGACAATTTAGAAAAGCACACGCAATGGGGTATTGATGTTCTGGAAAAATACATCAAGTTTGTAAAAGAAAGAACAGAGATTGAACTCAGCTATGCAAAGCAGCTTAGGTAAGTTGATATGCAAAGTTCTGGACTGTGAGTTGCATCTGTTCAGCGCCTGTAATCGTCTGTAAGTTCATGTTACAGTGGTGGTAATTTGTATAGCTTATAATGATTGCTTTTAGATGGAGAATAGCTTTAGTTTAAAGAATGGAAAGCTAAAATTAATTTAACATGCTGGTTTTTATCTCTGCTAAACATCATATGCTTTGTAAAGGTAAGGTTATTTAGGTGACTGAATAGCACACTAGGGCTTACTCATGATTTACTCATGGTTAATGGCTCAGGCTTTGGGGTAGCGTTGTAATGTTTTCCATGAAATTAGGACTGCACAGGAATTCTGAAAGCTTTAAGAATTCAGCACAATAATGATAATTTGTTACAGGACAAAGTTTAGGGTTTCTTTTCATAAGAAAAGAACCCTACAACCTCTCGTTGAACTGGTGTTGAAGAAACTGCAGGTCAGAAAGTCAGTCTCCGCACATGGAAATTTAGTCTACAGTCATATTGCAGCCTAAGATTTGGATTTTGACACTTCTAGAGTCTTGCCAGTGTTCTTGCAATGCGTCTTGAACAGAGCAGAGGTCCTGTGAATATATCTTAAGTAGCTAAATTACTGAAAATTCCTGCTAGGTGTCTTCTGGGTTGACCGTCAGGATACGAGTATAAGCGAACCAGACTTAGAGAACCAATTCCTTGAGGTCAGACCCAGTGTGAATGGAGAAGAGGGAGGAGGGAAGGGGTGTGAAGAACCATCCCACAATGGGTAGCTCTTACCCTTTTCCCCAGAAGGGCAGAAGAGATGAGAGGTGAACAAGGGTTAGTGGGGAGCACAGCACACAGCCCAGCTGTTGTGGAGAGAGGCTATGGTGCAACGTAGTTGGCAGCCGCTAGTGCCCAGGGTAATTAAGTGGAAGGGGTGAAGGGAATGGAAGCTAACTAGGGAGGGAAGTACAGGAGTAATGCTTCCCAACCCCTCCAGTAAATCCATCTCTTTTTTCCCCCTGCATGATTATAATGCATATTAGAATCTCCTCCCATCTTCCTGGTATTTATAGAGATTGAGATCTGCACTTGTAGTTGATCTGTATATACCTAAAGCAAAATGTCTATTAAAAAGAAAAAAAAAACTAGCTCAGATTTTTTGATGCTTTAGTTAGAATGGCTTTTGAGATGGGCAATGGCCTATTATTTGCTAGAGGCTGGTACCTGATAAAGCCCTGCCTTCATGGTTATGTGCTTTCTCAGGGGAATGCCACAAGGATTCCCCAGGGTTTCTGCTATATAGACAAGCAGGAAATAGAAAATAGAAGTTGTGCAGGAACAAATTGCTCACATCCTATGGAGATGAGAAGAGATTGAGTTACAGAGGCAAAGTGAGGTGGAAGAGAGGATGAGTAGACTGGGAAACCCCAGCAGATTACCTGTGTGAGCAGGTCTGTCTTGCAAAGAATCACACCCTTGACCCACTGAATTTCTTTGGATGATGAATTTTAGGCGTAAAGAGCATAATCATGAAAATAAATGAACAAACAAAATGTTAAGGGAAAGAGGGAGATGGTCGGAGAGAAGGCTATCCAAAGCTATTACTCTGACAATCACAAACCTCTGCTGAATAATTGTGTGAAAGAATAAGGTGTCAAAAGTGAAAATGAGGGAGCAGAGAAACAAGCTAGAAAGGCATAAAAATGATGCAGAGTGAAAGGCACACAGAAACATGAATTGGAGACAGGTGCACAGGCTAGCACAGAATCTTTTTAGAATTGCTATTTTATTGCTGATCTTTGTTTTTATGCATTAGTTGCTTTTTTAATTGCTGTTAGATTTGCAGGTGTCATTGCTTTACAAGCTTGAACCTGAGAAGTGCCAATATTTTGCTCCTGACACTGCATAATTGCATGCTGAATTTCAACATGTGAGAGTCAGATTGGCTCTTACTGGATGAAGTATCACTTCTGGATTCTGTATCACTTCTGTTTTTTGTGGGCATCATGGTCAAAACCCTATGTACTTTTTTTGATTAACAAAGAGGAGATAGAAACCAAAGAACCCAGTTAAATGATATACATTTTTATAAGTGCATTATAAGGATTAGCAACTGGGTTAAATGTTTTATTATTTTCTGTGTACCTTATTATATATTTTCTAAATCCTTTTTCTGTGAAAGCATACTGTCTGCTGTTGTTTTACCCTAACCCAGTAGCATTTCTGTACCTTTAGAGCTTCAGTAGACTGTAGTTTTGTGTGTCAGAATTACCTGGGCAGCATGATAGTGCAGGATGTCCGTCCTGAGTATGAAAATACCTTATTGGTTTAGTCTTTAATGTGTTTCCTTCTGTTTTTTTTTCTTTCCTCTTTAAGCAGGTGTGTGGAGGCATTCCTTCCACACTTAATCAGGCGGAACAGTTTGCATAATTCTTGCTGTGCTGATATTTGGTTGAAACTGCTGTGTGCAGAACTAGAGAAAAGTTCATTGTTCCAGAGCATCCTCTTTTCAGAGAAAGCAGAGACTGGAATGGAGATGCTTATCTGGGGGCCTCCCAGGAGGGATACTTTACATTTTGAGGAACATATGGCTGTCCAAGTCTGCCAGGGCTCTGGCTAGTACTCTGTTGGTGCTGATGCTACTTAATTCCTTAGGGAAAACAAAATGAGTAAGAAAAGTGAGGCAAGAGGCTCTGCTGTCTCCCAGTTAGCAGTAAAAACAGCACACGACAGGGATTGGGTTACGCCTACTTGAAAAGAAACTGCTTTTTCAGAGAGAAAAGACTTAATTCTGGGAATTATCCAAAAAAGTTAGCATAGATAGGCCAATGAATTTTAGTAGTTCCTCTGTCAGCGACTGCATCAATACGACTCAAATGTTACTTGGAATCAGTGAAAAACAATCCGTAAAATTAACACAACTGTTTTCTATTTAACTGTAGGGTAACAGAGGCTGCAGGAAGGCATAGAGTAACAAGGCTGAGTTTACAATGCAGGACATCCCAGGGCTGCAGCCCTGGTTTGCATCATGTGTGGTGTTATATTTTTGCTACAGTCCAAATATGCAACATCATTCTGAGTTTTAAGCATCAGCGAGGTGCACTGAGTGGTGGACAGCACACGATCAGTAAATCTTAGATTTGCTGCTGGCGAGGGGTTTGCAGTTATCTTTTTCAGGAAAAATGAAAGCTATAGAATAAGTCAGATGTGCTAACCAAGTTAGGTTCAGCTTCCTTGCTCAAGATACGATCACTGGAGAAGGATATCAATATTTTAAAATGAAATCATTAGTTGCGTATGTAGTAATGAGATGTAATCATCTGTGCTAATTGGAATAATCAAATTTCACATTTCTGCCAGCATCAGTTAACGATCACGGAACGATCCCCTTTGTATCACCTCTGTGCAGCTTCCCATAGCTTTACCAGGATTGTTTCTCTTCCTTGGAAGCATCCTGCAGAAGACAGGCGAACTTGCTGGGTCAGTCATCTCCTGCAGCAAATCGCACTTCAGTGAGCTGCCTGCCTTTGTGTGTGGAATAGCACCTTCTACTGGGGGGACTTCTTACAGCTTCTCTGTGCATCTGAGGGCCAGGAAAAGGGCTGTAAAAGGTTCTCTCAGGCGAAGGGGATGTGCATCAGCAGAACCAGAACTCAAGCGTATTGTGTATTGACTTTATGATTTTAATTTATGAACTTCTTGGGTTCAGAGCCTGTTAATTCATTGCAGTTACGCAGATGGAAGCACAATGGGGCCCCTTCTTTTGTGATCATACTTCTGATAAGGTAGATACCTAGCCAGCACAAATAAAAACTGAAGTGCCACTGTGTGCATGCAAAGACTATCCACTTAGTTTAAAGGGGATTTAAAATTTAACTTTGTATATGCTTTTAATTTTAGGAACCTTTCGAAGAAATATCAACCCAAAAAGAACTCCAAAGAAGAGGAAGAGTACAGGTATGTTCATGATCTACTGCTGGGTAAGCATTCATTGACAGAGGAAGGGGAGCTAGTTAGGTTACCTACCAGGATTTGGCTTCTAAACCAAAAACTTACATTGAACTCTAGAGAAGAGAGAGATCATATGTTCAGACGCAGGCTTATATGTATTCTGGGTATTAGAAGCCTGGCTTTTTGTCTTTGGATTTTTTTAATGTACTTTAAAATCTTCAAGCCAGACTATACGGTCCTGGTCCTTTGAAGTGAATGACCATACTCTAATTACCTTCAGCAGGAACAGAAGCAGTTGTTAATTTTAGCATGAAACTTGAGCAGTCCATGCAAGTATTAAATTACTCTAATGGACTGACGAGGCAGTCTAGTACGTTACTAAAGAGATCATGTTGTAGCTCCACAGGAGAAATCAGGGTCTCTTGAAGAGTAAGGTAGAGAGATGTAGCTTGTAACAGGCAGTGTCCTGGAGCAGATCGACATGTGACTTGCTGCTGTTGAAGGATGTTACACTGCCTCGGGTACCTGCTGTTTGTTTAGTTATTCAGACTGTGTCTCCCTGGTGGCAGGGGACTAATGTAGCGTTTGCAGATAGCGACTGCAGTCTCAAAGCACAGGTCCTTTACTCAGTGACACTGAAAATGCATATGGAAGGCTGTAAACCACGTCAAAAAAAAAACAAAAACACAGAACACAACACATTCCTGCCCTTGCTGAGATCAAAGATATTATTAAAGAGCGCTTTCTAGAGGAGAAGCTTTCCAATGGACAAGCTATAAGCCAGAGCTGTAACCTTTTCTGTGGAGCACTCTGACTTTTTTTCTAAAATTACTTAACTTCAGTGTTTTGTAATGCATCAGCTTTGAGCAAAGGCACTATAAAAGATTCTGACCCTGCAGCCTTAAATTGCAGGAGGCTGCTCTGCTTCAGAGTCGAACCATTGACCTTGAAATTTGAAACGTTTCAAAGGAGTTTGGATTCAGGTCCAACTGTACAATTATACTGATTTAAATTCTTGGGTCAGGACCCCCCTCCCCAGCTGGATTGTACAGCTATTCTAATGGTTTGTATTAACCAAGATAACAGCCTTTTCATTTTGTTTTTGATTGAATTTTAGTAACACTGTTTGGGAATCGCTTATTGATGCCATTGTTTCCTGAAACATTGATATTTACACAAGGAAGCTCATGTTACCAGCACTCTGGCTGTGTTGGTCTGTACACGGGGTTAGCAGAAATGTGTCTTTGGGTAGCTATACCGTACATGGGTATTTTTAGTTTACTGCAACCTTTTTGACACATCTTCCTTTGCTGGAAAAGGATATTGGAGCTAAGTAGCTCATGCGATGTGACACAGAAGACTCTGTGTATCCTTTGCCCTTTTAAATGTAGTGTCCCCGTGTCTCTCACATCTGTGGAGTTGTCATGTGACCTTTGGATGCCTTGGAACGCTGCATTGAAACAGCCTGTCTAAAAATGATGCATTTTCAAGTTTATTATCAGTCTGTAGTTCTGTGGTTGGATCCCCTGGCTTTTGCAACTGGGATGTCTTTTGAGGTACCGCAGCTTGACTGTGAATGTGGCTGCTTTTATTGGTTTGGGTCTCTTCTTTTTTTCCCCACTGTTTTTTCTCCAATGCCTTTCATCCACATTCATACCACTCCACTTTATTTCCTCTAAATCTCCCCCCTTTCGCTTTGGGTTTTCGCCTGAAGGTGATGTTATATGTGCAAACTGCTACCATTTAATACTAATAGTTTTTCTAGCGTGCGCAAGTGCAGCGCTTCAAAGCAGCGTTCTTCCAGCTGAGCAGTACAACAAGCAGAGGAATTTAAATGCAGCTCTGTTGGCTCAGTGCTGAATATGCTAGTGACATCATCTGCTGTTTTTGAAATTGTGTGCACAGATGTTCAGTTCTTCCTTTTAATAATATGTGGAATGTTGTATTGGAGATTAATATGAAATGTAAACCTTGCAATGGAAGGGACTAAAATATATGGTTTGACAATAAACACCTGGTTAGTAAATTCACTGTCTTTTGGAAAACTTTGTAAGTTATAGCTAATCTAAATCCAACTAACATTTTGAAAAGTTTTTTTTTTCTGCACAGTGTTAGCCAAAGGTTGGTTGGTTGGATTTTGCCAGGTGGAGTTCACTAACTCTGTGCCCTGAATTGTAGGACTTGAAAGAGTGTAACTAGAAAATGTTTGGTGAGTAAAGATTAGAACAGTGAAGTCCCAGAGCAGTACTGATAAAAACACTTGGCTTTCTGAAAGTGTTGTATTCTAAGAGCCAATGTCAAACTGTCGAAATGAAGATAAATTTATCAGACCGTCAGTGTGCGGGATCGGTTTCCTTGTGAGGAAATTTTCAAGTGAACCTGTGCTAATCCGTATTCAGTCTCGTGCAGCAACAGTAAATGCTTAAGAAGGATACAACCCCCCTTTGCCATGTGTATTTCTGAAAACAAAGGGACTAAAAGCAAAATGCATTTTTGTCCTCTGCAGGTACACATCAACTAAAGCCTTCCTAGCCACTTTAAATGAAATGAATGACTATGCCGGACAGCATGAGGTCATTTCAGAAAACATGACCTCTCTTATCACTGGAGAGTTAACACGCTATGTGCAGGAGCTGAAACAAGAGAGGAAATCGGTAACTGAATGTTTTTTATTATTCACAATTAATTGCTAATTAAGACAGATAATTAGTGGTAGTGGAGTTCAATGTTAAGCAAAATTAACATGCAGTTAATAAACAAAAGGTTTTCTAATGAACCAAGCATTAAAAAAGTGGGTTACATGCCCTGGCCAAGGCACTGAACCGTTTGAATCAAATGTTATAAAATCAGACAGCTACGCCTTCAGGAGAATGCCTGCTAAATAAGGTCAGAAACCCATCTGTGCTCAAGGCTCTGTTAGCCAAAAGCTTGTTTAGGGAAGAGTCCAGCAGCACCACGTAAAGCATGAAATAAACAGAGAAGCTGTATTACTGAAACTTTTATAAAGAATTATTATTACGAACTTGATTCACATTTTCCTGCTTCTCAGCCAGATCTGGTCAACAAAACTCTTTCAGAAAATATTTATAATGAGGGGTGTGGGGTCTGCTTTGTTTTGTGATGTTGAGGAATATTTTTTCAACCTGTTGTCTTTCAAGATTGCTAAAATTAGGATTTTGTTAATCCTGTATTTTAACTGATAGCAGGCACGCAGGTTCCTCAACTACAGGAAATGTTGAAAGCTGATTAATTTGCATGTCACCAACTCTGAAAGGCATATACTTGGTGTGTTTGTTTATTTCCCCTGCCTTGAAATCTTTTATCCCTGGAATGAGTGGGCATAAAATACTGTTTCTAAGGATTGGTGTTAAAAATATTCATAAGCCATGTATGAAATGGCTAAGCAAAGCGCAACAGGGTAAGGGAGCATCAGGCCGCATACTTCACTTCCAGATGGCAGCCAAACTGTTGGTCCATTATGGAAAGTGCAAAGTACTCTTGTTAGTCCAGCAAAACTTAAGCATTTATAAATAGCCCCACTAAATGTTAAGCCTGTGTTAAAGTGCTTTGCAAGACCAGACTGCTGAATATTACTGTATTTTCCTAAGTGTAGTATGAGAATAGTAAGCCTGTCAACAGCGGATGTGAACATACGGACACACCTTTCATTTGCAGAATGGTGTGTAATCTTTCAGAGAGACATTATTTGGCCAGCAGCATGGAAACGTGTTTTGCATATGGTTGGGATGGGAAAGTTAGCTCAGCTACTTCCATGACCTTTTATTCTATATGAACTCTGTACTATACGCAAAGCCAAAAAAAAAAAAAAAAAAGTATTCTGTATTGTGTTTTGTTGTCATTTCTAATTTTTACCTGATTTTTAAATTATAGGGACTTACGAGGTGATTATTATACTTAGGATGTCTAATAGATATTCCAATGAGGGGCTTGGTATCTTGTAAAGAATGCGAGCAGTAACTGTATTGCTTTTTTCTTACATTTGTAGAGTTTTATAGTAAGTTTGGCTCACAAGTATCTGATGGGTGAATGACAAGCAAATTATTTTAATATCAGTCCAGCAATACAGCATAGGAACAGCAAAAAAGGAACTGACAGTGTGTTTATGTGCTGCTGGTAATAACTTCTAGCTTTTAACAGAAGATAGTTGTCAGTCATGGGTGGTTGTTTTGTTCTCGTAACATGAGTATAAACGATGTGAATTATGAATCCTTGTCTGATTCCTTTGGATTTTTCGTTTATGAGCAAGTGGTGTTGAAAAGGGAATTGCTTCTGCCTTCAGGCATTTTTCATACATAGTCTCTCTCATTTCATACCATAAAACACAATTTCATCAATCATGCTGGGATCTGCAGGGTAAGGTGATTGTTGTGTAAATATCACAAAGGTCTGATGCTCTGGCAAAACCTCTTGTGATACGAATTGATGAATGGCTTGGGATTTCTGGTAATATTGCTGGCAGAGTTCTCATGCTTACTGCTTGATACATAATCAGCCATTATGCTAAATGTTGCTGTAAGCTATAGGAAAAGGTGATTGTTCCTGAGTCTAGGAATGATCCACAGATAGGAGCTATGGGGGGGCTTCTTGTCTAGAGTCTTGAATGATTTAATCCAAATAATACAAGAGCCTAAATACCTGTAAAATGGAACAAACTTCCAGTGTTTTCAGTATGACTGAGTTACATAAGTACCCTTGCTTTTATTGTCTTAATTTTCTCCATGGAAGAGGGGAATGATACACAGATGCATCGTAAGCACAAATATGTAAAAGGGGTACTCAGATACAGCAAAGTGGTCAGACAAATGCATCAGACTTGAGAGCTTCTATTTCTAAAGGGAATCCCTTTGAAACACAGTCAGTAGGAATTGTGCATTTAGCAGACGTGAGTGATGAGGCTGGTGACGTTTACACACATAAGGTCTTATGTATGCCTACATTATTCTGTTTTCATGCTCATTTAGCTCTATTGATTAAAGTGGAATTACACCAGTAGGTGATTGGTTGCACAGAAGTAAATCACACTTCTTTGTTTTCCTCCGTGACAGCTACAAGTCCATAGCCTGTAAGTAAGCAGCACAGAACCAGATAGTACATAAAGCCTTACACTAGTTTACTGTTGGATAAAACTCAGTTTGCGTGCAATTTTTAAGTACATTTGTTGGACTGCTGTGAAAGAGGTGTGCTTGATAGCTGCCTATGTAAAGCTTTCCATATAGCGTAGTTGCTAATGGTGAAAATATGGCAAGAAGCTAATTAAAAACAAGCAGGATGACTTGCAAATTCACAGTGGCTTGGTGCTGTTGTTCAAAAGACAGATAACTCCTATTTCTCCTGGTCTGGTTTGAAGCCTGGGGAGAGTCCTGGGTTACCTTTGTTTTTACAGATGACATGTATGATGGTTTTTGCTCACTAGAGCAAAAAAATCAGGCAAAGAATCTTTTTGTGAGACTTGATTATCTTCAGCGACGACGGTCAGTGTGTTCAGTGTGTTTTATTGTGTTGTGCATTCCTCTTCCATAGCCCACGCTGACGTTAACACTGTACCAGATGATGTTTTGCCCTTGCAGTCACTGGAGTTGCACATACACCCTGCCTGCTTTTCCCATACAGCATGTGTGTGTAAGAGGGAGAACTCCTTGCACTGTTTCAGTTCTTCCCAGCTCTCCGGTGAAGTGAAACTCGTACAGTACAGTTCCTCACTTTCACTTCTTTTTGTGCTCTCTTGATCTTAGTGTGTCTGTGCTCTCATGTGAGTAATTCTCTTTTTCAGCCAGGACCTTGATAGCTGCTTCCAAGCTGAAATGTCAGTTCCTATGCTACGTGTGAAGGTCATAAACCATCCACCTTCCTTTTGGGGTTATTGAGGCCATGCCTGAGTTCCCCTTCACTGTAGGAAGACATCTGTCACCAAACCACATCAACGAGTGGGGGATCGCCAGTGCAGTTCAGGGAAAGAACTTCTACAGGCATTCTTTGTGCATTCCCAATTTCACAAGGACCTTATTTTGAGGTAACTGTGGAAGCTGTCAAGTTTGAGCCAGGCACCCTGTGAAATTGGGTCTTAATCTTGCTCATCTGTGATGAAAGAAAAGGAGGTGCTCCAGGTAACATCAGGAGAGGCTCCTTTGAGGCTCCTTTATTTCACAAGCATTAACAGGTTGGAGATGTACTCAAGAATTATTCTACTCCCACTGAGTGTGACTGCTGGTTGTGATAGCAGCTCCTAAGCAGACCACTTGTTCTTGTTATGGGAGAACGATCACCAGCATTTTGGTTGCTTAGATGAGGGAGTCTCCTCCTCCACATTGCTGTGCCTACTGAGTTACTCAACACGTTTTATTCTGTTAAGAATATGTATACATTTAGACACCGGATATTTTTTGCTACCTTCTTTTTTGGTGACACCAATGCTTGGACTTCTGAGCAAACGTAGCCAATGCAGTCCAAGCACTGAGAATTTCTTTTTATTTTTTTTTAATTCCTTAAAGCTTCTCAAGAGAGATGATTTAGGTATTTTCTCAACTATGGCTGAGGAAGACTCTCAGTGCTGTCATTTGTCTGGATAGGAACTCACAAATTAATTTCTGTGACAATTCACATTTCGGGTCCCTGTTCACAAACCAGGTCTGACTCAAGGCCTTCTCTTGCAGCAGCTGCTTTGTGTTTCTGTGTAGCCACTGCTCTGGCATCAGCTTTGCTAAAAATGTGTTTGGGAGTCATGAACTATCCCTCTTGTTACTGCTTCTGCTTTCACCTCTACCTCCACCTCCCCACGGGGATCGGCTGGCTCCATACAATCAAGCATGAAAGTCAAGCACAAGCCAAGAGCCCTGCTGCAGACTGAACTGGTGCAGCACTGGGATTCTGTGGTTGGGGGAGAATTTACCTGATGTCAATACGTTCCATTTTGTGCCAGGATAGAAGCAGAGCAGGGAATGAATGCATCCTTATGGGTACTGCAAGGGTAAAAATGGTCTGGTTCTTCATGGTGGAGCATGTGCGCCCTCCCTGTGTGTATTCATACTGGGGGTGTGCATTTCAGAGAACTTTCTGTTTCTTAGAGACTCTCAGGTGTTGATGAAAAGTAAATAATTGGAGGAATTCTGCCACGTTCGTTCATTCTGAATAGTGCCCTGTTCTGCAAATAGTCCTGTGGTTTTCAACAGGATTTCTCATGGAGTTGCAGGCGTGAGGCAGGATGGCAGAATACAGCCCTGTCAAGTGCACAATGGATTTTCCGTGTGGCGTTCTGAATGTGCCTCCAGGTTGGAGCACAGCTGTGCTTTGTGCTGCAGAGGTACAGAGGCACACTGCTGCCTTCCAGAAACTAAAGAGGCAACGCAGACAGCAGGAAAAGAGACACAGTGGAAGGAAATGCTTTGCCATACTTCAAATTTGGGTTGATTAGATTCAAACTGAGCTTTCTCCAGCTCTTCTTCTGTGACTTACCCACTTCCAGTGTACTGCCGGAACGAATGCAGTTAGAGGGATTTAGGTTTGGCCTCAGCCTAGAGGTATAAAAATTAAAAATGAATTGATAGTTATGTTGCCAGCTAGAAGCCTGCAGGAGCTGTTTATGAGCAGAAAGAAAACTCTGGGCATTTATGGGAGGTTCTGTTGTGCTCAGTACACTGCACAACAGTCCACTTCCACGTGCTCGTCCTCTCTTGCAAGGCAGTGCAGCTGTATTTCATGAAACTAAATTGTGTCAGCGTTAGGCAGCAGCTATGAGAAATGAAGGAATGCAGAAAACTGCTTAGGAAAGATCATAATAAACTTTGTATATGCTTAATGAGCCCTTGTTTCTTTTTTCCCCAAACTATAGCACAAATATAATTGTGCTAAATATTTGGATGTAGCATCTAATCCTGCTGTGAAAGATTGTTCTGGAATGGGAGAAAGCAAGTGCTTACCCAAGTTTCCAAAACATTTGTGGGTGGGAAACTAACAATAATACCCAGTTCAGCTGAAAGGTGTCCTGTGATTGTTAGTTTTAGCGGGGTTAAAGCTTAGACCACCGGACTTGGTATCTTGCTCTACCCAGTTTTGAATGGATACAGTGAGGTATGAAATAAAAATGCGAATAAACTGACTCCTGTTTACTATGCGAAGGATGCTGGCAGACAATATAGCCGCAAGAAAATGTAGTCTCGTTTTCTGTGCATTCGCCAGAGTATTGCACTTCAAAGGAACAGCCTGTTACAGGGGTGAGATGAGATGTCTCCTAACGGCAGTCACATTCCCTGCTCTGTGCAGAACTCTGAAATGCCTGAGGGCCAGAGAGGCCGATCAGTAGCGGTAGGTAGCTCTTTTCTTTGTACCTTAGTGTTTGGTACTAATGTCGGATCTCCTGTGGAAAAGTCCCAAGATTTCCTCTTGCAGAGCACTTTGGCACAACTGGGCTTTTAAGGACGTGATCAGTCCCCAGGGCAGGATTTGAGTGGGGTGCATGATCTCCGAACACTGCAATACCGGCGTTTGAGCTCCCAGAAACCACGGCCTTCTGGCCTGCTGCCTTGGAGGATGTCAGCATGGCAGAACGTGCTGGAGGACCCCATGGCTCTGCTCCTGTGCTGCTGAGCTGCAGCCACGCAGCGCTGCTCTGCCGTGAGAATCAGCACACCACGGAGGCATCTCCATGCCCGACAAGTTGCTCGCTTCTGCCTTACGAGCCCCAGCAAGACTTGGGTGTAAGGAAGACTGTAAGACTACATAGCATGAAAGGGCACAAAACAACCACAGACATCGCTGTCACAAAGTGTCTTCTAGCTGTATGCTCTTCCTCTCCATACTGTCCCTGCTGGCACATCTCCAGGCAGGCGTGATCATGATCTGCTACTTGTTTGTTTTGTGCAGCTGATCTAGCCTTTGTCTGAGAACCTTGGGTTTTAGTGCTCTGTAACTGATTCCTTTGGCATGCACCACTCCAGGAGACAATTCCAGTCAAATTCACATCAGCTTTGGCTAGATATCCATTCACTCCTGTCTCAGGTTAGTTACACGTTAGGAATAACAATGTTCAGGTTGAGGATTGCACAGCAGAACAGGGCTGTGCCACAATGTTATGAAGTAGCAGTGATGAAAGTGTGCAAAGATAGGCACATATTTCATGTCATCATTCACAGGACTGTCTTATACTACTGCTATTACAAATGAGAGCGATAAGGCCTCAAGAGCATGTTGTTATTCTTGGAAACAAAGATCTCTTCTCAGGAGGCCATTTCCTGTCTTTTGCGAGGAAAGGAAAAGCATTTGACAAGGCTTTTTGCGAATTAAGCTGGGAAAATTGAGGAAAAAATGTTCTCTAACTTCCATCTCTATTTATGCTTTAGACACTGGTCATTATTTTAGGAATCATTTGTGATAAAAGCGTAGATAGTACTTCCTTTTATCAATAAAACTACGTTGCGAGGACTGACTTTACATTGTCTATTAATGTGAGTTGAGGGTGCAAGTTACAAAAGTCAAAGGTAGCTGTTTTTTCAATACGTTATCTAGTTTGAACAAAGAAAACAGAAAAGGAAATGTGTACGTGCATATCTTTTGAAAATTCTTCTTGTCAAATGAACCAAACGCTATGCTTATAAATTAACCAAAATATTTTTTCAGGCTATATTTTTATATTTATATATTATAGATATTTTCTGATCTGTATTTTTATAACTTAAACAGACTGTAATGTGCAGATCTTAAATTTAACCATGCAATCAATTGCTGAGAAAAACAAGGCACTTTAATTTTTTTAAGCCTTTCATAAGTAAAATATTCCGTATGATCACATTTTGATACAGCATGAGCACCCCTGCTGTCATGCTGGTCTAAGTGCCTGGAGCGATCCTTTCATTTAAAACTGCCCAGGAGCTCCTCAGCAAAATTACTGGATTGTGTTGTTCTTCACAAGGTACTTCTAACTACGTCTTGCTTTTCTTACAATGCTCTCAAAGGGTCAGAAAGAAGCAAAGTCATCTACCAAGCTTTTGTTGCTTGCTCTGAGTCGTGTGGCTGTGTAAACCCTTTTGTCTACCAAGAAAGTTTTGCAGAAATATCCCCCTGCTACTTATTGTAATAGTGCTGGCAGCAACTGGCGCTGTATTGGAGGTGACTCGCGAGCTGCTCCCAGTGTTTTGATCAACAGGGATGAAATCTGAGCCCAACAAAAGTCAATGAGAGTTTTGTCTTTGATTGCGCAGCAGCCAGGATTTCTCCACAGCTGTTACAAATACAGCGTGGTGAGGAAGAGAGCACACGGACTGGCATGACTTGATTTGGGATGAAAAACTCACGCATGCAGTGTGTCTTCACATGGATTTCCTGCTCTTCCTAAGCTTCTTCCTTTACTATTCCAAATATCCTTTGAAGAAGGAGTTCTTAGAATGTAATGTATGCTTCTCTTAAAAGTTGATCTAATCCACAGTCCTCATACCGGCAACTTAATGCTGTGCTGAAAATCTATCAAATCTTAGCCACTGTCGTGAGACCACCTAAAACCTAGATTACCAGGTCTCATCCTGCAAGAATAGTCATGGATAGAGACCTCTGGCCAAAGCATGTCCAGTGCATTGTTCAGAGCACCCTGCACCATCCTAAATGCACTGTGCTCTAATGCATATGAAGAAAGGACAGTCGTGGTCACGTAGCCAGTCTAGTTTTGTTTTGGCTGAAGCTGCAATGCTTTAAGCTACTTTTTAGTAGGTCTAATGCTTGGATGAAATATCTTTCAGGGAAATCATGAAGTCGGTGTGGTGACTGCTAGCATAAGACTCCTAAATGTAGAATAAAAGGTGTTTTGAGGAGATAATGAACACTGTTAAAAACAAACGTCTCACTGTGGCATTCAGAGTTCACCTGCTTGCAGGTTTTTGTGAGAGTGAAGGTGGTAGGACTGGCCCCATAAACTTCTGAAAATTCTGCACCTCATTTCAGGGGTGGAGGGTCAGTATGCTTTTTTTTTTTTTTTTTAACAAAGAACACTTTCCTTGTTACACGTTACCTTAATTTTCTTCTGTTGGGGTTTTGTAATCCATTGCACTGATCTTATTAAACCAGCCACATAGTTAAGAACACTGATTCCCCTGGAACTGCTCTTTCATGGGTGCTTCCAGTGCTGTGGATATGGCAGAAAGGAGTCTGGAGGAAATCATGGCACTTAAACAACCAATGCCACCATTGTAAATGTACTGGCATGCTTGGAGTGTGATTCATTAACTCAGTATCTTGCTTGGAGCGTGTGAGGTTTTAAATGGAAAGTCTGATTAGGGTGCATTAGTTTGGGTGTTCAGTGTGGGGAAAAAAAAGAATCTGTTGTCAAATTTATTACTGAAATGTGTGTGACTAATAAGGAATAGTAGCTTTCCATATGATTTGCTGAATCACTTGTCAAATTCCTATTTGCTGAATCTCCATGTGTAGAATAACCAATTATTATTTCATTTGATTAGGGAAAAAAAATCTTTAAATTAGAACATGCATCTCGAAACCTCGTCAAGGACAAATTGATCTTTCTTATTTTAACTAAATTAAAAAAAAAGCTGAAAGGCATTTGCTGTATCAGAAGATTTTAAAGTCTGTTAAAGGAAATGAGTTTGCGGAAGTTGAAGATAGTACGGGGTTTGAGGAAACTGCACGCTTCCTGTATGACTTTGAGCAGATCACTTAACCGAACTGTCTCAATTTTTTTAACCTTAAAATGGGGATAGTAAAGAAATGTAGGTAGTTGAAAGGTAGCAAATGCTACCGCTTTGTTGCTTTGTATAAAAATGAGGTTTTGGAAGGCAGAAATCATCCTTTGAGTGCAAATGATTTGCAAAAACAAGTGCTCTCAATATATATCTTTCATCACACAGCTTTCTCTCTACTAGCAAATGTATATATGTGACAACACAGCAAGAACTGAGGGGTTACAAATATATTTAGAAAATGGTTACAAGTGAGATTTGCAAAACACAATGAACTTGTGTACATCAGACTGTCACACATCAGTTCCTTGGTTTTGCTATTTACTAGTCTTCAGTAATGCCCATTGTACGTCTCATTGCTCGTTCCTGTAAATGAGCTTCTGAAAAATGTAGCAAGGTACAAGCAGCATGAGGTCTTCCTGCTCAGGCTTACTGCTCTCATATGTGCTTTGGCCAGCTTGAAGTTTATTTTACAGAAAAGACAAATTTAGAAGGAAGATGGATGGCTCCTGCAAAAATTAAAATTACGCTGTTGATTAACTACAAAGTGGTTTAAAAACTTGAGCTGAGGTTACTTTTATCTGATATGCTTTTGATTCCGGGTTCATCCTTCAGCCCCCGCATCCACCTGTGTTATGTTAAACTAACCTGGCGTGTTGCTTTCCTAGGGGTTATGGGTCACTGCCAGTATTAGGTTTCAAGCAGGCCAGCTGTTCCCAGATCCAGTCCCTTCCTACACTCCAGCGAAGTCGGAGGCAGAGGAGAGGGAAGCACACAAACAGAGGGCGAGGGAGGCTGCAGGCAGGAAGTGCAGTGTGAAGGCAGCCAAGTAATTTTACTTGCAGCTTCACTGTTAAAAATTTCCACGTATTCCTTGCTCATTAGCAAAATGTTTAAAAATGTGGTGTTAAATTGCGATTGTTCCTTGGGACTGTTTTCTTAAACTTTTAATTGCAAAAGCAAGCCTGAAATCAGGAGCATTTCAAGCCTCTAGCAGGGAAGATGCAGCATCTCAGTCATGCGGAGAGTTTAAAGGAAATGGGAATGTACAAAAGGAACTGAAATCCACATGGAATCTCCCCCTGCCACCCAGCAGTTTCACAGATGTTTGTTTTTAAATGTCACAGTGCGGTGACTGAGGTTTCGGAGAAGCCTAGCGTGGATGGCAGAGGTCTGAACTCCTGAATGTTGTCGGAGCTCATGGCAAAAGGTGGCTCTCCCGGCCTTCAGCTGCACTGCCCTTCTCGCCCGGCTGCTTCATGCTTGCTGGTCATGATAGGTAGGAGTGGTGGCAGAGCCGAGCGCTGCCCATGCCCCCGGTGAAATGTCGTGCCTCTGTTCTCTGCTTCAAGAGTTTCTGTGTAGAGAAGGACACTATCCAGAAGGAGTGTCCCTAGGTTCATCTTACAGTCGAGCACCCCTCTGTAACAGCAGGGGTTGGGGACTGCAGGGAACAGTGTCTGGAGTGCTGACGGGCTGAGGGGTTTTGTGATTTTAAGGCAATAGAAGTCTGTTGGACATTACACAAGAGAATTGCCGTTTGGGGCCTTTTTGCTCCTCTTGAGTGAGGGCTGGCTTGTCTGGTGGAGGCAGAAAGGCAGCAAGGAAATGTCGTAGCACACTTGCTTCAGAAACCTGCTGCTCTGACAGAGGAAAATGCTGGTTGGTTTAGTGCAGGATGCAGAAAACCAAGCAGCAGCCAACTATAAAGTGCTTGTAAGCAGATTCTTCCTGGCCTCGGTGGTTTGTGGCAGGCTGCTGTTCTGAGATCAGAGCTCTTCTAACCTAACAGGCTGCTGCCACCACGTTGATTAAGTTAAATCTAATGTCTGATTCCACGTGGGACAGAATGTGTGGGTTCTGGTGAGGTCCAGCAGGGTTAACTGGCAATATCAGCCCCTTATTTTGGGAGTTTGAAGCCACACCTGTGTTTGAGTAAAACATCCTACTTGTCAGAAAATAATACAGTGGAAACGCATCTCTTCATATTAGTAGTTTGCTATGTTATTTATTTTGCAAGGTGGCTTGTAAGGAGAACAGCCTGTTCCAGCAGTCATCTGGGCTCTGCGTTCAAATCCCTGGTCTCCACAGCTGTGTCATGGGCTTATGCAATGGTCTTCAGCAAATTGCTTATCCTGAGGAAAAGTGAGGCATGGGGAAGCTAGAGGGAGTAATACCTAAAGCATATTGGATTCTGATGAAGGGCGTTGTGTAAAGCCTAAGAACTGTTATTTAAACTGTCTGTAATTAATGTAATTAAGAGTCTTGCTCCAAAAGGCATGTCAAGAGATGTTCCTTGTCACTTAGCGTGTAGCTGACAGCGCATATTTTGGAACTTCTGTAATACCATAAGGCGCACGCACACAGTGTATGGGAGAGAAGGGTTTGTGGAGGGACCCAAAGCACTGAATACCTCCCAAGAGAAATAAGCAGCTGGCTTCACAAGCACAGTCAGAAACTAGAAGAGGTTTTTCTGTTGAGTCTGAATGAAAATCAGGATGAACATCAGTTGTTAGAATGTGTCAATCAAGGGCACATTGGTAAATTCCATGCAGAGAGAAATTTTAATTTAGAGCTAACGTACTGTCAGTAATCAAAAAGATCCTATTCAGCTGAAAGTGCTTCAGATTTCGTACTATGGGAAACCAATAATTATGAGATACAGTGAATAATACAAGGTAGAATTGCTAAAGGGATTAATTAGACTTAGACTAACTAACCACTATAATTGATGCAAATATACATCTGTAGCCTGCTGAGACATTAGATAGTCGTCATACACCTGCTCAATTTAGCAGAGCTGCAGAACGCAGCTGTCACAATCATTTCTGTTTTATTCTAGAAAATTCTATTCTATTCTTCGTATCTGGAAAAGAGCTCCTTGAACGTAATTGGCTATTTGTTCTTTCGTTGTTCAAAATATTGCCTTTTATCTTTTTCTAAACAGCACTTCCACGATGGCAGAAAGGCACAACAGCATATTGAAACTTGCTGGAAACAACTTGAAGCCGTAAGTGGAAATTTCCTCAGATGTGACATTTAAATCATTTTTATACCATTTTCATAGAGATGGTTCCAAACTTTGTATTTAGAATGTGAAAGGTGTGTGGATAAAAGCTGAAGAAATGTGATTTTTAGAACTTTGCAGTTTTAAATACACTGGTAGGTATGAAAAAGTCTGTTTAAATAGTACATTTGGCTTTCCATGGGATCTGTGTGTAGCATGAGTAGTGTTTCATTTGATACAACTTGAAAAGTGTGCCAAGAGTTGCTTGAAATGCATAGTCCCTAAGGATGCTATTCTGATATTCCTCTATAAGCTGAATAGTTTCACCCTGCATGAATAAATCAAGTGTGACCACCTCTTTAGTAAGGTGCTGTTTCTCAGAAGCAAATACGTTGGAATTTGCGCTCAGCATTCATCACATGAACCAGTAAGAAATTATAGGTGGAGGAGAGGATAAGGAAAGGGGACAAAGGTAAATGACAAATCCTACTTGCAAATAGCAGTGAAGTTGGTAGAATGAAGCAGTCTGAAGAATGGAAGAACAATGTGTTTATGGTAACTGTTATTAAGTTCTTTAATGTGGAAATGTATTCCAGTGTAAACAAGCTAGTCCTAGAATCTCCTGACAGTTGTTACAGCAGATCAGCTTAGGGTCAGTTATTGATTTTAGGTAGAGTTTTAATTTGTGTTTCTTTCCCATGCTGAAAGATTCTTTTTTTTTTTTTTTCCTTTTCAGAGTAAAAGACGGTTTGAACGTGACTGTAAAGAAGCTGATCGAGCACAGCAATATTTTGAGAAAATGGATGCTGACATCAATGTTACAAAAGCAGATGTTGAAAAGGTAAGCCAGAGGGTGGAGAGGCTGTTTGTAAACATGGGTGAGATAGGTTCAAGCCCTCAGTCCCACTGGTAGTATAGATCTTCTGAGGCTTACTGCCTCGCTGGTCAGTCCATGTGTTAATTAAAAAAGGGAGAGCTCCGCAGGGAGCTGTATTTGCATAAAAATTATAAACATGCAGTCAGATTTCTTCAGTAAGATGGTATCAGAATGTAACGTAGCTGACATGACTCTAAATACATTTATGCAAAATCAGTTTTAACTAACACACCAGAGTTTTTGTACAGTCAAGCTTGTGAGGGCTCCTTGCGTGTGAAGGTTTGCAGTTACCCAGACTTTGATTCAGGTGGACAAACTTCCTGCTTTCTTGAGCAACACCTCAAAAATGTCCTGATGCTATTGACTGCAGTGACAAAGTATCAGGATTGTTGTTCAGAGTCCTAGATTTACAGCAGGACAGCTTTTCATGTTACGGAGAACCCTGAAATCCCTGCTCGTCACAGATGGCATGTAGCTTTTATTTCTCATTTGCTGTCTGGTTGCGGTCACATGTGGCTTTTGTACAAGGATCCCCATTTTGTGAAGTTTTTGAACTGTTGTTTAATTTTAAACATAGATTTATGTTTCAGCATATCCGTCTTGAAATACTTCTTCGATTTGATTCAAAATTGGATGTACAGAAGGATGCTTGAAGTCTCAGTCAAGTGAAGTACCCGTATCTTAAGAAAGCAAAGGAGAGGGAAAAGGTGTCTTTAACTTGCTTCTCTTTTCGATGTTAAATATCTGCTCAGATAATTCAGTAATGTAGACCAGAAACACCACATTACAAAATGTAAGGGTAGTCTTTGCTGAAAAGTTTGATCGATGTAGGTACAAAATAGTCAGAATACTTGAACAGGTTTGTTTCTTAAAAAAAAAAAAGAAAAAGCTGAAGTGTACATATATCAAATACTTTGTTGCAGAAGTGCGAAGTGAATCTTCTATAGTCCAAGATTGCCCCTGTAAAAAAAAAAAAAAAGTTTTGCTCTTCAAGAAGTCTGCATCATTCTCTACTCAGTTAATTCAATCCTAGGAAGCTATCAAATACAAATTTTCTCTACATTTGTGGAATCTTAGAAAGTTTCTAGTATGCTGAGCATCATAGCACCATAATGTACTGAATATACGTTCAGTATAGCTGAGCACAATAGCGCAGATTGCTATTAGAATTGACAACAGTAAATGAAAACGCAGCTCAGGAAAATTTCCCAAAGTGTTACTGAATATTAAAAGGAACAAATAGCTTTGTGGTCTTGTCAACTGCTTGGCTGTTAGTTGTAAATTCACCCTGCAGATTTGATTATCTGTCACCTGGATTTTCCAGCCCACTTTACAGATGAATGAGTGCACAGGGTTGTCAAAGATGTAAGGCCACATGCAATTTTTCTGGCAGAGAAGGATCATCATCTCTGCTTTATCTGTATTAAATGATTTTAAGATACGTTTTTTCACAGATGAAATTAGGACTTACCCTAGATTTTTTTTCAAAGCTGAGGTCATGTCAAAGGGGATAGAGAGACGTGGCTTACTGTTTCGGATAGGGAGCTGGAACTCATTAGTCCTACATCAGTTTCTAATGCTGGCCTTTTTTGGTCAGTGTGGAAGGATGCGTGTTGGCAATGTGTCCGATGGATTTAGGTACATTCTGGGAAGCAATCCTTACTCTGGTGCTGTTTCCCTGTAAAGTGGAGCAGAGGGGCTTCTCATCTAAATTTTTCTAGTTCTTTTTTGTGTCTATTTGTAAATTACTTATTGCAAAATGAGGCTCAGTGGCATCTTGAAAGACAAAACTGCTGCAGCTCTGTGTGCTGGCTAATCTCTGGAGAAGGCATTAGTCGACTTTCCAGCCAGCCAGTGGAGTAGATGGAGAAGGAAAAGGTTATCAAAACGAGTGGAATGTGAAATAATATTACTGAACAGAGAGAACAGTGTTTTCTAAGTGCATGTGTTAAACTGGGTTCATCCATGCCGGGCTCTGAATAATGCCCTTTCTTTGCTTCCCTCGGCCCACGTGACTGGCTCTGCCTTACATAAGGCCCCAGTGAAAATAGGATATTGTTCACCCCGCGCTGCTGCCGGGCAGCTCCTGCGGACCCGCTCCAGGGAGAGATGCAGAACCCCGGGGTTTCAGTTGGAGCAGTATGATGACTTTTCCCTCCTCCTCCTATTGCAGCAGTTCTGATTTCACTTGCCCCTTACAGCTTGGCAGCTGCGCTCTTGCTCCCAAAAATCTGTCTGGCCAGGAAAGCAGACGATTTGGCTGTGTTCGGAGCCAGTGCTATTCACTTTGGCGGAACAAGGTGCTCTTCGAGCAGTGGGATCGTTTGTCCTCATTTCTTGGGCTTGAGATTGACACTTTGGCTACTTTAGCTTCTACCTGCAAATATAAGCAGACGCTAGAGTTATTTTTTGCATCATGCATTGCAGGGCAAAGGAATTAAAATTCTGCAGTGATCACAGTGACACGTACAATCAAAAGAATATGCAACTGCCTGATGCACCTAATGCTCAACTGTATGAGGATCTGACATGCTCTCATCTGTCAGTCTTTAAATAGTCGTAGCCTTTGACAACTGCAGCAAGAAATTCTGTGCTAGTGCTGCCAGCTACCCGCACTTAACGTGGCCTTGCTGAAAGGAGAGCCCTTGGCATTACAGTTTGCTACGATTAAGTAACCAGAATAGTGGTAGAGAAGCTAATTAGGAGTTACTTTCCTCCTTATTTCTCCGGGACTGTTTAGCAAAATAACAATGGGCCTCAGGTGTGTGCTTCGAGGCAGGGCTTGGATGTGCATGGGCGTCTTACACCAAAGCCCAAACTGCTCCTGATTGCAGAGGGCAATGCTGTCTGTGCCGCTCCTATGTCCGGCTTGGCTCCCTTCATGGGTGCAGCCAACCAGCCTGGGGTTGAGCTAAGAGAGCCGGGTGTTTAGCTTTGCTTCCTCCCGTCTCCTTTTTTGGTGTTAGTAGCGTGGCTGTGCTCAGGTCTCGGCAAGGGTCGCAGGCTTTGCAGGGGAGTGGGCTACAGCACTCAAGTTCCCCTCCCTGGGTTTGCACCGAGCCTCTAAACTGCAAGCTGCCGGCATTTGTAGGGGGAACGTTTGTGTGAATGCAAAGCGTATTAGGCTCAAAGCTTTTGTCTGTTCCATTTAGCAAAGTCAGAGTTACTGTGTTGCGAGCAACTGCACTGTGAAAATATCCTTATAAAATAAATAAATGGTGGAACGTGCTGATGAAAACACTGGGAAGGCTTGTAGGTATCACTGTGAGCTTTAGCTTTGCTTGGATCGCAGTGGGATGTGAGCTTTGAAAGCAGTTCTTTTTCAAAAAACCACAGTGGAGTTGCTTCAATTTTTTGACCATTTGGGGAAATGGTCTCTGTCACCAGCGCAGAGGCAGTGTACTTATAAGGAAGTGCTCTATTGTTTGTTCCTTCTCTTTAGAGCTGCAATCACTAAAAAGCTGACATCTTTATGGGATAATGTGGTACCCAGCGGTGCCTTTGCAGACTTCTTGCAATAAAAAAAAAGAAAAACAGCTGGCTTCGCTAAAGGTTTATTTTCAAAGTGGATTTTTCAGAATTTGTTTTTAAGGAGGAAGTGGTTTGGGGCCAACCATACGAGGGGATGAATGCTCTTTGCATCTTGATTAGCACAGAAGTTGAGGGAGAGGGCAGCAGTTTGAGATAGTCTGAGTCAGGCAGGACCTGTCCCTTTGCTGAAGAGTAGCACCGTCATGTGTTGGGGTCCTAGGTGATAATTCTGCCAGAAAACAACTTCAGCTGTGAGCCCCAAAAATGAGCTGTGCGTGAGTTCCCAGACTGCTGTCCTGAAGTCAGGACTAATCATGTTGGTTTATTTTTTGTTCCTGTTGTGTTGGGAGGGTTCCACCTCAAGTGGTTTTAAGGTTGATGTAAACATTTTATAGGTTTTGAAAGTAGTAAGAGACTAAAAGTGCAAATTTGACATTAACTCTCACAAATCAAAAGGGTCCTAACATTGCTCGTACTTGAGGTGGGATTTTTGTTTTGCTCTGGAGGTTTTGACTGACTTAGCTTCAGTATATCTTCAACCTACACTAAGAAAGACCGAGCAAATCTGCTTTCTTACACACTTACTGCTTTCTTACACAGTCAATTTTAATGCAATGTAAAGAGTCTGTATTGCTCCCCTTACCATAGCAGACGTCCATTTACATTGCATTGGAAAGTCATGAGCTGAAGCACTGGCAGAGTCGTACGGAACATAGATGAAGAAATACTGCTACTTAGAAAGATTCTTGGAATAAGCTGATCTTCCTGCCTTTGCAAATGCAGTTATACTGTCAAGTGTTAAACTGCTTTTCCAGCAGCCAGGCTGCTGCGCTGCAGGACGCAAATCTCTTCATTAAGAATTTACACATCCTTACAATGAAGGATGAACTAAACTATTCTTAGTTAGGCCCCAGAGAAATCTCTCATCTATGCTTCAGCATATCCTTCATACACCATTTGCAGCATGCTTCGTCAGAGAAGCATCAAGTCGCAGCGGAGCAGGACAGAGCGAGCATCGCTGAAACCCTGCGTACAAGCCACAAAGGAACATCTCCAGCTCGGTGCTGGATTGTTGCGAAGTGCGTCACTGAGGTTTTAGTCAATTAAGACTGTCAGCAGTAAACTCTGCAGCACAGCCAGAGACTGTGGGTGCCCTCCTTTTGCACACCATGACTGCTTAATGAGCCTAACTTTTCAGGACCTGCTGAGTCATCTGCGCTGTGACAATTAGGCTTATTGTATTCTTTCCCTGGCTCATCCAACTTTTGAGGCACCTACTGCCATACTGAACTTGTCAGCAGTTGGAAAATGTAGTGCCATGCGAGGGCGATGGTAGAAGCTGGAAAACCTCGACAGCGTTTGTGTCATTAACACAGGTGAGGTGGGTAAGGCTTAGCCTCAGACATAGTTCCAGAGAGCCCCGTGCATTTCTTGCTTAGTTACACGCTGCATAAGACTTTCCCACGTTCTCTGCGTGGTGCTGAATTTTCCTTATGTTTACTAGGCAGCTGCGTTTCTGTTGCTCCACTGATGGAACCGACTGAACCCCTGTGTGTCTTTAGTTCCGATGCGAGTCAAATTTCCCATAAATTCAAGGGCAGTCTTTTCTCGGTAACATGATTTGAAGCCATTAGATTCACGCTAACATATTTTCTCTAGTTTATGCAGATCCCAATCTCCTTTTTGAACTGCTTCTTCCTAACGGGCACTGTAGTGTGTAGGGAGTCCCTCCGGACGGTCATTTGCGTTTCTGGTAGAATAAGCCTTGTTTACAACCTGCTATCAGCGACGCTGAGATGATACAGCAGCTGTTTCCCTTTTGGACTCATGACTAATTTATGAGCTTTGATTTCTAGTCTATGAAGAGTTAATGACCCCAGAAGCATCATCTGGGAAGCTATAAATATCCTTATGTATCCCATACAGACACTGTTATTTGGTGTTAAGAGATCAAGAAGCAAAAATACCAGTCAGTTTTAGTATAGGATTAGGAAATCTATCTGAATTTGTTTCCTCTTAGCGGTACCCGTCTGCAATAATGCCCTACATAGCAATTTGACAGTTTCATAACAATGCAGCCCTACTGGGCGGCGGATTGCTAAGTGGAGCAAACAAGTCACGGAGGTAAAAAGGGGTTGTGAAGGGGAGGGTTAAGAACAACTCCTGAGTTAAGGATCAACCACCCTTCGAATCAAGGCGTAGGCATTCTTAGCTAGTGCAGAGCAATTAGTTTGTGCTATATGGTTACAAAGCTTATCTGTAGTTATTCTGTCAAAAATATTTTGACAGATCTTTTCAGCTGTGTCAGAACTAAGGGAAAATGAAGCAGAGACCTCAGAATTTGGCTGTTAAGTTTGTGAGCTCTTCAGTTTAAGTGAATGTGTGGTACCCATAAAGTGAGGCTTTAAGGCTAGCAGAATCATATGGTAACTTTCTTCAGCCCTGACTATTCATCCTGCATTGGCAGTGTTTATAAAATCTTTGTTGGAGAGAGATTACTAGAACCATGCCCAGTATTCAAAGTATGATCTAAGCAATGTATTATACAGTCCTGAAATAAGTTCCATTATTTATATTCCATACTTACATTTATACACTGCAGAACTTAATTGCTTATGTTAGTACAACTGAACAGGTCTCCAGAAATCATTTAAACAGCCAGCCGCTGCTTCAAACACCTCTCTGGTAACCTCCTCCCTCAATTCCAAATATTCTTCTACCTATTGTGCAAACACCTCGTTCTTTTGTAATAAACTAGACTTTTTAAAGCATCCTCTTGGGACTGGCTTTCTCCAAGCTGTGTGGCAGGCTACTAGTGGAGATTTGTCCATCTGACCCTCTTGCCCATTTGACTGTTTGGTCACCCAGACAGTTTGCATATTCAGTGCTTGTGACATGAGAGTGGCTGTGGAAGGAGACAAAATTTTGGATTTGAGGCACGAGTTTTTTTGCTAGGGCCTTGGAGCAGTTGCAGGCCTGGTTGCATAAGACTGACACAACTGGGTGAGTCCTTGTTGCTATTTAATTTTTTTTAGTAGTGCAGCTGGGACCAGTGCAATTTAAGAGCTGTGCAAGAGCATTGTGCAGGGTGCTTAGCGTTGCTCTCAGCTCTGCTAGATGTGGCCCACCTTTCTCACTAGAGTTTTGGTGGTTTGTTGCTTTAGTACATCTCTTATTAGCGTACACTTCGGTCATCTGGCAGAATTAGGTGGAATGCAAGTTCACCAGATAACAGTTCCTGAGATCTGACCATGAAAATTTTCTCTCCCATCAGCTCTTTGCTTGTTTGTGTATTTTATTTGAACAAAGGGTTTCAAGGATTCACAGGTTGTCATGAAGATTAATTTTTTATATCCCTTTAATATTAAAAGTAAGGATTTTTCTTCTTTTTTTCCTATCTGTTATTTCGCATGTCCCGTTCTGCCTTCTTGCTTTCAGGAAAGCAAATTCTGAAACTTTTTTGCGTGCCAGTTCAGAGAGACCAAACTGGTTATTGTAAAATAGTAAACAATGGAGCTTGACTTGGAGGCTATGTAAATCAAAGCCTGAAATCCTGGCCCTGTTTTGAAGTCCATGGCAGAGTTCCCACTGTTATTAATGCTTCTGCAAATGCTGCCAGTGTTGCTGCTACCAAGAGACGCCCCACTGCTGTTAGTGATAGTGCCTGCTCGCAACAGAGAGAAGCAATGTGAGCCTGGCTGTGTGGGGAGGGTCAGAGCCCGCAGCTGAAAAATCTGTGAGCAATTGAAAGCATTCCTGAAATTGGTGAAGTGTTTCTGAGTCTGCCTTTATCATTAACTTATTTTGAAGGGACTGGCCAGTTAACGAGGGGTGAGGGGGGGATTTTTGTGTTTGCGTTTCAGTCTGATCTTGGATTTACCAAAGACAGATCTCTTTTGGCAGGCAGCGGCCTGGCAGTGATGCATCTCACATGCTGTCTGGGTTTGTTGGTGTTTTTGAAAAGAGGGGGCAGGAGAAAGCAAGCTACACCAGAGTTTTGACTGGAAACTCTGCCATTCTGGACAAAAGCAATGGCTGAGAAGTTGAACTGTTCCACTCCGTGCAGATCAGCTTAATAGCAGCCAAAGCTTTTTTCTGCCCTTTTCAGTTATTCATATCACTCCCACCATAACAGCCCGGAGGGGCTGCATTTTTTGTCTGTGTAAACCCAAAAGACAGTGTGTCCATTGAGTCTCTAGCTGTTTCTGGAATGTGTCTTACAAATTGTTCTCTGCAAAATATCCTTCATTCTTTTCTGTAGTGAAGACTGAAGTGGCAGTGTATTTTTTCTTTCTCCTATGCTTCCTTTACCTGTATCTTTCTGTAAGTTAGTTACAGAAAATAGTGCTTTGGTGTGATTGTGTTCAGATCCGAACTGCCATGGCAGTGGAAACTCTAGGTTTACCAGTATACTTGCTGCAGGGCTGATGGCGCTGCAGATACTGGGCTGTCCTTCATTCTTGGGAGCGCTTTTCTTGACGAGAAGTACACTGGCATATGTGACCTTTTGGTTTTATTGCTGCCACACGAGTTCACAGAAGAATTGCCTTAACAAAAATAGACTTTGGAGGGGAGGTTGTGTGTATATACGCTGCACGTGTTTATTTGGGGACTAAAAGATGTTATGAAGGTGTGCTCTGGGGGTGGATGTGCATTTCTTTAACAAGTGCGTACAAGATCTGAGTATCTTTTGCAAAGAAAAGGAAAATGCTTTTCTTCCCCCCAGATCCCTCAAATGCATATACCCTTTTCTGCTTTTTCATGATGCTGAAAGTGACCTCACCCATTCTTCCTTTCAAGGGGATGGGATCTTTTTTTGTAGTGTTACAAGTACCTCGTCCTGACTTCTGTTTTAACCAAGAGTGATCTGGCAGTCTGTTGATCTGGATTGTGGTTTCGCATGTGGTGCTAGAAATCCCAGCTCTTACTTGATCATCCCTGCACAGTTAAAAGGAGAGAGTGTGTTGGCTGAAAGCTGCATCACAGCATCGTCCTCCCATATCTGAAGGCATGGTCTGGTTTTCCAGAGACTGAGTATTCCAAAGCCTTTCCTCCTGAAAATGCTGTTCAGAGCAAATATTTTAACATTAATTCTAAAAGCCTGAAAAGTATCTTCTCTGAAGCTGTTTGCATGCAAAAGTGAGCAGTGAAGAAGATAAAAATAAATTTTCTGTGAAGCTCAACTGTAAATTACTCCCAAAATAGCTCCTGTGACTGTGCAGCTCCAGGCCACTGCATCCATTGCTCTGAAAGTGACACTTAACGTCGTCGACTCATTTTTATCATTCTGTGCTTCAGCAGAGTGCAGGAACCCAGTTATAAAATGTAATTCTGCTAGTACGAGAAGTGATGATGTTAGAGTAAGTGACATACTCAAATGAAGTAATAAAAAAATCTAGACTCTTTTATGTTTTTATTTTAAGAAACAAATACCTCATTGGAAAAATATTTAAACAGTTTGAAGCTTGCCAAATGCATTAAATGGCCAGGAGAAACAAAACATCACTGGGGCTCTCATACAAAAATTCTTGGTTTTGGAATGTACCCAATTTTACTTATTCATCTGCTGCCTCCTCTTATTTGGGGCCAGTTAAGATAGTTTTGGAAACAGAGCATCTACTCCTGTATACATTTAGCTCAGGGTTACCATACCCCACCAGTGAGCTTGCTCATGAGAATGGACTCTGGAGGCTTAATGTTTGCTGGGTCTGACTGGAAATGTGTAATAGTGAATTTCTTGCTTTTCTGTTTCAAAAATAGAGTCAAGGGACAAATTCCTGAGTTGCCCTACGTTTTTTTTTTTTTTTTAAAGAAGCTAAGTGGGACTGGGCCTTTCATAGAAGTCAGCTCGAACAATGGGCTGCTCTTAGGTAGCTGAGGAGAATGGGCCTCACAAATGAATATTGATCTCTGGCAGCTGGGACTTGAGGAAGGGGCTGGGAGACAACCGTACATTACCCTTACAGCTGTCAGCCTTTCCATGGCTGACTTTGTTTTGCTCGTGTATTTGTGTTTGTAGTACAAGGCGATATTGTTTTCCACTTGTGTTTAACATAGCTATACATGAGTGCGTGGATGATAAGGTTTAATAAATCATATCGAGCACTTGGGTAGAAAAATGATTGATATGGCTGCTTGGAATTTCATCGCACTAGGTAGAGTTCCCGATGCTGCTTCCTTTGCAAGAGTGAGTGGACAATTAAAACTCTTGGGGAACAGGCAAAGATGCAAGTTTTATATTGGATCTATTTATTTGGTCATAGTCACAATCTTTTCCATTTGATGCTACTGTTTCATCTCCTGTTACACACTTAGTGCCCAGCATTTTTTCATTGTCCTTGAATTATTGTTTTTGTAGAAAGAATGTGAAAGGGGATCTAGGAAACTCCTTCAGTTGACTGCACTTGCAAAAGAAATAGCTGAATTGAGGCAAAATAAATTATTAGGTGAGAGGTGTGAGCTGGACAAGTGGAAGGGAAGCCTATTTCTTTTCAAATTGAGATTTGAAACCTTTTGGCAGAACTTGTTAGCTTCCAGTTATGATTACTAAAATGTTCCATGATTTGGTATTTCACGGATTTATTGTCAGGAAACTATTGTCTGCTTGGAACAGTTCAAAGGCTAACCCCTCTCTGAACTGTTTTCAATGGGAGCCCACTTCTTAGAATGTATTAAAATTATTTGTTGTACTGTTTTCCCTGAAACATCCCAAAATGCTTTAAATAATTTTTAAGCAGTCTTTCTCTCTCCTGTCTTAAAGGGGGTCAATTTGAAATTCGAGGGAATGATCAAAACCTAATATTTTCTGAATAATTGCAGGACTGTTCCAGGGCTAGGTAGACAGCAGAGGGTGAGGAGGCTTCAAGTGCCTGAAAAATAAGCGCAAGCAGGATGGATTAAATATACAACGCCAAAAGGCAAGGCTGTTGCTGGCTTCACTGGAGCAAGGATTTGATCCACAGCCATGGAGCCAGCTCTTCTGGGGCAGGTGGCAGTGTGAGGGGCTATATGGGAGCTGAATGAAAACGGCTCTGGATGGTTGGATGCAAATTGTGAATGAGCATGAGAGGAGAGTCTCAGCAAGTGAGCACAGGGTAGGGAGCGAAGGCAGGTAGGTGCAGGAAGCCGTGTGGGAAGGGAAGGGAAGGAAGAGTTTCTGTATGAAGGCCAGCAGCAAGGAAGGAAAAGGCAGCTAAATTAAACAGATGGGATAGACAGCAAGGGAATAGTATTGGGCAATGAAACAGACAACAGAAGGCCTTGGGAAGCAGAACTGTAAGGAGAGTAATCTGAAAGTACGGGAGGGTCACTTGGGGACAGATTGTTCTAGGGAAAGAAGTGAGGGTAATTGCCCAGTGCTTAGCTATGCTGGGCAGCAAATGATCTGTTGGTAAAAATAAGAAGGTAATCATGTTTCAGCTGCTCCTCAGGCTCCCCTTTCCTTGCACACTGCATGCCAGCTCTATTCAAGGAAGTGTACATAAAGGACTTTGCAGAGAGTACAGTGGGGACACAAATTGAGATGTTTTGTCATGAGTATGTTGGCTGAAGCGTGTTAAATGGGACAAACCATTTTTGTCCCTCCCCTTTCTCTAAAAGATACTGCTAGCCAACAGGTAGCTAGTGCAGTAGAGAAAAGCAGGTGCCAGCCGTTAGGGCATACAGGGGACGAAGAAGTGTCCCGAAATGTCAAAAAGCCTCTGTCCCTAAGGGGGCTACTAGAGGGGCAAACTTGTTGTGTTGTTTAGTAATAGGTAGTATCTTCATGTAGTATGAAGAGAGGCAGTTTATGGAATGCAAAATGATTGATGGAACTAACATATTGCAACACAAAAAAAGGGTAGCAGCTCCAAGCATAAAGGGGAGACACTAGATGGAGGAAGCAGGCACTGCCTTCTGCTAGATCTGTGGCAGCACATTCGTTCTATGAAGATGGCAAATGACTAGAGATGTTCATTCTGAGGATGCAGCTGAGCTGTGAGAGCTATCGCTTCTTAGGCAAACTAGGAACACAAGTCCTTCACATGCCAGATGTTGACCAATTTAACTGAAAATTCCAAATAGGAACAGGCAGGGATGTGTCGATTCAATAGAGGGCAAGGCCCTGCCACATTTAACAGAAGAAAGAGGACTGAATTCCCAGAGTGCACACTGCAGATTTATGCTTGAAGTAGATGAAATGTTTCACACACATCTGTGTATAGGAGTAAGCCGTAAGTGTTTGGAGATCCATATGCTAATGTTTCTGTGCTGCCTACTGGTAAGGGTGGTAAGATGAGGAGTAATGCAGTGTAATTTATTTCCATGTAGTGGAAGTTATAAACTACTTCTGGCATTTCTTTAGGCGAGACAGCAAGCCCAGCTGCGACATCAAATGGCAGAAGACAGCAAAGCAGAATATTGTTCCACTCTACAGAAGTTCAACAGTGAGCAGCATGATCATTACTACACACACATACCAAACATCTTCCAGGTAAGACTCGCTGGCACTGAACTAGAGTAGCTCATACACTTGTGAAAAAAAATAAAGGGATGCATTGCATGTTGGCCCGATTCTATGATCCTGTTTTATTCTTTGGCCATTTTGTCATTGTTATCAAATTTTGTACGCAATCTGCTAACCCAAGTGATGGAGAGCTTGGGTATATAAAAGTGTGCCTTTCTCTTAGGAGGAAGGCAACATTGAATTGTCATGACAGATTACGGTAGTCCTTGGAATTGTCACAATTTGCTGTATTAAACTCTTGTGTCCATGCAGCTGGGGAATGAGAGCATTATTTGCATTGTTGGAGCAGGAGGCAGCTGGGCATCCTTACATCTGTAAAGCCTCACAGTCTTTATAACCTGTTTTGAAATCAGATTTCACAGATGTTTGCAGAATTATTGGGGAGTTAAACTCAATAGTGAATGTCAAAGGGTTTAAGCACGCTTACTATGTCTTACCATGCCTAAAGAAAGACTGTAGAGAAAGTACAAATCGGATAGCTTTTTTTGTTCTGACTGAAGATCTGAGTGTGTGCTTGGCTGAACAAAGAGATTAATGTCATAGAACAGAAGTTCCAAATGACTGTTCCATTGTAATGGGTCATGAGAGTCAAGAAGTGGAAAAGACAACCTCTTTAAGGGAGAAAATGTCACATGCTTATCATCTGATCAGAAATAACGGATACTTGCATAGCAAGCAAGCATTTTCTTATCCATAACTGTAGCTTCTTAGCTAAATGGACACCTTCTCTTTTGTTCATGGTATTTCAAACCAGTATCTTGAGATAAATTTTCCATGGCATCATATATAAAATTCTTCCAGTACATTTGTATTTAACCCTAAATCTGGTAAGTGCTCTGTTTTGTAGGTGAGCATGCTTGTTGTAAGTTGTGCAGAAGTTTCCTTTTCACTACCAGTGCTCTAGGAAGCTTTATCACTTCCTCATAGGTGGTGAAATAAGGGAAAGAACAGAAATTCTTTACAGCACAACTTTTAACTGTTCATTTTTTGCTTTTGTTGCTTGCATATTAGTCAAGGTAATGGGGATTTCTAAGTTATCAATACTCAGTAAAATTCCTGCAGTCTAATGTGAAACAGCCAGTTCTTGTTCATGCCCTTCTGTATCCTGTTTTATAATCTTTTTTAACAGTGTTATACTACATTCACTTAGCCTCTGTTCTAAATCAGAGATCCGTGGAATAGGTGCTGGAGATCGTGGCGTTGAATCCACCAAGTAACAGGGAGCATGTGTTGAGAAACACTCATGTAAACAATGTGTGTTGTATAAGACTGCCCATAAACCAAAAATTATCTTCTTGGGGGAAGGGGAGAAAACAAAATTTTTTTTTGTTCCCTTGGATTCTCCAGTGGAATGAAAATGAGCTCTTTCACAACATGTCGTGGAAAATGGAAGATAATTTGTTGTTCCGGAAATTATGTTAACAGCCTTAAGAACCATTCTTACAAATGTCTAAAGCTGGGATTTTTGACAAATCAGCATTTTTCAGCATAAAAAAATAATTGAAAAATTCTTACTAATAGTAACAGATTGCTTTTAGAGTGGGATTTAGATGTTTGAGGGAATGATACCACTTGCTGCCTTCATGAGAACAGCTGTCCTAGTTTGCCTATACATTTTAAAGCAGTGTTTGCTGGGGAGAAAAATGGGTTGAAACTGTGAAGCTACTCTTGATATTTGATCTGAATGAAATCTAATGTTTTAGAAAATACAAGAGATGGAGGAAAGAAGAATTGTGAGGATAGGTGAATCCATGAAAACTTTTGCAGAGGTCGACCGCCAAGTGATCCCTATCATTGGAAAGTGTCTGGATGAAATTACAAAAGCTGCAGAATCAATTGATCACAAGAACGTAAGTATCATATTGCTTGGATTGTTAATTGCTGTCTTTAGTACTTATCGCTTTGTATATGGAGATTCAAATCCTGGGTCCAAACCACAGTGAGGGCTTTATAGTCATAGAACTAAAACAAATGGTAAGCTTTTGTCCCAAACTACTTTGTCTGAGGTAGATTATCTCCTAAATCTTCTTAACATCTGGAAATGCCACACTTTTTTTCTTTTAGGAATATTCTTTCCTTTTGATAGGATAATGATTTTTTGAAATATTGTTATTGAAGAATAGGATTCTGCCTAGAGTAAGGAAAATGATGGACATCATTTGAAGTATCAGTGATTCTTATTCAGATAGGTTCTATATCTAATAGAAAATGGATTGTTGCAGGAATGTCTTCTTGTTACTCTTATAATAGTAATAGAAGTATTTAAAGTGTTGGCTACATAAATTATTGCAACAACTCTGGCAAAACTTCTATTGTAAATTGTTTATTTGAAGAATTAAGACTTGCTAGCAATCTGTAAATGAGCTCTCACAAGTCTTGATTTCTGAATGTCGTTGTCGGAGTAAAAACAAGCCTTCCTGATGAAGGCCGATGAAGAGTTGGGCCGAGCTTGCTGATGTACAGTTAGCACAAGGGTGAATGTGTTTTCTATTTTCTTTTCAGAATGATCTGCTCTCTTTGTAAATGAAGTCTCTGCCGGCTCTTTCAGCCCTTCTCATGGATCACATTAGTGCTTCAAATACAAACAGCATGTGTCTTGCTGGCTGTTTGAAATTCCCATACGTCTTTTTCACTGGAATCTTTTCTAAGCTATTCAGTGCCCAGAGCCCGGAGACTGCAGTTAATTGGCAGCATAAGCCTGAGGCTGAGGTTTTGAAATGAATCCCCTACTTTTTGCTCAGCAGTTGCTCTCACAGAGAGCAGCATGGGAAACCAAGGAATCTGAAAGTTACTGTTTTGGGGTAGGAGAAGAGGGAGCTGGGGAACAGATTCCCATGTTTGAACAATGCACCCTTTTGGGGGTACAGTTCTTGGTGCTGTATGGTGAAAATTGCGCTAAGGAGAGATTCATTCTTAGGCCTACATTCTGCTCTGATGTTCGAGCACAGTCTGAGAGAAACTCACAAACCACTTAAGCTAGGTATCGGAACCAGCTTCACCACCACCACTGAATTTTCAGCTCAACTTGGTCTCTCTTGCACACAGATAAGTCAGACTGCTGGCTTACATGCGCAAGTAGGTATTTTGAAAAAGGTATTTTGAGCATTGAAAACCAAGGGTTCTCCTGAAAACACCATGCTAACCAAAATGTATTTAACCAAATTTGTTACATCTGAATAATTACGAAGGGTTTAGCATGTTGTGTCTGAAAACAGGAAAGTCCATAAATGATGATTCTTTTCTTAAAATATCATTAAGGACTTTTCATTTCAGGAACAGAGGTTTCTCACCTTCTTAATTCTAATAGAAGTGGCATGCTTGTTGCCGCCTTTTCCAAGATGCGGGTCCTGCCACTTTATAGTTGTGTCCATAAGTGCAGACAGAAGTAATTTAAAAGCTGTGTCTTCCCTATTTCCAGGTCATGTACTGCTTTGGCCGGTAATGCAGACTCTTATAGCAGACCTTTCCCATCTCACCCCTTAAAATTGTAAGAAACAAGTTTCAGTTCTTAGACTACTGTCAGAAGTTTCTTTTCTTTGAAAGATCCAAATTGAAGGGTTTCTCCTTTGCTCATCTTTTTCAAGCCTGAACATTTTTGGATAGGAAAGTCACTAGATCTGAGCTGTAGTCAGCTTTGTAAATGAGGTCAGATTCCAGGAAAGTTGAATGCAAGGACAGCTGGTGATAATAGAACTAGTACAATGGTGAGCAAAACCAAGAGCCTGCTGAGCAGGAAAAGCTTTGTGTGAAACTCTGGGCCCACACAGACATGTGTTTCCCAGCTGAGAGGAGATCTCCAGGATCTGGTAATCATAAACAAAGTACAGTATCACCAAACTTGAAACGCATGAGCTCAGAGACTAGGGTACTGACAAAAGGCAGTGATGCATCTGGAGTTCATATTTAGCTCCTTGTTGGTACTCTGGTTTTATTTTCACTCTTTTTGTCCAGCTATCGCATACAGAGTTGCTGAAGAAGGGGAGAAGTAAATGAAAGTTCTTTTTTTGGTAACTTCAGAAACCAGGGCTTTGAATGGAACAGCCGCAACTAGTATAGAAGATGTATTGGTCAGAAAGAAAATAATTACAGAGAAAGCACCAATTCTAGTGCTTTACCTTATGTACCACTGTGAGTCAGCTCTAGTTGAAGGGACGTGAGAACCTGCAAGTTCTGCAACTTTTTTTTTTTGCTGTCAGGAAAACCTTACCAGCTGATGGAAAGGCATTATTGTTTTAAAAAGGAGGGGAAAAAAAGCACACCCTTGCACTTCATGTGGGTATCTCTGAGCTTTCTGATGATCAGTTTTTAGCTTCAGGTAGGTTTATTACAAACACAGACCTTTCAAGGGATTCCTGTGGCATCTGTGAACCGCTGATCAAAATTGTGTAGTACTGCAGTAAGTCAGGACATAGTTCCACAGTCAAGTTGTAACTGTGGAGGTGCAGGCTGCTAGCAACAGGCTTCCTTTCTACAGCCAGCTCTATAGGTGCTAGCAGGAGTCTGGAAAACCATGTTGTTTAAGGGCCCCTGTTTCGTTAGATGGTGTTGAGAACCAGAACGATACATGGAATAATTTAATTATTCTCTGCAGCTTAAACATGACTAAGTTCTGCCTCATGCCCCTAACAAAACGGCCAGTTGTTCGGGCTCAGTTAGGGAACTTGTAACTGTGCAAGTAGGATTGCTTTCTGCCCTCACCAAAGTGTGTGCAGCTCCCAATAATATCAATGGAAACTGGCTGGATATAGCTGGGAACGCTCGTTAGCCTTGTGTTTCTAATGCAGCTATAAATATGCTTCTTTTCCATGTCCTCTTTCTAATAACACAGAGGTCACATTGCAAGGGTGAGCTGTGGTGACTGCTAAGTGAACCTAGGCAGAATTGGCTTCTGAAGGCTCCAGCAGCAGATAGAATGAATTTGTTACGGGTCTGGGAGTTCCTGTTATGACATTATCTCTTCGTGATATATGGAGCACGCTGCATATTTTTAGCTCCATTGTAGTGGAAGGATGTTTTGACGAAATGGAAGGAACACTGTACAGTTAAAAAAAAAAAAAAAAAAAAAGAAAAGAAAAGGAAAGAAAAAGAAAAAAAAAATGAAAGGCTCTAGGCATAGCATGAAATGCCTGTAAAGTGGTGTATGGAACCTCATGTGTGTTTGTCACTTCCTTCTTCACGATAATCATCTTCACAATTATTGTTTAAAATCTCTTCAAATGCTTATATCTACAAAAGTTTTAATGTCAAACTGGGATGAGATAATGGAGAAAGTGTTGTTTTACCTCCTTTAAAAGTTCTGGAGGAATTCTACAGTGCACCTAATAGATTGAGGATCTCAAGCCTTAATTTGCTACGCAATCCCCTGGATATTTTTGCAAAGCTTATCTTAGAGCAGTGTTTTGCTTAATTGTGTCTGGCCTCTGAATAAGTTTATATCCCACTAGATTTTTTGTGAACACTGTTTTACCTACGGACACGAGCAGAAGCTGTGAAATGCCTTCAAAGCAACAAGTTCATCTATTTCCTCCGAGCAGAATGATTGTGCTGTTCTCTGGAGGCTAATGAGATTTTTGTGTGCTATGGCACAGTTCCTCTAATGATCTTAGAGCGAAAACTGTTAGAACAGTATTATATAAAAAGCTCCCTTCCATAGAAGTTGAGTAGATCAAAAGTAGATTTTTTTTTCCAGACGCCATTAGATCTAAATGCATTTGGCAAGCTGAAGTCCAAATCTGCATTTATGTATAATTAATTGTTTGTAAGCCTGAATAGGAAATATGCTATATGTTGGTTTTGATTTTTTTTTATTTTTTTTAAAAAGCAAACCCACTGCAGAGTGTACAGGCAGTGTGTGGCTGACTTGTATCTAGTGCTCCTAGTGGCACCAGAAGGGTACGAGGCTTTAATGACAGCCCTGGAGTTAGCAGCCACTGCAGCACCAGGGTGCCTGGCTGCTCGCAGGACCCTGGGCTGCTCCAGTTGTAGGATAAAGCTCGGAAGATAAACTCCTGCCGCTTACTGTAGCTAAGTTCACAAGCACAGACTGGTTAACTCGTAGCAGTGTGGTCACTGGAGGTCAGTTATATAGGAGCATTTATCGGGGCTTTCCAGAAGCTTGCTTACAGCTGCATGCCCAGCAATTCTGTACCTCAACTTCGTTATGAGTTGCTTAACTTATCTGTTTGGTTACTGAAGTAGGATTTCTCTTCTAGTAAGTAAAGCTAACAATAATAAGCTCCTCGTCATTTTCACCAGTGGACATTTAAAAAAAAAAAAAGCCATTACAAGGGGATTGTATCAGAACTTTGATTTTTGCTTGGGAAACAAAACAAGGAGAAGAGTCGCTAGGTTGAGGTCAGACTGCAGTTCGTGGAAGGCTGGAATGAGGAGACCTGAATTTGCTCTTCCTGAGCATCCTCTGCAGTTAGCTACAATGACTCATGCTGTAATGATAGTTGTGTATGGTTTGCTTTCCTGAATAGACTACAGTCTTTTTTTTTTTATCTGTTGGTATTTTAAGTAATGACTGGTCTCGGTGATACCTTTGCAAAAGGAACTAGCATTTTGTAACACAAATTATGGACTATCTGAGAGCAAAGGTCACCTGCGTTATTTCAGACTTTGTTTTGTGTTCTATTCTGAAACTGAGATTGTGACTGTTTATGTTCCCAGTTGCAGTATGTTCTGACTGACACAGGTTGGGTTTCTTGTTGTTTTTAACTTCATTTGCTACTGAAATATCTGGGAACATTCAGTTTTACATGGCAGAGTGCCTTGTTTTGGTGGGATAATAGTCTCTGTGTATCTTTTTGAAGCACATCATGATAGTGAAAATAGTTCAAATGAAAAGTGCCTGGATTTTGGAGCAGAAAGTGGAGAAACTCGTCTCGGTCCCAAGTTCTGGGAGGGTGTCGATTTGCCAGGATGAAACTGGTCCCTGTAAAGGTTGTTTCCCTCAAAAGCACCCTTGTTTGTCCTTGTGTGGTTCTTCTATGCCACCAATTTGATGACAGCCTTCATCTGAGGTATTTACCCTTGTACTGGATCTGTCCCATTTCAGGATTCACAAATGGTAATAGAAGCCTTTAAATCGGGGTTCGAGCCTCCAGGAGATGTGGACTTTGAGGACTTCACTCAGCCCATGAAGCGGACTGTCTCCGAATCCAGCCTTTCAAACTCCAGAGGGGATGGGAAGTCGGAGCCGAAGTTTGGTGGCAAATCCAAGGGCAAGTTATGGCCATTCATCAAGAAAAATAAGGTACTGACTTGCAAACTTGAGCTTAGGGCTAGGATGTTTATAGTCAATAGCCTCTGTCTTGTCTAGTGAACCTGGTAATCGCAGTTTTTTAGAGAACTTTAGTTTCAGAAAGTTAATAACTAATGTCTTACTATGGTGTTTTGTGCAAGTCTTTAGTTAAGTTTTTATATCTTTGATTTTTTTTTCTTTGTAATTTCTTTAATTATGTTGCAGTTTTTATATTAATTTAACTTTGGTTGTCATGTCTGTGCCATGGTCCATTCCTGTTCCTAACTCAGAGAAGGAATTGTACATCACTTACGTAGTGTCACGTGTGCTAACTAACATGTTACTTTGGGGAAGCTTTAATGTGACATTACTGTTTGACACTTCTAAAACTCTCCTTAGCCTTTCATTTGAGTTACCTTCTCAGTCTGTGCGCTGGGTTCTGCAGTTGGGTGGCGGGGAACGAGGAATTTCTGCAATTCATTCTCCTTTAGCACAACTAACGGAGCACAACTAACTGAGCAGTTGACTTTAAAGACCATATTAACTGATGTATCCATTAAACCTCTCTCATTTCACTGTCATATTTTACACCATAATGCATGGCAACGTACATCTGGGGTTACCAGAACGTGTCAGGATGACTGGACTAGGTCAGTTTTCAGTAACACTGATGGAAGCCCAGAGCAGCTTCAGTGTTTTGATCTCCTTGCTCTGACCCTCATCAAACCACTTCTAATGATTCCAGTGAGTCCAAAAATCCTACCTGATCAAAATGGGTCATTCCTCTTGTGCTGGTATAAGAGGGAACTCGGCTCTCTGGTGCTTTCATCAGTGTAGCCAGAAGCAAAAACCAGGACCAACTCCTCAGCAAATTCTTAGGATTTGTAAAAGTGAAGTTTGATGCACGTTACTGAGGTATGATTTGAAAGCAGGAAGGAATGTGGTTTGCTGTTTTCCAGATAATAGAAACGCTACTGGGCACTAAGGTACCTTCCTTATCTGATCCATTTAAATTCAGGTATTTGAAAGCTCTATCCATATGCATTATTCTGAGCTGTCAACAGAGTGAGAACAGGGCAGTTTATGGGGATAGTGCTGCATGGAAGAGTCTGCATGAGCTTCCTGTCCAAATACTTTGTGTTACTGTTCTGTTGCATCACTTACTAAAAACTTCCATTTATCACATCCTTCATTTAACACAACTCTTAAATACTGCTCTCCCCCCTCCTTTGAACCATGGCCTTTAATGTTTAATTAATTGTTTTTTTTTCTCTGGATTTCAAATATTGTTTTTGATGCTTATTTTCGTTTTGTGTTTTATCTTTTTATTTTGATTTTTATTCTGTCACTTCTCCATCTCTTATACGTAGCTTATGTCCCTTTTAACATCCCCCCATCAGCCCCCTCCTCCTCCCCCTGCCTCTGCCTCACCCTCTGCTGTTCCCAACGGCCCCCAGTCTCCCAAGCAGCAAAAGGAACCCCTCTCCCATCGCTTCAACGAGTTCATGACCTCCAAACCCAAAATCCACTGCTTCAGGAGCCTAAAGCGCGGGGTAAGTTCTCCTCTGGATACCTCTCTTTCTTTCTCTTTTCTTTTTCTTGCGCTTTTATTGCACGTTCTGTTATGTAAAAACTTGTTTTGTTTTGTGAATGAATCCGTTGTGTTTTATCATAACATGCAGACAAATCCAAGGAATCCCAACCTAGAAAGTCATTTGCAGTCAAAAACCCCACAATGAAACCACAAAAAGTGCAGTTCCTGATGGAAATGGCCTTTTTTTGGGGGTGGTGGTGGTATGAAAGTGTGGTAGTCCAAAGTATAGAAGAGAGCTGAACTTTAATATTCACTTACAAGTCACAAAGTCATTAATGTAGCCCTGCATATGTCTGTGGCAGAGTAGGTTTGGAGGAGTGCCGTTCAGAGGCTTACTATGAACCTGATGCTGAAAGTTGCCCCCTTAGGTGGGAAATTTTCTTTTCTGCAGGGTGGATTGAGCTCAGTATCTCTGCCCAAAGGAGGGGAGTAAATTAGGAGGGATTCTAGAAAATAATTCTTCTGGTTTCAGTTGGTGCAAGTTCAGGCATTTCCCTGAAAAGACCTGACACCACTTGATGCAGTAGCAGGAACGTCACATCCCTGGGGTTTGTGGCTGAGAGTGCCACAAGTCTGTGTAAGCTTTCTGTTTTGGAGACTCAGCCTTATAGACAGTGTGTCAAGTGCTGAAGTGTTTGCTTGTTTAAGTCTGAGTCTTCAGGTAAAAAAAACATGAGATGTGAAATAGGAACAGATCCTAGGTGGTAATAAAGATGTTTATATAGTTCAGGTGTCCTTTAAACCAGGGCTGCCATGCTGGTGATGCTAGGGGACTGAATTTAATGCAGCCACTAAGAGATGCTGATTACAATTGGCTCTAAATGTTTGGGGTTGGCAGTTCCCAAGGACCTGCCTGTGTCCTGTGGAGTGAAGTTTCAGTAAGATAGGAAAATTTGATATGATTCTTGTAGAGTGCCTATGAAATCCTGCTCCTCAGCAAGTTTTTCATGTCTGTGCTGGGGCCTCCTAGAGCAGGTGATATGGATTGCACAGTTTTTCAGGTGACCATAGAAAAATTAAAGTCCTGCAGGGTCTTTGACACTTTAAATATCAATGAAATACCTTTGCATAAATACAAAGTTGAAAAACTGTTTTCAGTAGCCAGTAATAGCTGCTTTTCTTGCAAATTCTTGAGGAGACTTGAACTGAGAGCTTGCTAAAAATTAAATGATGAACCATAGCTATATTAGTAAACTTACATCAAGGTGTTTGTGTTGAAATAAATTTACAATAAATTAATAATTCCCTGACAAACTCAGACATCATGATTGTGCTGAGAAGTTGCTAGTGCAGTATTGCTTTGGCTCCTAGGTTAAGGTTCTTAAAATCATTGTTACAAAAATTACCGGAAGGAGACACAACCGTTCAGTATCTTACAGCCTGTTCTAAAACACATTTTAACAGCAAGGAAGTAACTATTTCAAAAAGTCCAAATTCTGCTCCAGGGGCTGCACTGACATTTAAGGATGAAGGCTGGAGCTGTATAAAAGTAGAGATGATTTCAGTGGGGAACTTCAGTGGTTAGTCACAGAGAATTGAAAACACTGTCGTAAACAGTATTCTGTCTCATCTGGTTACAGACAGGACACTTAAAAAAAAAAAAAAAAAAGAAAAAGAGCAGTTTTTGGTTCTTTTCTAAGGGATTGTTATTTAGTGATGTATTCAGGCTAGAATCAAAAAACCAACAAAAAAAGCCCTAACCCTTTTCTGGTGCTTTTCACTGGGGAAGCGGGAAGTTTCCAACTTGTCCTAGGGCAGGTTCTGTAAGTGTACCTCCTTCCCTCCCCTCAGTTGCAGTTTGGCCCACAGCATCTTTTCTCAGTAGCTTTTAAGGGGCGAAAGCAGTCTTTCAGTTCTGCTTCTGTACCAGCAGGCTTGGAGGGTGTGCTAGCAGTGGCTGTCTTCATGGCACTGCCATGGTGGGCTGGCTTCTGGTGGTCCTGTTCATAGGGGTGGCAGTGAGACGCTTGGGCCGGTCAGGCACTGCTGAAGGTGGGAGCTTATCAAGTCCTCCAGTAGTGCCATTCACCGAACAGATTATTTGAAATAATGTGGAATATTTCTAACTCAATTTAGAAATGCTAGTTTATGGTTCCCCGGGCAATTCGCAAGCTCATATTTCAAATGTACAAATTCTTCTTTAGTGAGTATTTGGCCATATAAGCAATTATGACTAGTTGCTTTTAATATTTGCCTGAAGAAATGCCAACATGTGTTATCTGGGAAGTGCAAGCGAGTCTTAAACATGCTTCGTTTTAAACTGGTTTGTGTGAAAAGTGAAATACTGAGAATATTTTCCTATAGCTTTCTCTGGAGTCCCTCTAATTTCTGCTGACATGTTCATTAAAAAAGTAAAAAGGGTGGCTCTTGCTAAATCTTGATTGGAACCTTTTGCGATGGTCTCCTGTTTTGTTTCCTTCCCCTGTTTGCTACCAGGATGTTTGTATCTAAATATTTTGCTGCCTGACTCATCCAAGAAAGTTGGTGGCCAGCATTCAGTTTATAGTAGCTTTTTCCAGAGGGGTGAATTCACGCCACTGAGTGCATCTAGAAATACAGAGCAGGAGAGGCTGCTAAGACCTGGCAGCTTGCTCTGTCTGACTTGAGAATTTGTAAAGTTCACGTTTCAAAGGTCCTTGGTGATTTGGGCTTTCAGACTAAAAGGTCATGAAAGTGCTTCATGATCTTCAGAAATAAAATTCTAACCAGGCAAAAGAAAGACAATCCTCCCCCCTAATCCTGTTTATGAGATGAAAAATGAGTTGTTTGCATTTGTTTCATCTGATAGGTCTGATGTGGCCTGTTTATATTCAGCATAGCTAGATAATACAGTTAATTCTGCTTTTACAATGTTAAATTTTGTAAGATTTCTTTTTCTCAGTTCCTCTCCATCTCCTTGTCCTACTGCCAAATCCAAGAACATCTGAATTTTGCTCACGAGCAGTAATGTTGCAAATACTGGATTGTGATATTACCAGAGAAATCAGATGGGAGGAGGTAGGGAGAAGCTCTCTGCACAGGATGTGTGATCTGTACAGATACACGTTAGTAAAGCCACTTTTGGAAAGGTCATGTGGGGAACCAAGAGGACAGTACAATGTAATGGGTGCTTGGCTTTGGACACTGAAGAATTTCATTTGCTTTGAATATTGTCTCTGCACTGCTGGTTTTGTTCAGAGGCAAAATTCCACTCTAGCCAGACACCTTGCAGTAAAGGTGGCCACAGGAGATTTTCAGTATTTAAGTAATTAAGATTATTTTAGATTATTCAAGCAAATTGTCAAGAAGCAGGTCATGGAATCATAGAATCATTAAGGTTGGAAAAGCCCTCCCAAGATCATCTGGCTCAGCCGCCCCCTACCACCAGTATTGCCCACTAAACCATGTCCCTAGGTACATGTCCTGGGACCATGTCAGGTCTTTCCTGGCTTTGTTGATAAACTGAGCTGTTAACTCCCACAAAAGGCAGGGTAACAATTTGTTTATTTCAGAGGAAACTGTATCATACTCCTTTTGCACTAGTCAAAGGAAGAAGTGCATGAAAAGGAACTACTTATTGTGAGCAAGCCTAGTAGATAACAAAAGCTTAGCGGGGTAAATGCAGGCAGCAGAACTGCACGTTGTAATTGATCCTTGAAATGGGAGTGACTGGGTTCCCATACAATTCCTTCATGAAGTCTTTGAGATCTGAATGTGTCTGGAAAGGCAGCATGTTTTAGTAATTTCCTTAAAAAGTTTTGGGTTAGCATCTTATGTTGCATTTGGAAAGAGAAATTACAAAACTAAAGCAGAAAAATCACTGGTGACTGTTAAAATGAATTATGTAATTAGTAATGATATGTCCTGTGCCCTGTCTGGTTTTAATTTTGCTTCCAAACTAAAAATCCAGTGACTCTTGTTTTCATGGAAGGAAACAGATGCCTGGGCAATTTACAACAGATGTGAGGTTAATGTAGAGGTACCTCTACCAGTATCAATGGTCATGGCCAATACGAAACTCTAGTCGGTTTGTTTAAAAAAAAAAAAAAAAAAAAGGAAAAAAAAAGTGCTGACTCTTGTCAGTGTCTGTGGTTTTCTAACCATGTTTTCCTATTTTCTTTAAAGTTTCTTCTAACACCAACAGAAGAAATGTCCACTGTAGCGAATAATGTAAAACTGTTACAGCATTTAGCATGGATCAGAACTAGAAGAGGAGGGGAAAAAAGTCTTCTAAGCAGAGTTTTTCAGTGCTGTTTTTAATAAGATGGTATTAAAAAAGTATAGTGCTTAAAATCAACTCTGTTTCTTAGGGAAGTTAAAGCCAGAAGAGTACAAAAATGAGGAACCACTTACATTAAGTCATAATTTCATTTATGCTTGCTCTGCTTTTTCTAATTCCATTTTGAGGACAAAGAAAACTCAGTACTCTGCTAGTTGATATTAATTTTGTGTTCTTTTCTTTTATTGCTATACCGGCAGTAACATCAGCACCTTTATTTAAAGAGCAATACTTCTGAACTAACAAAATCCAGGGGTAGAACTTACACCTTCAAGCTGCCGTGTGCCACTGTGCTGGTTTGCTTTTTTTCTCTTCACTCGGAGGCTGGGCTGGGATTAAACAGAAGATGGGGCTGGGAGTTGGGATGCAAATCCTGCTGTCGCTACCCAAGCCCCAGCCTCCCGGCAGCCCCGTAAGGCACAGTGGAGGTTTTTTTGTGGTTTCCTTCTTAGTGGAAGTTGTTGACTTCATTACAATGTCATTTTATTTCCATTGCACCAGTTAACGTTTTCCCTTACCACCTTGTCCTGCCTGTGTGATGCTCTGCGCGCTCTTCCCCCAACGCTTGGCGGTTGGTCTGCCTGAGTGACTACTACTTGGTTTGTGACTACTACTTGGTTGTTCTGTGAGCGAGCAGAAACAGCAAACAAAACCAAGCACCCCTTTTCTGTGTTCCCTGCCCATAGGAATACTTGTTATTGTATTGCAAGTGTGTGCATCTCTGCCAAGACCGGGGTGTTGGGTGGGTGGGGTCGGTAAAGCCGTGGTTTATTCTAGCAGAGATGTTTTCTGACCTGGCATCTTTAAGCTAGCCTTTAAAAATATGAGATGTAAATATTATGAGTGCGCTAAACCCTATTAATACTCACCTAGTATCTAACAAGCTTCCACTTTGCACTTAAAGGTTCGTTAAGCGTCAAGCTGTCTTTTGCTGTAGAAGCAGTAAACGCAGGTGCTGTGCTAGTCTCCACCATAACGGATGTGTTTTCTTTTGCTGACTCACCAGCAGACACAGTCTTTGTATTTTCACAAAGAACTCATGAAGAGGACTTTAGGGACACCCACGTGTGCCATTGAGGCTAGGGAGTATGTTGTAAGTCCGCGTATGGCGTGATCAGCCCATACCGTCGCTGCACAGTCGCTAACCCCACTTACAACACCGCTAGAGTGTGCTTTGGAAATGTGCTTTGTCAAAGATAAATGGGAAACTGCAAACTTGGTGAGAGGCAAGTTGCAGCTTACTGTGTTGTGTGCAGGAAGATTTGTCTGCTAGTCCTGGAAATGCTGAAATTGGCAGAATTAAAGCAGATGGACCTGTGAAATTCAGACTACAGTGGGAACCACTTAAAGTGTGCTTGGCTGTAAAATAAAGAACTAACAAAAATAATTTGAAATTGGTTAAGCTTGTAGGCTTACCCAATAAAAAGCTTGTAGGCTTTTACAACTAAGCTGTTTTGTGTAAAAAGTACTACAGGTGGGTTCCGTGCATTTACTCTGAATTATTTTATGAGTGCAGTTTGGACTATCAGGAACTGACCCTTGATTCACAGCAGTGTGGTGACACGTTCTCTGCCTTGGTGGTAGAGCACTCTGAAAAGCTTTCTGAAGCTTCCCCGAGCTCTCTCTAATGATGATAGTTCATGGAATCAGTACTTGTGACCTCTAAATCCGATACCCAGATAAAGCATTGTATAGGGCAGATTGCTACAGGAGCACTAAAAAAAGACAATTTCCTCTTGGAAGCACAGTGCTTTATTTCAACCCTGTTTTCTGTAAGTGAGGTTAGTGTCTGTGACTGTCCAATAACACATGGACTTGCTGGCTTTCGTGCTCTCTCATGTGTTATTGAAGCTTGTGGCTCTTAGGCTCTTCATTTTTTCCCTGCAAGACTAAGCTAGACGTAGGTTAAATTGACAACTTGAAACAGATTTGCGTATTTTATAGCAATGCAATTTATTTGATCGTTTGGAGGGCAAAATGCTCCGGTTCTTCCAGGAGCTGCAAGAAAGTTTCTAGCTTTGAAAACCCAACTGACTGGGCAAAAGTAATTATTTAGTGAATGTTTAATGCAGATTTATTTTGTCTGCTTATATTTGCTTATAGCAATTGAATCGCTGTCATGTAGAATTACCAATGCATTTCAAAAATGGAAAACGGACTATGACTTATTTCAGCATTTCACTGTTTTCAGTCCATGAGCTGCTTTGTTATTTGTACTGGTTGTAACAATCCCTGATGTGGTCTTTTTGGAAATGCTTTTAATAAGTTCTCTATTTTTGTCATACTTAACAGTGTAAGAATTTGGCATACAGTGTCTGTAATCACTTTCAAATTTGCTGAATTTACAGCGAAAAATAGTCTTGATGCAGATGGTTCCTCGCAGTAGCGTAGTGCCTTTAGAGTGAGTAGTGTTTAGAAACTAGCGCATGTAGCCTACATTTGTGCCTTTTATAGAGCGCTTCATAGGTAAATATTTCTTCTGCACCATAAGTCTTGTCTGTATCTATATGTACAAGGATCTCAGTTTGTGCTGATCATGTCTATGCTAAAGTTCACAGGAACGCTAAAGCAATTACGCAAACCAAAGCTGCCTCCACTGAATTTCTTCAGCAACACGTTTTAGCTCATTCTTTCTCCTTCTGTGATTATTCTCTCAAATGAATTAGTTTTGTTTGGTTTTTCAGTGGCCTTTTAGCTAACAGGGTAAATTTCTTCACTGCACTGTGATTATCAAGTGTTTACGTACCAGTAGAATGAACTTCAGAGGGAAGTTTAACTGCTGCATTGTCACTGAATGTGTCAGTTCAAAAGGAATATTTCACTATTTATTTTAAGACCATATAGTTTCCTTGAATGGTTGACATATATCACTGTATAAATTCTAACTAACGATAATGACTGTATTTGAAAATTTTGTATTTCTTAAGCATGCTGTCGAAAACACCATAGATGTAGAGCCACCTTTATTTTAAATCCAACCCTAAAGAACTGTGCTCCTGCTTAAAAAAAAAAAAAAAAAAAAGGAGCATTTGATTCTGAGAACACCATATCTGGGAGCTATCAGTGGTAATAATTACAGAGAACTCTTGAATGGAAGAACATGCAGAAGTCTGACGATATGATCATCACCTAGAGCAAGAGGCATTTCCCTATTTTCACCTTTCAGCTGTCTTTAACATACAGCATTTACGTACTTAGAAGTTTTGCATGGTTTGAGCATTTCACGACTGTCCCCAGAGATCTGGTAGCACAGTCACAGTGCATTTTACTGGAAGAGGAGGCCGGATGCAGTTTTCATTTTCCCTTTAAAATCTGGGTTTGTATCTTGAATAGCAGTCAACTTGTGCTGCTTGGCATAGAGCAGAAAGGCACTGTGACACTGTGAGGCTCCCTATCTCTTGGAAAACGTCACGAATAGCAGCTGTCATAACATCTTGCAACACTGGAAGAGGGCTTTGGTAATTCTGGTGGTCGCCTGCCCAAGCACATTTGTCCACCTGTCAGTTTGAGGCCCTGCAGCACTGTTGAGAGCTGTACGTGTAAGTGATGTAGGACAGAGGTGAGCTGTGCTGCTGTGTAGGCTTTTTAAGCGTGTACACTTCACTTTTTGCAGTCTCCTTTCTTTCCCAGAGTAAGTAAAAGATAATGTTTTGGCTCTGTACCAGGAAATGTGTTAACCTTTGAAAAACTAGATCATGTAAATCATTTAAGGGGCTTGAATAATGTCTTACTGGGCTGTCTTTGAATCAATTTGGTATAAAGAGAAGGGATTTTTTTTTCCTTGTTCTTGGTCCTGACCTTGTCTGACCGTGTGGCCAAAATAAATTTGAGATGATGAGTATCTGTGTTTGAATTGTTCAAGAACATGAAATGGCTTAAAAGACTGCCCGGATGGCGCTGTCCCCAGTAAATAGGGGTATTCTGGGAGGATTGTCGTTTGGCCATGGGCCTGAGAGCGAGGCTCTGGCTCCTGGAAGTGGCTGGAGATGGCACCGTGCAGCAGGAGGCTGAGCAATAGCGCCTTTCCTCTTCATGGCATTTTGGCCAGGCTTCATCATCCCTTTCTCTTGCATAAAGCAGCTGATGCTTGTGACTGCGTTTCAACGTATTTTTTGATCTAAAGCAACTTGCATACATTTGCAAGTTCAGAGGATTTTTTCCACTTCAAAGTTGTTGCGTTAATGCGAGAATCACTGTTGTAGCTGCTGTAAATGAGCCAGTCCAGGGCAGATTTTCACCTGCAGTACTGAAGCACGTATGTAGAGGTACAACAAACACTTCCATCCCTGCTCCTGGTGAGGAAATGGCAGCTGACTGGTAATGCTGGGCCGTCTTGTGAACTTTTGCACAGATCTGTTAGTGTTACCCATTTTGCATTCCGACAGCAAGGGGAGTATGTGTCATTGTATTGTAACGTCAGTCTGAAAAAGTTCCTCTTCTACTGATGCACTGTTGTTTTTTTTCTCTTTTTCCCCCACCCTGTATCTCTCCAATTTTACATGAAGCTTTCTCTCAAGCTGGTAAGCACATTTACAGCATGCCTGTCCTGTGTTTTAATCACAATTTTCTGTGTGTGTTAATGTGCACTGTGCCACATGTGACATGACACTGAAATTGTTAAATTTGTTTCTTCTTTTGTGTTTGCTTTTTTTTTGATGTTTATCAGATAACTCTGAATACACAGGTCTGGAGTCTAATAGAGGTGATCGGAACTCAGTCTTTCTAATAAGTTGCTAAAAAATTAACTCTAATATCTAGTTTAGCTTTCATTTTTGTAATCTAGGGCTACAAAAATGTAGAAAAACAGTATCAAGTAATTCTGCTACTGTATAAGTATAAATTAAAACATTAAAAGAAATAAAGGTGTCTATATTTGGACCCTTTTCAGAGAGAAATGCATGCATTTTGTTTAACTGTAACATAGCTGCAAAGTTTACTTTCTATGTCCAGGTATTACTGGAAATGTGCATCATCGCCTACATTTTACAGCCCTATGTAGTCCTTCAGAATAACTAATAATGGTATTAATTACAGTTCTGTAAACCTTAACCAACAAGGTTAACTCAGTCTGATTTGAACTTGCAAATTATGTGTACAAATCCTAAATTCTATCTTGGATGCAGCTGCGAAGGTTGCTTGAACTACGGTAAGATAAAGTTACTGAGTTGGAAAGGGAGCGGGTGAGCCTCTTGGGGAAAGCAAATTGGGTGGTCAACTTTACATTCAAGGTACTGTACCGCTTGAGATATTCCACGCCTTGATGTTCCTGATAGCTTGTCAAGATTCCTTTGCCTTTGATGATTCCAGTCACAAGGAGAACACGACTGGTTTGCTGACCCACTTGGTGCAAGCATGTTGGAGCCACAAATGACTGGTTGCAATTTCAGAAAGCTTCCGAGGATCCACAGTAGCTCCTTAACTGCATTAGCTTCAAAGTTTTCTTTTTCCTCACCAGTCAGTGCCTTTAGGTTCTCTCTGCCTCTTATTCCTCTCCTCCCTGCATACACCTTGTTCATGGATGCATCATTTTGGACCTGTTCTGTTCATAGCAGCTTATTCTGAGGAAAGGGCTGTGCCCTGAAAGCTGCCTGGTGTAGCTCTGGTGTGTCTCTGGAGGTTTCGAGCCCTGCTGCTGCACTGTGCACCACAGTGACTCGCTTTGGCTTCACTGCAGTATTGCTTCCTTGAAGACCTGTGGTAGACCTGAGGGATGATGGAGATCCCAGGCTTACTTGCAAACCTCGTTCTTTTGGCTGTTGCCATCCACTGGCCTATTAGTCCAAAGGGTTTATACCAAGAATTTCCATGTCTTGTTTTCCTGGCCACAAAGTGTGTTGTGTAGCTGAGCCAAGCCTTAGTGAGTAGGAACACATCCTCCCCAAACAAATGGCTGACCTGGCCTTTCCCCAAGAATTACACAAATCAAAAAGATGTGCATTTCTAGAAAACACAGGCAATGCTTACTACTAAAGAGACAGCCCAGGCGTGTTTCGCTTGAGAGCATGAAATGTGCCCAGCATGTGCAAAAATTGCTCCTTGACTCTTTCTGCTAGAAGAGGATCCGTAGCTTCTGTTCTGGTGGGAAGTTACCAAGCATGGAATCGAGTCTCAGTGAGTTCACCTGGTCTCAGGCATGCGTTTCCACGTGACACTAGTGCTTTGGTCTGAAGCATTGTCAACACAAATACTGAATTTAGTCCAGCCTGGAGCTTTTGATTGAGGTTGAAGCAAAGAATCCAAAATAAAAAGCTTTTCCAAATTGGTTTGACTAAATCTAGTATAACTGGGGATATTTTCAAGCATCTCTGTCTCTTCTGGATAGAATTGAGTAGAACACCTTAGAATCTTTCTTTTACCTACTCATTTTTGAAGCTATATCCAGATGCTTTGCCTTAAAAATGTATGCATGGCTTTAGTGTGCAGATTAGACTGTTTTAATATATTTTAAAGTTAATGTGATGTGGGGGTTACTATGAAGCAAAATGCTATCAACATTAAAGAACTAATTAAAGTACAGCTTTCCTGTACCATGCGCAGCAAGTAACGTGAGCAGTAATTCAGAACTGCAAGGACTGCAAATGACGCAAGTTTTAGAATGTGTCTAACTTATTTAGTTGTTTCCCTCATTTATTTTAAATTTGCTTTCCCATTGCATCATAAAACAGAATTTTAAGAGTTTGTTACACAGAAGATCAGGCTTTGATTTAGCTGCATGTGCTGTCTTGTACTGAAAATTTCATTAGGCTACCCTGCTCTGCTTTCCTGCAATTACTAGAGCAGAAGAGGAGGAGATGGCCTGTCTGTAGTTCTCCATCCTCTGACACCCGCATGCTTTCTTTATAAATAGCATGTCCTGTGAATGCAGAATAGAGAGTGCGCTGTCTCAGAGGGCACACTCAGTGCAGAGCTGAAGGGGTCTAATAGGTAGCCTTTGTGGTAAAGTGTCCACTAAATCACTTTCCTCTAAGAGAAACATTTGGCATTTGAGTAAAACTAATGTTGCAACTTTACTCACAAGCGTTCAGTAAGCTCCTGAGCTATTGAATTGCGTTACTCAGCTTTGTGGTTTTCCCCTTCTGTCTTGCACATGCCAGTATTCCCCCTTAGAAATCGCATGGGGAATGAGCAGAAACCAAGACAAGAAAAACCTTTACAAATTGTAGATTACATGAAAGAAACTCATTCTTTTACAATGCAGCTAGTTATCACTGAAATGTGTTTGTTATAGCTCACCCAAACTTTCCTCCTTGCCTTCTTGCAAGCCAAAAATTGTTGGTACTTTGAAAATAGTGTGGGCACGTTTTATGTAAGTTTACCTGCTATACCAAACCGGGGCAATCAAGAATAGGCATAGCAGTCTGAGGGCATAAAAGGGGGGTTTTAAGCAGAATCACACATGGGAAACCACTGTGGTCTTCCAGTTTTTTCCTTGAGTTATGACTTCAAATAGATTCTGTGGCTTTGACAAAATTCCTGATTTCTATGCCAATACAAGTAAGAAAGGAAATATCGAGGATAATCCATGAAATGTGGATTCCGGAGTGTGTGCAATGTGCTCTTAAATTATATAATCCCAGATTAAGTGGTTCTGTTACCTTTGTTTGGGAGAGTCCTGACATAAATTAAGCATATTGGACCAACCGTCAAACTACATAGAGCAAGCCAGCAATTAGTAGTGGGCACAAGAAGCATGACTGTAACACAGGAGTAGAAGCTAACAACTGCTCTAAAGAGTTGCTGTCTGTAGAAGAGTAGGGAAAGGCAGGGAAGATGAACTTTCCGTGAGAATGTAACTCTGTTAAATAAAATCTGCTGTTAAACGTGGATAAAAATAGATTTTCAGCTTTGCCATTGAATTCTGGCATTCTCTGTTAGCTGATCTCCCAATAGCCATTTGGTAGGAAAGTGGGACGGGGTCCTGGGATTATTTGTTAGGCATTCAGATTCCTAGCCATTCAGGGACTGATAAGTACTAGTACAAGCAATAACAATGCTTCAGACCATTCATTGTGGTTTTTGCACAGATTTTTGTGAGATATTGTCAAAATGCAATCCTGAAATGATTCTTTTAGATCCTGATTTTTTCTTTTTTCCTCCATTCCGCTCTGCAGGGAGCTGGGCCAGAAGACTTCAGCAATCTTCCACCTGAGCAAAGAAGAAAGAAGCTTCAGCAGAAAGTCGATGAACTAAACAAAGACATTCAGAAGGAAATGGATCAAAGGTAAGCCAACACCCACAATGAAAAATGAAATAGGTGGTCTTATACAGCAGAACTGAAACAACTGAAAAGTAAGAGCAAGGTTCTAGGGTTTTCTAAGGTGCTATTCCAAGAAAAGGCACAGAGGTTACATATTGCTAAAGATGGGAATTAGATACACGGTAACTGCAGACAATTTTTCCTTCTTTGTGGAGATTCTGTCTTGGGCCTTTGCAGCAGAGTAGCAGTTTAGTCACGATCCAGACAAAGCTCAGTGTTGGATACACAGTTTTTTTGGGTGATGTGATCTGGTACTGGGGGTGAGTGATGGTGGTGCGGTTTTCGTTTTATTTTTTGTTAGTTTATTTTAGGTAAGTACAGGATGTAAGTACAGTCTCAGTCATATAGTCTCAGCTATAAACATATGATGGGCAAAGGTGGGCATGGGTAGATCCCAACAAAAGAGGCTATTATGAGCATGATAACATTGTCAGAAGTGCAGATTGATTGTTATGTATCTTAAGGCTCTGGTCTGTAGCATACATTTCCTGGAAGCAGAAAAGATGAGTCCTGTGCTTTTGTGGATGTTTTTTCTACAAGGCTTGGTTTATCATTGTGGTTGAGAACAAGACCATTTTAGTTACACACTTTTTGTTGATTCTGGCAGCTCGTATTTGTTGCTTCCAGTGATTGCTCATTTTCTGGCTCCTGCAGTTGCATTAAAGATTCAGCATGCTATGTTTGTAGAAGACGAAATTTTTCTTCTCTGAATGATTTTAAGACTCAGCCTCACTGGTATTAGTCCACCCCAAAATACTGCTTCGCATTTGCAAAGATATGCCTACGTTTTCTGCTATTTTGCTTTGAAGATCCTATTTATGTTGGTTTGGTAACCCAGACTATCTCCTTTGTATTTTATATCATAAAAGAGAAAGGAAGACTGCACATGGTTATATTACTTCCATAGCATTTTTCCCTCTGTGGTAACTTAACGTTTGTTTCTGTATAGATTTTCTTTTCTGTTCTGTATTGATTCTGAGGTAACCCAATGTTAAAACCTGATAGGAAATCAGAGCAGAATGAAGCGATTTTAAAATGAAGATAGTATACGATTGAGGAAGTAGCACCAGCAGTTAAGCAAGAGTTAAAAAATTAAAATCATCATGACTCATAGGTTTGCAATATTGTCCCTTAGGGCTTCAACCACAGAGCAGTCCCACTTCCTTGCCACCCACTCTTTTTCTCATTTTCTCTACACACAAAGCAAAAGCAGGCACAGGATTGCAATTGTCAAGACTTTGGTGGGAAACTCTAAAATATAAAGAGTGTTAACTTGAGTCGTGGGACTGCCATTAACCTTTCTCCCCCCAAGTAATGCCTAGAGAAAAGCCGAATAGCTGTGCCAGTAATACAGGAAATTGGCTCGTAAGTCACCCATCTCTCAGCTCTGAAACGTTCATCATGCAGATAACTTTTTTCCTTAAGTTCAGCTTCAACTTGCCTCATGTCAAAGGCAGCACACTGCTGTCGGTGAAAGCTCCGCAGGCTTCCCTAAGGGATCTCATGCATGTACTACATTAATGTTGGTATATTCATCATAGTAGGCCCTAAAATTAACAACTCTGAAACCCAAGGCATTTGGCATCTGGGTTGATATGAAACACAGCCCCCAGAAATAGTCTAGTAAAAATAATGTATAACTTAACAGGATGCAGGGTCGCATTATGTGGCCTAAGGTCCATCTGTTGCTATGCTGTGACAAATGCAAACCATCTGGATTTCGCTTCATTTTAAGCAGGGTGAAATAAATATCTTACAAATTATTTGCATTGCAAAGGACAAAATCCAACAAGCAAGGTAGGAATTCCTGGTTATCATGCCGTTTTTGTTACTAATACATCCATGTCCAGCTCTTCGTCCTAGTTTCTCAATTGGATTTCAGCCCATGATGGAGGAGAATGTTGCAACTGTTTGTAGTCTCCCCCCCCCCGAGATTGCCACCCCACCCCCTGGCCTGGCAAGTGGAAATCCTAGTACTAAATAAAACAGTGTGTCAGGCTAAAATTCAATACCAAATTCCTTCTTTTGCTTTGCAAAAGGCAATTATCCAAGCGTCCAGTCACTTCTCTGCTGAGGTTGTTCAAGTGGGCCACATGGAGCTTGAATCATTTGGTCTAAATGCAGTGTGCGCATGTAGCAGCGCAGTACATCTGTGTGGCCAAACAGTTCACTGGTGAGGCTCCAGCTGCCAGCCTTGCTCATGTGAAAAACCCTCTGCTGATTGTAGAGCAAGAAGCTCCTTTTAATGTAAGGACTGAAGAGTTAGGCTTGTAGACAGTGCCTCTCGTATCACCTTGTAGGTAAAGGTGTCACACACTTTTTTTTTTCCCCTCCACCTCTGACAATGTGAATTCTCTTTTGGTGAGTGATTTTGCTGTTGCTTTTTGAGGGTTGGTTCTATACAGGACAAAAGCCCCTGTCTTGATGTTTCCCATTACCATTGTAACAGATAAGACTTGAACCACAGAGTAAAGAAAAGGCAGTTTATTATCCTTTTGCTTTCCCTCATTTAGAGAAAGAGATTTGCCCCCAGCTGCACTAACATTTATATACTTTGTTTTTCTTCTCTTTCAGAGATGCCTTAACGAAAATGAAAGATGTGTATATCAAGAACCCACAGATGGGAGATCCAGCAAGTGTGGACCACAGATTAGCAGAACTTGGACAGAACATTGAAAAGCTACGATTAGAAGTTCAGAAATTTGAGGTATGGGAAGAGATACAAGAGTAAGTGTACAGTAGTGATGTTGGTCTAAGTGAATACGCCCTGCTTCAGTGACGAGTAGCTCAGCACATGCTTGATTCTAAGCAGGTGCTTCAGTGCTTTTCTAGATAGAAACATATTGAAGCATTTTCTCCCTATCTATGGGGAAGTGCTACTTAAGCACTTAAGTTAATTGAGATCTTTCAGCCTATTTGTGTAACATAAATATGTACCATCTCTTGTGATTGTCAGCCAACTTGCATGCTCTTTAATTTGCCACAGAAAACAAGCGATGCTAAGTAGAGGATAAGAGAAAATGTAGTGCTCTCTGGACTGCTCAGAGGGCTTCAGATGCTTATTTAATTAAATAATTTGAAGCATCGTGTTACAGATGTCTGTGGAAAATCAGAGGAACATAAATGTAAAGTACCGTTTAAAGTCTTAGCAGCAGGACAGAAGCCATCAGAAGAAATACATTTTAAGGAATAGTCTGCCATTAACAGAAGGCTTCTTAGAGATGCAAAATCTCAGGAGTATAAGAAGTATTTGGAATATAAGAAGCCATTATAAGTGTATCCCATTATAATTACACCAGAAGGATTATAGGACTGAGGAGAGGTTTCACTCTCTAAGTTAGCCTATGAACATAAAAAGATATAAAGCTCGTTAATTTTAGATGTTTCGTACAGTCATTGGCTTTACTATCCATTGCTTGCTTAGCCATTTGAAAATCACTGGCTCTTTTTTTCTCCCCAGATTACTCCTCTTGCATTCAGCAGTCACTAGGACTGCTGTGTCTGACGTTCTTGAGACTACTTTAAGCTGCCACATATCTTCGTACTTTATTGTGACGAGAGCAGCAGCATGTCCAAACAGCTATTAACTGCTCCTCTTAACTCGGTGTTTTCAGCACCCAGCGTCACAAAAGAATCAAGTTTTCAGTAAGCGTGTTTTGTGGCAAGACCAAGAGTTTTAATAAATGTTGAACATACAGAATCTATTTATACCCCTGAGAACTGCATCTCAAAAGAAAACTTTTAAATGTTTACAATCTGTTTTTAGTTCCGTAGTCTGAATGTCAAATATAACAAAGCAAAGTAAAAACAACATATGTCCCCCTGCAAGTCTAAGCACCGGGAATGTGCGAGACCGCTGCTTTTCCTTCGCAGGGCTGGCTGGCCGAGGTGGAGGGCAGGCTGCCCATGCGGACTGAACAGGCCCGACGGCAGAGCGGGCTGTATGAAGCCCAGAACACGTCAGCAGTAAACAGCTGCGCACAGGACCGGGAGAGGTACAGTATCTGTACAGAGCTGACTTGTTTGGACTGATATTGAACTTGATTTCCTGAGCTTTAAACAGGAAAACTGCTGCTCTGCAACGTTCAGGAGTTTATTCAGTGACCAGACTAAAGGCAGGCACTCCATGAAGGGAGTCTTGCTTACTACTTTTAGCATATAGAATATTCCAACTTTAAGCGCTGCTTTTCTAAGTATGATGAAATTTATAATAGCCCCAGTGCTCAGTGCTGTGAAGGCAAGTGAGATGGATATATTTTACAGCTTTTGAAGAGAAAAATGACTAGTCTTACCCATTGTGTTGTGACAGCTGCTAGTGGTAGCAGCCTGTCCTGAGCGTGCTTTGGAATCGCTGAGCGGCTCCAGCTCGAGTTGCTCACCTTGACTTAAGTGCCTGGTAAACAAGCCATCCTCTTTGCTCCCGAGGCTGGTTGCTATAGTTGCTCTGTATTTTCCTCTCTTGAGCAGCCCAGATGGCAGTTACACGGAAGAGCAAAGTCAGGAGACTGAGATGAAAGTACCTGCAACAGATTTTGATGATGAATTTGATGATGAAGAACCACTACCGACCATAGGAACATGTAAAGCTCTCTATACATTTGAAGGTATTACTCAGCTTTTACTCTTCGTTTTGCTTACTGTTTTGTTTGGTTCCTATTACAAGTGGAAAACCTCCGTTTAACCCCTCCAGCGCTTAAGTAGGCAAAGAAAGGCTGAGTGAGGCTTTGGCATGATTCTGTTTTGCAGAGGCACCAGGACAGTGATCTGCCTTGCATTTTGCAGGGCCTCAGCAAGAAAAAAAAAACAAGAATTGTTTATCCTTATAGTGCTAAATAGGGAGGTAATAAAATGTTTTCTATTCAGTGTGTTTCTTTCCCTCAGTGTGCTTTATCCCATACTTACTGAAGGTCTCCATGAGAATTTTTTGACTGGGATTGCTTGCTGGGGGATAAGCTCTAATCATATTATCACAGGAGCACTATATGAACCACGGTCACTGGTGGAAAAATCTGTTACGTTACGTGTTTGGGAATTCTGCTGTGAGGAGAAATTTGTGTAAGGGTAGCATTATTTAGGGTTATGATGCTCATTCAAAGTAAATTCTTAGTGGTACGTACGTTGCCTTGTAATTTTAGCCTGCCTGTGGTAAATAAATGCTCTGGCCTGTGATCACTGCTTTCCAATAGAGCAGTAGTAAAAGCTGGACATTAGTTACAAGAAATTTTGTGAGGCTCATGGGTGTTTTCTCTCTGGTGGTGGTAGTAGAATTTCCTATAGCAACCCTAATGTTAGGATCACATTTCTCTGGTTGTTTGAGCGTGCTTTCTTGGCTCCAGAATCATGTATTCGTGTTCATGCTGCAGTGACACAACAAAGGTGTCAGCACCCTGTCCCGACATGCCATAAGCATCTCCCACTCCATCTGTGATCCCCATTGCACAGGGTAGCCTAAAATCCATGTTATTGTGTTTTTCAGGTCAGAATGAAGGAACAATTTCTGTAGCAGAAGGAGAAATGCTCTATGTAATAGAAGAAGACAAAGGTGACGGGTGGACGCGAATCCGAAGGAATGAAGATGAGGAGGGCTACGTCCCTACGTCGTATGTTGAAGTCTATTTGGACAAAAATGCCAAAGGTGCTATGACTTATATTTAATACTATTATTATTATTTGCTTTCACAGAGATACCCAACCCTGCAACTGCTCTGTGTTGCAGATAGAGCCTTTTAAAAGTCTGTACAATGCCACCAAGTGCATTATTTTGTACATGGACTAATACTGTGTGCTGTACGCAAAACATGCTTTTTATGGATCAGAGGAGGATAGTGTGGTAGAGGGAAAATGCAGCCTTTCCTAGTAGGTGCTTATTCAACTGTCACTGCCATCGCACACCCAACTTAGTGCAGGAAACAGAGCCATTTGGAATGATTATCGGCTTTCCTTAGATATCGAGGGGGCACCTCAGACGTATTCACAAGTCAATTGTTCCAAACTGGTTCAGTGAACTGTTACATAGGAAATATTTAGCTGCTGTTTTGTATCTCAGTGTTGTAGCTTTTCAGAGCCTAATGAGTTCTGTGGACCTTTTGAATTGAAACCTGTTCATCATTTAGTTAGTGTCCTTGGAAGAGGAAGGAGAGATCTTGCCAGGTGTCTACACGGCACTCTGTCATCCTTAAATCCTTGACATTAAGGAAGATACTCTATTCTTTTCCATCTTGGTACATTTCAGAAAATGGTTTTTTGGATGTATTTGCTATTTCAGATGAAATATGGCTATTTCAGATGACCCGTAAGAAATGGCTTCATCTTTTGCTCACACAATCAGTGGAGGCATGCTGAGTTTAGACTGGGCTATCTTCTGTTTCCTTTTTTGCTTTTGACTCCTCATAAATAGATGTGTTGTGTAAGCAAGCAGAGCATACAGGGAAATACTGGCTAGAACACATGCTAACATGTAAACACCTGGTAATATAATACACAGAAATTATTTTAATCCTGTTCCAAAACAGGACATTTGTTCCAAAACAGTTATTTTTTAGTCATTTAATCCTTCAGATTATTGTGTTTCCTAGCCCTTGAAGTTCTGGGTGTGAAGCAAGGTGCCTCATCCAATTTAAAAGAAAGTTGAACCATTCTTACAGGGGATTGCAGACAGTAGGGAGAGAGTAGAGCGCTCTCTGTAAACAACAAGCACTATAACTTGATTAGTTTGCCGTTCCTGGATTCAGTATTAAACAGCGCGGTGCCTTGTCTGCTGCAGATGAATGTCTGGGGTCTTCTTTTATTTTGCCATCATACAGTAGTTTTATGTTTGTGTTGGCAAATACAGAGTCAGTTGAGATGCAAAAGAGCGCAGAAGGCTCAGCGTCCCTCTGTCTGCTTTTGTTAACCTTTGAAAGACGGATGTGGATCGTACGTTTTCCTTCATGTTCAGAACAAGACAGCACAGAATGAGAGACCCCTTCTTATAATTCTGTGTCTCTCCTTTGGAGATTGCCTGCTCTGTGTATGGCAGTAGTTGAAAGCAACATGATCATTCTGCTGGAAAAATTTGTTTTTCAGCAGAGTAGGCTGCTTGAAACAGCTAAGCTACTATGGCATTTAAATCTGTCTTAAGGAACAAGCGTGGCTCTCCTGCCCAAGATACACAGTGTAGTTCACATCAGAGGACGGGTACAGCAAATCGCCTATTTATGAGCAGAGCAGCGGGTTGGATAGGAAGGATAGGAAATGAAACAAAGCATGTCTCTGGGTAGGGTGAGAAATTCTGGCACAGTCCTGTTAACTGAAGCAGCGAAAGTTTCCTTTAACTTACTCTCCTGAAAAAAGAATATTGCAGGAGCATTACGATACCAGCCAGAAGATAATATTAGTCTATTAATAGTATAATGCAAATTACAACATGAAGCTGAATGGTCTGAAACAGGCAGTCTGTGCTGGGGGTAGGTGAGTGCTGCTACAGTTGCAGCCACTTCTGTAGCAACATTGGGGGCATTACAGATCCCTTAAGTTTTTCCATTAATTTTGCTGGACTTTAAGAACAAAATCAACCGTATGTGTGAATATCTGATGTAAATTAACTATAATATTTACATCTTTTTTCTCAAATCTCTGATGAAAAAGGAAAGCTAAAATTTAAATTCCCATAAAATGTCACAGTAGCAGTATAAAGATTTGTGGGAGATGCTGCTGCGTTTAAAAGTGAAACCTTATTGCAAGTTGAATATTTCTCATTTGATATTAATACATTAGTAGAAGTGACTTATTCAGTCCTTGCATACTTAAAATGGGAACTACAACTTTCCTGAAAATGTCACTGTAAGTGCTAAAGCATTTATAAACTTTGGTAATTCTTTCCTGCTTTTGAAAAGATGCTCGAGCAGCTGGTACCTCTAAATGCAGTTGTGTGAAGCGTAAGAGCATTTCCACCAACTGAGCACGTTCATGACTCTTCCAGCCAGCAGAATCGATAGTATTGCAGGCCTGCCTGCACGACGAGGTTTTGCCTGTCATGAGCTGCAGGTTCCTGAGAATGGGGTTGGTAAATGCACTGTGAAAGGCCACTCAGCAGCTGGTGTGCTTTTTTGGTTAGCTGAAAGCTGTGTTGTCAGGGCTCTAGTGCTAGAGCACCTGAGATGGATGGGACAGGTAAGTCATGTGCTGCAGCCACTCTTCTGACCGCAGTCCTCACGCGAGCCAGGCTAGGGCGATGTGTTTCTGCAAATACTTTTATGAGGGCTGCCTGTAAAGTTTACAATACCTCCAGTCAGAGGCTGGTAGCAAACCCTATTGAAAAAGAACGGTAATGTCTATCTTGTTTTGCCTTTTTTTTTTTTCAGATGTGTACAAATCACTTCAGAAAATCTCTGAGTAGGTTTGCATAGGCCTGTTCACCTTTTACCCTACTGGTTTGCTGCTACGATTGTTTTAAGAGATCTATTTCAGAAGGTTTTCTTTTAGAAGAGATGAATGCACAAGTCATATCTCCATCACTGAAAGACTCCGTTAGGTACAGTTTCCTCGGCTGATGCATGTATAAGTTCTCCTTGAAATTTAAATGTGCATCACTGCCAATAAAAGTACTGGCCTGATTGTACCAATTCAGTTGTAAACAGCATTGTTGTCCTTCCTAACATAAAGGAGAGCCAACACGGTTCATTCTCCTTGTGATGCATGCAGGAAATTATTATAAATGCTAAAAAACGTGCAGACTAAGAACTGGATCTCTTGGCTGTAAGCTCACATTCTGGGACTTGTGCCAACCTCTAACTGCTAGGGGGATGAGGAACACAATTCCTCTGTGCACGCATTGGTGTAGCTTCTTGCAGGGCTTTTACCTGTCAGGTGTCTGGTGCTGACAACTGATGAATACTGGAAGTAGTTGGACCTTTTCACTCAAGACTGACCATACTGTGTTATTAAATATGGTACCTCGTAATCTGCTTGGGAACGAAGCTTCCTTTCGCTGAGGGATGTTGTGAAATAAAATGTGATACACACAAGAACTTGCATGAAGTAACTGTTGTTCTGTAAACTCTGCATTGCACCGAGCAAAAATGCTGTGTGCTCTCACCAGAAGGACTGGCTGCTTGGGCTGATGTGCAGTGAACAGACTGTTGTGTGAAATTAAACTTCTGTGGGGGGAGAACAGCAACAAGGAGAAACAACTTTGGAGCCCTGGGCTGATTAGCATTTCAGTTCCTTTGCCACTGTGGGTCTGCTCCTGTTTACCTCCCCACCCCCCCAGTTATATAAATAAATCCCTTACAGCATTGTGGCTCTGCTGTTTGCTTGCTCTAACCATTATGCAGAGCCTTGACTTATATAAATAAATAGGTGAAAGTTAACCATGCTGATGCACTTTTTATCTAGGATATATCTGATTATTTAATGCTTGCCAAATTATTTAGGAAATGGTAATTAATTATGAACTGGACTGTGTCTTTTTTTAAAATCCTTTTGTTAAATACTTGTCCTTAGTTCTCCCAGTATATAAAAAAAAATGTATATAACATAACTTAAAAAACTAAAGTTACTTGAATTTGAATTGGTTTTATCCTTTTATATAAATATATAAATATAAATGGTTTTATAGGTTGTTCTGCTTAACCTAGCTGTTGTTTTGATAACTATTCAGTCCTTATGTTGATAAGCCTTTTTGGCTACTCAGCTGCCTGCATCTGGTTGGAACTGCATAGAAACTTTTGTTTTGTGTTAAAGTTTGTTAAATCTGGCCAGTGTGGTTGTTCCATTTCTATTCTTATTTTTTAAAGAATCATCATCTGTCAGGAATCTCTTTATAGCTTGATGTACCGTGGTGTCTTCTTCTAATAAACATTATATTTTCTCATTCCTGTGAGTTTATTAATGGCTATTCATTTTACTTTATTAATGGCAAAGAAATGGTCCAGAGCTGCTTTTCACTTGCTTCCCGCACAGAGAAACGCTAAGTATAAATGCAGTTCTTTTTCAGGAAGAATATTTTGTTGTGAATCTGTGAAAACAGTTTTTGTGCTATCATTTGGAGTTTTTTCTTTTGTTATTGTTATGGAAGTGGGTGCAAAGGAGATCTGAAGGTTCCAACCTTCTCCCAAGTGTCAGGGAAGTTTGGACTCATCCTATATTCCCTTTGATACAGCAGCCTCTTCAGCCAAATCAAACTTCTGGATTGTAGCTTTATTTGACCACAGAGAAAACTTACCCTCAGCCAGCAGTCTGTGGGTGGCTACAGGAATGTGACAGAACGTGAGTTTAGAAGCTAAGAGCACACCTGCTTCTTACTTGGCTTCCCTTAGGAATGAAGGATCTTCACAGCCTGTGTTGTGTAAAGGATAGCTAGTCTGGTCTCATCTGCGAAATTCTTTATCTTTGTGTTTTAGCTTCATGCCGCTCTTCAGTATCAGTCATGGTCTTTGGAGCTATCACTTGATCAGCTCCAGCACTTTGTGCAGATCGAAAAGGAAAAAGCTGTTTGTTTTCTCTACTGTTGCACTGAGAAAGTGCTGGCAGGGTCCTGCTCCAGGAATTTACATCCTCCTCCCAGAGGGGAGCAGCGATCCAGTGATGCTTCCTGGAGGGAAGGGCTGAGGGTGAATGATGACTGCTGGTGATGTATGCCTGAGTTCAGGAGCTTTTCTTAACTCTTTGTAACCTGGTAGGTGCTTGGATTTCCTTTAACCTCCTGCAGGCAGTGCAACTCTTAAGGGATTCCTTTTTCCCCAGTCTCTTTCTAATCCAGTCTCTTTCTTTTTGTCTTTCTTATGTTTTAGATTCCTAAAGGTGTTTGTGCTGGTGCAAGAACCTCGGGGCGAGCTTGTCACAGAAGGAGAAACAAAATGGTCTGTTTACCCTGCAGGCAGTTAAAATACACCCACGGAAAGCCAGGCTCCCAGTCTTGTCTGGAGTTCCCACTTGAAAAATTCAGACCTAAACTCCATCCCAGTATCATTCAGATGCTTGCTCTTTTTCATGGCATGCTACTTGTGGCTCAGATTAACTTACCAACCTTCCTTGCTCTTCTGCCAGCTTGGCACAGCCCTTCCATAAAAAATAACCAACACTTCCCCCACCCAGTTGCTCCCAATACTGGTCACAGAACCGCTGGCTGCCCTTTGATGCGAAGGGTAACCAGGGAGTCCCAAGCATGTATTGGTCTGTCTTCTGTCCTCCCTTGTCCCTCAGTCCATCTGAATGTACGCACTGGTCCATCAGCATTTCACATGGTGCCTTTAGCGCTAATCCTGCGGGTAGTTTCATCAGGTAGCTTGGAAAGGAGGTGTAATATACACGGAAAGCCACTCTGGGAACAGTGTTACGGCAGCTGGACTGGACTCTGAATTTGCAGATATTAAACTTTATCCACATGCATTATTCAATACTCTGCTTTCCCCAAAAGGTCACTAATACTTTTCAGCCTTTATTTTTTTTAAATCTAGGCTGATGCTCATTCCAAGTATTAAATCCCTATGACCTTACTGTTTCCTGAAAGCCTTCAAGCTCACGTATGTACACTTGCTTTCCTGCTTGTTCTCTCAGCCCTCTCCTCTTTACTCCCCCTTCCTTTCTCCCTCCTCTTCCTCACACACACACAGACACACACACGAACACAGACACTGGTGTTTTGGTTTGAAGCCCCATTTTGCTCGTCACAAAGACCTCATTTTGCTCTTGTTTCGGTCTGCATGCTCGCCCTGTTGCCTTGCCTGCGCCCACCTTCCTGAGGGCCACGTTATTTTGTGGCTCGTCGTTAATCTCTTTGCAGTTTTCTTTTGTTGGTTTGTTTTTCAGCATTTCAGACTTGCCTTCTCTTTTTGCATGACCTCTTTGTGCGTTCTCATCAGTTAATGTTTGAGTAACAGAATTTTTTTAGAAAAATAAAAGAGAAGAAAAAAAGAAACCGCACTCTATTTCGTTCTCCCACCTTGTCATGGACTGGACCTCGACCCAGAAGCCAGACAGGAATTGTGACTTACTCCTCAGCCACCCTGTTCCCACGTGGTTTTATTTGAAGCAGAAGTAGCATAATAAGCGATGCTGTACGGTATCATGTCATGCAGTGGAGAGAAAGCTTTAATATCTCCAAATACCACATGATCTGGACCTAAACTGGCTAAAAAGGGGGTCAATTGCTTTCTAAACCTCTATACTATTAAAGTGTTGGTTTCCCCTGCATCTTTACTGTTGCTAGGATATTACAGTAATCTTGTACATGGTTAAGCCCTGTAAGAGTCAGTTGCTCCTAATAGCTCCTGAGGGCCTAATTTATCCATAAATCAGCCCATCATTTGGGGAAATCTACTTGCTCTTAGAGAACTTCAGCATCTCTTGTAAAATCCCCAGAATTTGAGAAAATTGCTATGGAAGCCGCTCTGGCTAGCAACCCTAAAATGCAACCTCTCAGGTTTAGTTTGCAGACAAACGTGTGTGCGTGGCGTTTTGCTGCCTGCTGCGCTTTTATGCGGGGTCAGCATACGGAAATGTGTCCAGGAATCATGTGCTCTCCATGTTGGGGACTGCTTTGGTCTTCCCCACTCAGGATGAAGTAACTTTTGAATTAGTTTCATGTTGTCTTCGTGACTTTGTCCCTTTCTCTCCATTCAGGATACCGATTTTTGTTTTCAGTAGCACAAAGTCCCTCAGTCCTACAGTTAGTACTGTAGCTGTCGTATTATGGTGCTTAATACCTGTGAGCATCAACCAGCAAAAGGTTACGTTTTTTAATCTAATTAAAGGGGCTCAGGAGCCTGCACCCTTGAGCAGGCACTACCAGCACTGACACCTCAGCTACAGTGTTACCGGAGTCGGAAGGGTCATCCCCAAGGGAATTGCCATCCTTATTGCTGCTACCGTAGTCCCTTAACTGCTTAGATCCACGAGCCTCTGATAGCCTCGGCACCTGTGGCTTTGGCCAGAGGTCCATGACAGCAGTGCGAAGGCTTTGTTGCATTGCACAGCCAACGTACATCTATCAGGGGATCTAAATGGTTAAGCAGTTAACAGGCGTGCAAGAATATCTTTAAAATATTTTAGCTGCAGTATTTTTATTCTCGCGTCCAATGCACTGTTGAATCAGCAGCTAGGAGAATTCGTTTTCACCTATTGTTGTGCCATCTATGTAAAAATTAGATAAAAGTTTGCTTTTATATATTTAATCTAGGTGGACAGTATATTATTGTCAGCCTCTGTGGAACATTTGAACAATTGCAATGTCTGTGTCGCTAAATAGCGCTTTAGAAGGAGCATTAGCTTTAGCTGCCTGGTTTTCTTTGAACGTTTTAATGAAAAGGCCAGAGTTTACAGAGTTTTTATAAACTTGGCAAGTAGTTCCCAAATGCCTGGATCTTAAAACTAAATACAAGAAAAATTAGCGACAGTCACGTATTGTAGCCTACACATCTTTATTCTGCTGCCTTTATTCAGGGTAAAGAATGGGTAATTTTTGTTGAGTTTACCTTTTACAGAATCTGAAGGACTAAATATGTGACTGGCTTATAAAAACTCTGCTTGAATTTACTAATCCTGCCCAGAACTGCGGACTGTACAGCCTACAAAATCACATCGTCCTCAGCAAAAGTCTCTAATGCCCTTTCTTAACATCTGTAAATAGAGAAGAAACATATTTACTGATACGGAAAGTTGTGTTTAATGCTGAGTATTTTTCAGAGGTTCATTTAGTTTGATGCATATTGTTTGTTTGTTTTTTCCTGCCTGAAGTGTCAAAAGACCTAAAAAGAAGCCAAATTCTATTTTAACATGATGATGTCGAGCACTTTTTTTATTTGTATATGTGTGTGTATGTGTGTTTGAGCACTGATCTCTAGATTTTGGTGGCATCTCAGTGTTGTGATTTCATTGCCAATGTAAAAGGTTCTGGTGTTGCCCATTCATTTCTGGAGACAGAATTCAACTTAAATAAAGTGCTTCCATTTGAAAGCGAATATTGACCTTGTAACAATGAAAGGAAAGTCATCCACATATTTAAATAAACATTTAATTCCAGAAATCTAGTTCACTGGACCCTTTTGATCTTCCAGGGAAGAAGAAAAATGGTTTTGTTCCTTTTCTTTCCCAATAAAAAAGGCTCTGCCTCTTTGCTGGGGCTTCTCTGATTTGTCGAGGCATTATATCCATTGCTCTCCAGTGACCGTTCAGTCTTGCCACAAACATTTCCAGTTGAGAATGGGAATTTAGCTGTGACTTATTGTTTCAGCCAGATATAAATTTTATAGCCTGAAACTCCCCTAAGCTGCTCTCATACTCCTCAGCATTCACCTTGACTGGGAATGGATGTTGTAGTCATATCCAGCTGTAAAATTTTCAGCGGATAAGCGGAAACAGCCTGTTCCAGCGCAGTGTTTGTGTCTAGCTGCTGTATTCACAAGAATGATGACATCCTTACTCACAGCGCTTGGCTTTTGGTTCTGTTTCTCATACCAGAATTTGCAGGTGTTTGGAGTATTGATTTGGCTCTGCCCGGTACCTTTGGGTGGCTGTCCTACGCAGCTAGTCCCTATTAGGTCACTTTGAGACACAATTTTATCAAAGCCTTACCTTTCTGCAGCTGGCACTGAATGTTAAAAAGGGGCGGGGGGGGGGGGCTTGTTTTTTTAATTTGGTCGTTTAAGGGGAAAAAAATGCATTGTTCTGGCTGGAGTTGTTGGTGCACTTGGGTAAGGCAGGTATTTTTTGTTTGTTGTCTGTTTTTTGTTTTAAAACTTTCCTACTTCAATAGGAGGACACAGGAACTGGAAGCTTGGGGAAAACATTCCCTCTAACACGGAATTGTGCCTTGTGATGCCCATAGTGAATGTTTTGGTTTAACTGGAAGGCTTGGCAGATGTTTTTGACAGTAATTGTTTATAAACTGAAACTTAGTCCGTTGTGACCCTAGCAAATAATGCACTTGTATATGCATTCAGGAACACAGAGGTACAAAATACAGTACTGTTTCCCTTCACTGAATAATCTGAAAACCAGATACATTTCTGTAAGGCTGGATAAGGATATTTACAGTTCTTTTTTAATATGCAGGGGCTGGTCAATAGTGGATGGAAGGGGCTCCAAAGAAATCTTCTGCCAGGCCACAGGTGCTGTGGGTACTGTGCGTGTACTTTGCTGGAGCTGGCTGCCTTAAGTCGAGATTTATTTTCCTTCAGAAGAAGAGAAACAAAAAATATCTTTAGAAGGTTGCATTTTAAATGTCTGGAGCTCACCACAGCCCCGGAGAGATCTGAAATGAGTGCTCAGGTGCTGCTTTGTTTCTCAGCCCATGCTTGTGCTTTCCAGCATTTGCACATGTACAGCTGCCTCCTGTTTGAGCTCTTTCTGCCCAGGTTTGGGGAAAGGTGGTTTATCGAAGGGGATGGGAACATGGCTCCCTGGCCAGCAGGTGGATGGGGGCATCATGAAAAAAATGTAAGGGATGCAGCTGAACACAGCAGTTGGTGGGTGTCTGCGAAGAGGACTGAGACAGTCCCTCCCTGCAGACATTTTTCTGGCCACCGAGCTGTGGGGAGGGAGCAGCACAGGGCTCACAATTGCATGGTTTAGGACTCAGACAACTCGTGAAGTTCCTTTGGCAACCTTAGTTTTGCTTTTATGTCTTTTGTCCAGCATTAACAACACAAAGTAACTGTGGCTGGACCAAATTTCCCTTCTTCTTTTTTGAGAAAGAAACAGCTTATGCCAAAGAGGAAGCGATCCTTGACTGGCAGATGGAAGGTTCCCTCGGCTCCCTCAAATGCTGCGGTAGGAAAGCCACGGCTCTATAAATCAGGGTGTCAGGGAAATACAGAGAAACAGGGCAGGTAATTAAAGTGTAACACAACTTTCTCACTCTGTGGGAAGCAACACCTCCTTTACCCTCTGCTTGGTTGCAGGGTCGAAGTGGTGTGCCAGATTTGTGGGCGGTGCTGTGTGGTGCCATGTTGCACACAGCGCTGCTCTGCTGACACTCTGGCCTTGCAACTAAGCTCTAGATTGACCTAAAAAGGCTTCCCTGCCTTGAGACCATTAATCTAAGAATCTCTTCTTCCTCTCTCTAGCTGAGCCAAAAAGTTGACTAGCTTCTGGACAGCTTCTTCATCACCTGTTAGCCCAGATCATTGGAAATAGCCTCATCTAGGAACCATGAGGATTTGCAGTTGTGCAGCTCATAGTAGGTGATACTTCTAACTTGAAGCAGTTATATAGAGCTCTAAGATCAGATTGCTGTTTTGTTTAACAATTTCAGTTGTTCTTTGTCAGCACTTATTAACAGCATTTATTAAAACCAGGCAGAGAGATAATGTGCTCCATGTCTGCATTTTTGGGGGAAACAACGAACAGCAGGGAGTGTCAGTCTGGCGCTTTCATTTATCTTAAGCAGTATTAATTAGCATTGCTAACTTGAAATAGAAACAGCACACCCAAATGAGTGAGTGAAGGCAGGAAACTGAAGCCAAGGTGAGCAATAACTAGGAGAAAAATAAAATGAGCTTTATATACACCAGATGTGTCGCTGAACATGTCCCAGAATACAGAATGCTATTTACTTTGGTCATTCTGGAGGGTGGAGGTGTGCCACTGGCACTGATGTGCTACAGAATAAGGCTGTGACCGGGTGAGCAAGGGGTCACGAAGATAAGCTGTGGGGTGAAGCTCCAGTACGGTGGCCCTGCATCACCGAAGGAAGAGCTATTTATTTCTCCTTTGCATGGGTTGAGGTGTGACACGTGCATCATAAGGTAAGTGTGTGGTGCAGGTCACTGCAGGGTACTTGTCGTCTGTCTATCACAGCCTCAGCTGCCTCAAAACTGCGTCTGTAAGGCCGTAGTCTAAGGATGAGAGTAGGCAACAGAACAGCAACTCCTGCAAACCAAAGTCCCTAGTACTTGCAGAAGACTGGGGAAGGGAGCAAATAATCTAAATAGCGAGACTAGCTCCATCAGTCCAATGCAGGAACAGTTCTTTCCTCTTTTTACAATGAACAAGAGACCTGATAAAATAGAGGGAAAAGGAAGTGATTTGCAAAAAGAGCTGATACAGCTCAGCCATAACATTTGGCTGACATTGACAATGAGTCACAGAGCTAGCTGCATTGAGAGGTGCTCAGAAAATACCCTAGACACCTACTATGGGAGGCAGAGAAAAGCAACAATGAGGTCAGATTTCCAATGAAATATAGATGCCGAACTAAGCTTTTGAGTGTTTTAATGGATAGAGAATAACAAAAAGTACTGCTCTGGTTTTGCCAGTGCAGTGCTCGAGCCGTTTGTCTAGACACTATATAATCCATCCCTAGGGGAGGTAGTTTGTTAACGTCTCCTGGAATGCTACAAACTGTTCTGCAGTTGCTGAGGTTACGGGGTTTGTTTGCTAGATGCAAGTTTTGACGGTTGACTTCAAGTTGCTAGAGAACGAGCTGCGTGTCCTTATTAACCCAGCTCCAGCTCTGTTTCTTCAGATATTCCAAGTTTCAGCTAATGCGGTATCATTTGCCAAGCTGGCAGAGAGCCGCCCGCCTCTTCCAGCCCCGCACCCCTGGGGGCAGCGTTCCTATCACCTACCTCTTTTAGCAACCCTGTTGTTCACAAGGGCAGAACTTGCCAGCCTGTTAGTTAGCAGTTCCTGGCACGCGGTAGCAATGCTGCTGCCTGCATTGTGCCCACGAGCAAAGCTATGCACACGAGTGTTATCAGAGAAGTGGATTGGATCAGTAATGAAATCGTCAGCCACCCAAGGCTGACAGAAAACCACACAGGCTCTACGAACAGCTCCATGGAACTTCAGCCTCTCCCCTCGCATGTTACTTTCATCACGCTGATGGTCATGGATAGCACCTGCTTCCTGGACAACACAGGCTTTCGGAGACACAGTCAGCTGAAACTCAGCAAATGAAGCAACATGAACAGGAAATCTCTGTAAATAGAGGCTGGAAGGGGAGGGTGCAAGTGCAGTATGATTTCATGGACTGGGCTACCGCTGCTGCTCAGAAGGATCTGTTATTGCGAGGCCTCCTGGCAGCAGCAAACTTGTTTTTTTGTGTTTTTTTCATTAACACTGTAAGTGCCATGGAAACTGTCAGACCCTCTGGCCCTGCAGGCAGCAGTCATGTAACTCGTTGAATGCACATATATTTATTGTAACACATTTTTAGCACAGAGTTTAACACTTAAGCACGGGAGTGTTATTACAATCTGTACAGCATCCTCCAAACAGCACAGACAACACAGACATGCAGCCCTACAGGCTCTGCAGCAGCTTCAAAGAAGGCTGCAGTGGCTAACAAAGCTTAAAACAACGAGAAATCCCAACAGTGGCTCATTCTTTGACCTCCCCTCGGGCCCGGCTGGATATATACAAGCATCCAATAAACAGGATAGTAAAACTAACATGCTGAACCATTTACAGACACTCTTTTTAAAGAAGAATTTGCTGTTGGCAGCAAACATTTGGTCTAAAAAATCTGAAGGCCACGTTTTTCTTTTCTAACTCTCCTCTCCTACACGCTTCTCCACCTTTTATCTGTGAGTCAAAGAGCAGCCTTCCTCTTCCCCCCTCCTTTTCTTTCCCTTTTCATGTGGGGAGCTCAGAGCCCCAGACCACCACGGGGTGGCCAGACTTGGTGCTGTGGAATCATGCGGGTTCCAGCACCACCATGAGTACACGCTTTGGGTCCTCAGCCCAAGAAAGGTCACCTCTGCCTTGCCAGCTCTGCCTCTCTCTGATTCCACTAAAGCTCACTGAAACATTTGCAAAGGCGTACAAGATTATACTATTGCCTTGCTGGCTTAGATGAAGGAAGAACTTTTGAGAATAGCCTTGCTAAGAAAAATAGTGTTTAGCCTCTTTTGTCTTTATGCCTCTCTGTTGGCTGTTATCAGATACTCTATGGCTGCATTAGCGGCAGTAGATTAGGGAGCTAGTTATTTCTGTTCATTAAATGAGCCACTGTATACACAAGTAACATCTGCATTGAGAAGCTAGAATGACCACAGCACACAGGTGGGGGCTTGTTTGCAGAAAGCAGCTCGTTCCTAAAAAGCTGCTTCAACAGCCTGGACCTGCTCAACCAGGCACCTTCCCCAGCTCTGAATTACTGCCCTAGCCAAGGCTGACCCATCTGAACAGGCCCTGTGCAAACAAATGGGCTCCTCCTTCACACACCCTTTGCTTCTCAGGAGAGCTGTGGAGACAGATCTAGGCTTACAGCAGGGTCCTTCTGAGAATAGAGGCTGGGCTTATGAACCAGACCAGGAGCCGCAAAGCCTGCAACAGAGCACTCCTGTATCCTGCTCCAAGGAAATCTAACCATCAAACAGCTTTGAGTTGAAGCTGCTCACGTCCCAACCCTGTGGGTTTAATACCTGGAAGGCTGCATCCCATATCTACAGAGCTGCCAGGAGCTTTAGAGGAAACAGTACAGCGGGAAGCCAGTGTGCAGGAGAACTTGTCTTCCAGCTTTGTTCTCTGAAAACATGCTGAACACATGACATCAGATACAAGGAGAAGAAAAGTCTGCCAGGATGGTGAAGGTGTGACTTTAGGGCTTGGGGGAGAAAGAAACAGCTTATTTCAAAATTTCTGAGTTGCAACTGAAGTTGCAGGAATTGGATAAAGAGCAAAACTAGGAAGTTGTGACAGCTGTGCACCATCAGCACAAAACTACAAGGAGACCTTGTGGCTTTAGTTAACTTCAAATAAACAGGTTTCTCTAGTTGCAACACTGCTCACTGGAAACATAAATAACATTTCATTTTATCTTTACACATTTGGGTTAAAAAGGAAAGTGCCAAAAGCAAAACCTGCAAAGGAGCAGAGAGATTCAGTTTGCTCGGGGCAAGCTGGGAGTGCTGATTTCTTGTTAGCAAACAAAAGGGGGAGGGCTCAGGTCAAAACATATCCTAGTGACGGTTAGCTGCAGTCTCACCACCATTTTTTTCCCCACTGGGGCTGCAAAGATGAATTACAGAGAAATGATTTCTCCCGGTCTTTCCCAGCACTACCCCTATATTCAAAGCCCCGTGAAAGGATGGCAGAGGAAACCTGCCTTCCCCAGCAGTGGTGGTGGGAGCTGCACACACCTCAAGTACCAGATAAAGGAAGCGTTTTGACTCCTCAGAGTTCCCCAGCCATCCATCCCCACGCGGACATATTTGTGCCATACCTTCCCTGCCCCCTCCTGCACAGATCACACAGCCCGGGTCTCTGCTTCAATCTTCTGCTCCCCATGTAGGTTTTCCAGTTCTTGGACCTGGGCCACGTTCTGTCTGATAGCAATCTCTGGCCCCCCTCCGTACAGTGTGCTTAAATAAATCCATGTCTCCTCGGAAATCTGCCCATAGTCAGCACCTGAAAAGGACAGCAGACATGCAGATAAGCAGACATGCAGCCAGTATGCTTTGTTCCACGCAGCCATCGGACAGAAAGGCTTGTACGTGACAGCATGGAGGACGTCTTCCCAAAAGCAAGGCACACCTGGTGCCTGCAGCTGCACTGTCCAAGTCACCCAAAGCCCACGCCCGGTGGCAGCCCTGCACCAGAGCAGCAGCAGCGGTCTCCTCCGGCCCTCTGCAGTGCCACCTGCTGCTGGAAGCCACCGAGGCTCCACTGCAGTTCAGTTGACAGTTTTGGAATCCACTGCAGTCACTTCTTCCTGTCCTCAAAGGGAACTGAGCAGCAGCAGGCCACAACAGCAGGGCCTGCCTGACCCTCTCTCATGCACAGCAGTGAATGAGCTCTGGCAGCCCAAGGGGCCTACAGAAATGCGCTCAGACACTCCAGTCCCAGGCAGCTGGGGCTCCACTGCCTCAGAGAGACTAAAAGTGCTCCTCTAAGCTGTCTTAGGAGGGACAAAAAGTGGTCAAAACACAAAGCAGGGAAAGCAGAGACCTTTGCTAATGAAGGTTACAGAGGAGGAGGAGAACAGAAACGATTGCTTTGAGAGATAACCGAGATACAAATGCAATCTTCATCTGCTTGGCAGGAAAGCCCAGCAGTCCAGTGAGGACAGCATAAGCAATGCTATTTCACAAGCTGGACCACAGCAGATGTTGAGTAAAGACAAGGCAAGAGCAACACAAGATCACAGATACAACACTGGGAAAGGAAAATGATGGAAAGGATCTGGGGGACAGCAACAGCGGGAGATGGAGGACAGCAGGATTTGCTCTAACAGATCACATCAGCAAGCTGGTCATGCAGGAGCTGCGAATGGAGAAGCGAGATGGCTCACTCAGGGCAGTCAGCACAGGGATGTGCAGCGAACTGTGTTCCTCTGCAACACCATCTTGTTCTGTTCCTGCTTCATTACAGACAGACAGACCCAGTGGAATACTCTCCCTCAAGTTTTACAAGCACTACGAGATGGCAAGGACAGGCCTTACCCTGCTTAACTTGCACGTGGCCACCGGCTTTTGTGAGTGCAATCTTGCTGTTGTCAATTGGTCCAGGAGGTTCTGTAAGAGAAGAATAAACACATTTAAAGCCATTCTGCATTCCTTGTTGCCACCCAATTCAGCTTATTTCCCATGCTAGTTCTCTTGTTATTTCTGCCCTGCCCTGGGGGACCTGCAGGCAGTCTGGGTGGCTGGACTCCATGCAGCCTCAAGTCGTGCCTGTCAGGTACAGCGCTCACTGAGAGCATATGCACTTATTTCCATTCTACCTCTCACCACCACCAGTCTCCAGCGGTCTCTGGCTCCTTACCATTATCTTTCCCCTTGACAAAGGCTTCCCACTCACGGAACCACTGCATGCTGATACAGTAGATGACGCTTGGAGACTCCTCTGCCTGGAAAGCCTTGTTCAGCTGGGAGAGCAGAGGAGAACAGAGAAATGCAGAAAAGATTTAGTCACTGCTGAGATCTGGAGGAGCCCCTTCCATTAACTGTAAGGCAGCCTTTCCATTCTTCAGAACTACCCTTTGTAATTCCACCACCTTCTTTGCAACCTGTTCCTGCTAACTAGAGCAGGCAAGAGACTAGGATGGCTTCAAACTTTACGTCTCTGCACAGTCACACACAGCATTATCGTATTCCAGCTGCCCCTCCCTATGGTGTTAGCTATGTGGAACCCCAAGATGAGTCTCCTGACCATGTTCTAGATTATGTTTGAAAAATGAGGGCGACAGTTTTCCACTGACTGTCTGTGACAGATCTCCATTTCCCACCTCAACCTTTTGCCATTACCTCCAGACCCTTCCCACACAAACCTTGATGAAGGTGTCGATTTCAATTCTCCTGCGTTTGGCAAGTGCTTCGATCTCCACTTGGCAAATGGAGCACACGTATAGATGGTTCACAGCAGGGCCGCCCCCAAACCTGAGCACAGGAAGAGAGGGAGAGGAATGCAGAACTGCAGGAAAATGGAAGTGCTTCCCAGCCCTGAATACCACACAGATAGATTCTTACACTACTCCAGACAGCGGTGAAGGAGGTGCATCTGCAGCTATTCTCTGAATGGAGAGTGCTGCCTTCATGCAACACAGAGAGGGTCTCAATATTGTTCTGGGACAAAGCACTGATACAGCTCCTTTTGCTTTAGATCAGTAGGCTCTAGCAAATACAAGTCTTTGCCAGTCCACACCAAGTACTGCATGCTTTTAACGTGCCATTGGGAGGCACTGTGTCTTAGTAAGTGCCTGAGATGGGAATACCCCAAGCAGACTATCTAATAAAACAAAATATATTGGGACAAATAACGAAATGGTAATATTTACCTGTTGTAGAGATATTCCCACACGTTCTGGGGCAGAATCAGAACCAGGTCATCAATGTAATGGTATTTATTAGGAGGGATCCCTGTGAAAGAAAGGCAAGGAGGAGAATTAACCAGGGAACTCGTTATTGCTGGATAGACACAAATAGCAAAAAGGGAGATCTTCCTCACTGAAAACTCCCCGATTCCAGAATCTGCTTCCTCTGCTAATGGAAGACCCTAGAGAGTTTATTGATTTTGAAAGTTTCTCAATTCACAGCCTCAATTTCGAATCAAGTGCTTCATTTCCAATTGGAGATACACAAACACAAGGGCTCCCAAGCATGACGGATGTAAGAGAACAGTAAAACGTGGTATCAGGTCCCTTCAGTAGTGTGCGCTCCATTCTCCAAACACTGAAGGACAACCTTGCTGATAGGGTAACACAGATCAACATTGTCTTATGTGCTTTCTACAGGTTTGTTTTTTAAAAACAAGTAAAGAACTGAATACTGTTGTTTCCCAGCACTAGCCATTCCTCCGGTCCTCTGATCAGCAGGACAATGGGGTAATTTTCTTATCTCTCCCTGAGCGGGCTGGAGCTTCTGCAAATGAAGCAGATCCTACTGAAGCATGCACTGTAACAGATCTACAGCTGAAGCCTTTTTTCTGCATTTGTTAATGCATCAGGAAGCAAAAAGGCATAGCTGAAAGTTGCTTTTCCCAGGTTCAGCAGCACTGCCTTACCTCCATGAGAGCACAGAAAGGTGTGATTGGTGATGGGACCAGGCTCAGCAAAGGTGTTGAATTTGTTGAGCCATTCTCGAGAAATGTAGAACTGGAGTAAACTGTGCTCCTTCATGCTGGCAAGGGACACGACTTTCTGACGCTCTCGCACAGCCTCTTCACTGCTTTTCCTTAAGGAGGGAAAGAAAGAGAAAATGAAGCAATTCCTGAACCAGTTTTGAAGCAATGAAGCAATTCCTGAATTAGTTTTCCACCAATATTTCTAGGTATTCTGCAGCCATGAAGGGACTGCTGCATCTGGGGTGCTGCTCACCTGTAGAACAAGACATAGGCTTCTGCATTCTGTACCACGGTCTCATGGACTTCGGTGACATACTGGTCATCAAACTCGTACCACTGGCCATTGATCACGTTCTGACAGTAGGCTATGTAATGCCCACCTGCATCAAAAAGAAATACAACGCAGCTGAGATTCAGAGTGCAGGTGGAACTCAGGCCTGGGATAAGGTCAGCAGCACAACAGGATTAGCTGCTAGCAGAAATAGGAGAGAGAACAAAATAATAATAGTAATAGTAATTCCTGTTCAGGCAAGCTTTGCAGGAGCAGGGGAGTCTGTCACTGTCACCATGGTTTGCCTTCCTTGGAAAGGGCCTCTAGGCCAACCCATGGGTGAGGCCACAGCAGCTGCAGAGAATCTGTCAGAAGCTGTCTCGTTCACTTTTCAAAGGGCAGAGGCTGAGCAAGGCTGGGAAATGGAGGAGCAGGCCTTACACTGCACTTTATCCCAGAGGAGGGATGGCAGAACACACTCTGCCTTGCTCATACTCATCTCGTTCCTGTTCGCCTCTGCCATATACTCACGGGAAGAAGGACTTACTGCCTGCTGTGCCGTGATGGCAGATGACTGACAGCAGGTCGTAGGTGGTGATCTGGGAGACACACTCCTTGGCTAGGAAAGGTCGCAGGTCCAGCCCTTCCAAGGGGAAGGAGACGTGACTGTTAATCTTGAAGGAATACATCACCTCATGCCGGAACCGTTTCAAGTGGATGCAGAGAATCTAAAAGACCAAAGACAGAGAACACCAAAGTGCAGTTTTGCTGTGGGTATTCTAATCCAACAGCATACCTCTGTGCATCTGATCTTTGCAAAGCTTTTTTTCCTTTTAGCCACAAATCCTGCTGGCTCATCAGCTTAAAATGGGAAAGTCTCTTCTGGTCTAGATACAGGATTTTGCCACCAAAACAAAATGATGTTTCAGTTCTACAGCCAGCCTTACCTCCTCAAACAGCGGCTGCTGAAAGAAAAGTAAGAAACAAGGTGCTCTTACTCACCTCTGGTAGCCGGAGGACTTTGCAGTACTTTACTCCATTCCTCAATCTGAGGGAGAGAAAATTAGCTGTGAGAGAACTCTAAAGCAAAGGGATGCCAAAAGGCAAGGCAATTGTCTGGCTGCATCTTGCTCACTTTGAAATCCAAGACAAATGCTGACTTTCAGCAGCAACAAATTCAGGCTTTTTGCAACATCCCTCCCAAATGAGGCACGGCACGAGCAGTTTGTCAGGCCTCTTCTTTCTAATGCAGTAACTCCATTACTGCCAAGCCATGTCCCTGTCCACACCCTTCTTCCTTTCTTTTCTCTGCTGAAGCCAGCACTTTTCCTACCTGCAGTCAGTGACTTCTCAAGACTCAGTAGAAGAAACTCAGTATAAGACAAGGCAGATTTTACATGACACTCAGCAGAAGAAATGTCCCGGCAGAGGATTTAGCAATATGTTTAACAGTAGTATAAAGAAATAATTTCCAGAGGTATAATACAAGTAAAGCAGACTTACTTTTTACACCGTTCACAACTGTACATGTTGTCCCCTGTAGACAAAGAGAAGAAAGCCGTTATGCAGTTACTCAGAGCACACAACTCTGATACGAATACGTTTCCATCTCATGCAGAAAGATCACATTAAGTTGATCCTGACACTATTCTAAGGGTGAGAAGAGATCCAAATAACTATTTCCCTCAGTAAGTGTAGGCAAGAGAATGGAATCAACTAGGAGAAAAATTCACGCAGAAGTGAATACAGCAAATTGTTTAAGTCCTCTAGGACTTAGGGAATGGATGGAGAAAGCAAAGAATCTAAGAAGGATAAAGATCCGTGGCACTTAAAGACAACTAACAGCCATGTCTGCTCCTTGCTAAGAACAGTCTCATCCAGATTCAAAATGAAAAATCACCCTTGAGCACATGCAAAAACTCCTTTCTGCTCAGAGAAGCTGAACTGTCAAGTATTGGTAGTGTCAGATTCTAAGTGAAATACTAGAGCGTGCTTTCCAGACTTAATCCGCCCCCCAAATGCATGTGAAATATGCTGCAGTTTTTCTTGTTTCTGGCTGTCAGACCCCACCGAAGCTAACTCACCTTTCAACTCATCTGCTGCAAAAAAGGCAGCAAGACAATCCTCCAGTGTCACAACGGGACCCCAAAACCAGCTAGGGATACAGGACACCACAAATCTGCAGGGGAGAGGAGATCAAGAGTTACATGTAAAATAGTTGGACACTTTGGCTTACAAAACCCCACGTGGATGGGCATTCTTCTAGCTGTACTTCCTAAGCTCATCACACACCCCCATGACACAGGGAAAGCACGATTTCTCCCAGCTGATAACCCTATTCCGATTGCTCAAACTGGAAGCAATTTGGAGAACTACGCTGGTAATTCATTTGCTCTGGAGGGCAAGACAGAGCTAAAGGCAGAGCTGAGGGATTATCATTTGCACACGAGATCTCAAGGTGAATGACAGAAGTAGAACAGCAGCAGCTGGCTTACGTGAAAAGGCCAAAACAGACCCGTGAGGTACCACGCACTGTCTTCATCCAAGGAACGGCTACAACTGGCATTTCTGCTGTAAGCACCACTGGCTAGGGACAGCTGCCTTCCAGCCACTGGAGGGCAAACCCCAGAAGAAAGAGGTCCCGCACAGGGAACACACCTCCGGATATACTCCATGATGAAAGCAATCCAGCCTTGTGAGGCATAGTTGTCCCCACATGCCCCTGTCTTAGCTGGCACGTTTTGGTAGATGGCAGAGTGCAGCTTGGCCAGGTCCTCCTTCCCTGGGATTGGGAGTGACAGGTCCTGGAATGTCTCCACTGTTGTAGAAACCTGGAAATATCCAAGAGGAAGAGTTCTGGGTTTCCTGTGCATGTAATGGAGCTGGGACCTGACTTTCATCATCACCTTTTATCGATGCTTGGATTTTGTCTGGGCTAGAAACCTGGCCTGGCACTAAGAGCAACTCTCTCTGGCTAATTATTGAATAAACTGCTGTCAGCAGGAAGACTTCTGTCATGTTTGTAGCACTGGAATCTGTTTTGTGATGTGAATGTGATATTGCTAGACCAACTAAGTGACACAGATAAACAGACCACTATGGAGGCAGACAATTTCTTGGCACAGCAGGTCTCTCACACCTCCTCCACCACCCACATATCAGCATTTTAGTTGGCCTCCAAAATGCATCCCACAGTATTTGGCAACAGGAGCTCCATTTCCAAAGAAGAGGTCTACGAGCTAGAAGACTGCTCTTTGACTGACAGCTATCAAGAGACTCACTCTGTCACAGGTGAGGCACTGCACCAGGCTGAGAATGGAGCCATCAAAGATGTCAGAAATCACACTGCGATAACGAAGTTCTTTCTTCTTTTTCCCGGAAGCTTGCATCTGGGCTGAAAGAGAGACAAAGAGGCTCCATCACGTAGCAGCTCTTTCCCAGTCTCTGGTCTCATGCAGAGTCACGCGGACACGCAATAACACAGGACAAGAAGTGATTGATCTTGGGTGTTTTGCTCTAAGCTTTACACTTGACTTCCTCTCCCCCTCACCTGTCCGTGTATTTTGTCCCTTTTTTCCCCTCTAGCATTTACCAGGTGTTCACCAGGTGTCTTGTGCTGGAGAAGACTCTCCACAGCAGGGACTGGCCAAACACAGAGTTTTGTTTAATAACAAACCTCCTTCCCTATGCACATACGCATGGAGACAGAGTGCTTTTCATCAGGCCAGAACATCTGCAGCTGCGCTGACCTCAGCCAAGGGGCTGGGGCACAGTTTTGGACAGAATGGCATTACTGAACAGCTGTAGGGACGGTGCTATAAGCACATGTCATTGTGTTTGCTGGCTACGCAACGTTGAGATTTTGTTCTGCAATTTGCTTGGGACAAAGAGGACAGTTTGACACAACAGAAGCCAGGCTCCACTCCGAAGGGTAACAATGCTCCCGGCACCAGATTGACATTTGCAGCTTAATTCTGTTACTGTGAGCCCAAGACATCTAAGAGCCCAGAAGCTCTCTGTCAGTAAAACATCATCTTACAGTTCCTGGACCCAGATGCTATGACGTGCGAGCCTGGCAGACAAACGTTTACACATCTCCACACTCCTCTAAAGGGACGGAGCTCGTGCCTAGGACTTCGTAGCTCTTTTATTAATAACAAACACAGCATGCAGACATAGACATGGAAATCATTTCGTGCCCCACTATAAGAGCATACTAGAACATCCGTTGTATACAGAGCTTGACTTTACCTGCAGGTTTACTGTAGTCTTTGCCTGGTATGATTTTATAAAGCACTGATATTCCAGGGGGATCAGCACTTCTTACAACTGTTAATCAAGGATCATGAAATACTTCTTTCCTCTTTGAACCCCTCCTCCTCCTCCTCATGCTCCCCTTTGCCTCCCAGCATACCCTGACCCCTTTGCACTACCTTTCTTGAGCACATAGGAAGGTCCGAGCCTGGCAGGACTGGAGCGAGGAGGACTGCTAGAGAGCTTGGAGTGCATTTCGTGATGGACAGGACTGCAGGGGCGTGAGGAGCAGCGCACATAGGCATCGTTATCAGGTTCTGTTTGGGAAAAAAGGGGAGGCTGAAGAGCACTGGTGAAAACCCGTTACGAAAGCCAACTCTGTTAGAGTCAGTGTCAGCCCAGCTCTGTGTTCCAGCACAGAATCTTTCTCAGCACTCACAGTTCAGATGTTACGAATTGTCTTACTTGCATGGGTTGGCAGATACAGCTCTCAGTGCATGGATAAGAGTGCATACAGAGCTATACTGAACAGCTAATAATTATATATAGAGAAAAAAAAAAACTGCTATTTTTTCACACTTGTGACTAATTAGGTTTTACAGCTTGCTCCTGTATCCCTAATCCACATAAACAACATTGCTGCCTTCAGTGCCAGTTGGCAGAATAAGACTCTTAAAGAAGTGTTGAAAGATCGGATGTGTTCAGTTCGGGGCGACTCCACACCTACATCTTAACAGCTGCTCTTTTCCCTAACACACCGAAATGCACAAACTGTGCAGCACCCTCTTCTCTCCAGAGTCTGTAGTCCAACATTAATGAACATTTTCTTCCATGTCTTTTTTCCACAGCCAACATTTCCCCAGGCCAGCCTAACAGATAAAGCAATGCACATATATGAAACCTTTTTCTTAAATTAGGAAAAAACACAAATACTGCACCTGCAGGCTTGGCAGAAGCAGCTATTGCTGCCTCAGGATGTAGGCTTTGCTCAGCTCCATAAGCACTTCAGCCTGACTAAGCACCTCCCTGGTTTTCTTACAGAAGCAAGTGTGCACAAAGGCAGAAGTACTGCCAGAGACACTGCAGAGAGTCTTGGATGTAAAATCTTTTCGAACCCACAGAAGGAACACACACACGACGTGCTGTTTGCCACTGCACTACACCACCACCCATGTAGGACAATACCACATCCCACAACCAACGTGACTGGAAGAGGTTTGTACCTGGTGTCCTACATGGGCTGGCAGGACGGGGAGCTGGAAGCATCTCAGGCGAGGCTCTACCATCCACTGGCATCATAGTAGTGTCCACATCTGCATCCTCGTCCACCTGCTCCGAGTTGCTGCGCCGATGGCCACAGGAGAACTTTCTGTCCTTCATCCTCTCTTTCTCGGAGATCCCTCTCCCTGCTTCATCCTGGATCAACAACTCTGTCTCTGCCAGGGAGCTGCTGCCCACGCCCCCTGCGGTCCGGCTTTGACCGTCTCCTTCACCCCTGTCACTGCTCGAGTCACAGGAGAGGAACTCATCTTCTGAAGGACTTCGGTCACCCTCTCGCTTGTCATCCTGGTCACTGGTATCCAAATCTCTCGTCTCTGCAACAATCGGTTCCTTCAGTTCTTCGTGAAGCTGGTCCATCAGGCAGCGCAGGAACTCCTGAGTGTCCTGAAAAGCGGGAGTATTTCCATGTTAGCATCCATCCAGGAACAGGGCAAACGAGGGGCAAAATACAGATACAGCTCCATTCATAGCCTCTTTCAAAGCTGCCCACAAAAGTTATCCAGCTCCGTAACACGCGGAGACCCTCCTAAAGCAGGGAGTTGGAGATGTATTTTTATCTGAACATCTTCAGCTGAAAAACACAGAGGAAAACTAGAGAGCAGCTGCAACATGCAAACCATGATCTTATTTACCAGGGTATTACCACTGATAAGAGGCAAGAGACCAGGAGAAAGCTGAGGAAGGCAGCAGGCCATAGAAAACAGACTCCTAACCACAAAACAATTTTCATGAACACTGACGTCTGCTTATAGGAATCCCTCTCTTAGAGAGGGCAGATTAAAATCTTTAATAAATAGGGAATGGAGCCAGAAACCAAAGCCTATACAGTCAAGGTGCAAGCTCCTAAATTTGCAATGCGTGGTAAAAGAAGTGATACGTTGCCTTCAAAGGAACTGCTGAAAGCGACTTGGTATTCTGACAATTCCAGAAAGTTAATTATGATGTTTCTGTTATTTTAAAGAAGCTTGGCTTTCAGCCTGCCCTGTCTTCCTTTCAACTCTATCCCTTAACAGCTGAGTTTTCCAATCCAATATACTTCACATCAAAGATAAATAGAGAAATTCTTTCATTAATCATGATTTTTATCCTCTGTTTTGACTTGCTGTCAGAATCACAGTTTAGATATACTGTCTACTGTCACTTCTTTTGTAAATTTACAAATTAAACATAGTTTGATGTTTACGTTTTATTCTAAAGAATAAACACTGGATAAATACTTCAAAGAAAAAGATACTATTTTTCAAATGAGATTCAGTCAGCTGTAATTCCCCAGAAAAACAATATAGATCATCGGTATTTTTAACTTCTTAGTACAGATTAATCCAGGTTTCTCAGCTATAGTATGAATAAACAATACCCAACTTATATAGTACGTATCAATAGATCTCAAAGCCCTTTATAAAGGAGGTCACCATCATAATTTTAGAGGTGATAAAGCTGACACAGGAAGATGCACTGACTTGCAACCAGCAAGCCAGAGGCAGAGCCTGGAAGAGAACCCAGGTCTCCTGAATCCCACCCAGGTGCTCTATCAGGTCACTAATATTGACACAAAACAGGCGTGACTCCTGAGCTCTAGCTCTTCTCTCTATACACAAGCACCACCATTGCAGGAAGGAAAAAAAAATCACCATCTTTGTAATAATGGTATGTTTGTGTTGAGGCCCCACCTGCTGTGCATAGCCTCGGAACATGGGGTTGACGAGTTTAATTCCATGAGATAGACTGCTTGGAACAACATAACTCGGGCTGTTTAAATATGGAGAAAAAAAGAAGTTAGTTTGCTTATCAGGCCTGGAGCCAGTTTGTGTAATAAGCAACAGAACAGGGTGTGGTCACTCGTTAAAGAGGACACAAAATAATTATGCACCTGCAAATCCTGGTCTTAGTTTCCCTGTTAGCTGGGTGACATACAAATTAAGAGAAGGAAAACATCTTAGTCATTTCGGCCTATCCTTCCAGAGAGAATCGCCCCTAGAGCACATTTAATGTAAAGCTCTGTCCACACTTTGAATCCTCTCAAGTGATTCTCTCCAGAGCAGGGTTTTGCAGTTAGTTACTCAGTTTCATCTTGCAGCAGCATGTCTGTCTCAAAATCTGGGTGGGCTGGCCAGGGACCAGTAAATGAGATAAGTCAAAACCAATACTAAATTGATCTTTTTCTGCTTCAAAGTCTGCAGCCTGCTACATAAAGTTACAGTTCACGTTTGCTCTGCATCTTACTTATCCCTTGTTAAAAACTAACCTGAAACAAACATCAAACCAGGAGTCTAAATGGTATTGCATTTTTTTTCCTCAATTAATTACAGTTGCACAGAGCAGACGTTTAAATTTCAACAGAGCAGCATTATTTTACACTGTGCTTGGAACCAGACTAGAAGGTGATTCACTAGCAAACAGTTCCCAAAAAGCCACCTGCATTTTCCACTCTCTTTGGTAAAATCTCAGTGTCAGCTCTGTACCACTTTCTCCATCCAAATCATCAGTCCCTCTGCTAATCAAGAGCAGCGCCTTCAAGTGCTGGTCAGTCCAAGCAACAGACTCAGAAATAGCCAAGAGAGTTCCATTATCCCATCATTTTTTTCTTCTCTGCCAACAGAAAAGGTATATAAAAAAAAACTCTTCCTTTTAAAAGTTATTAAGAATGCATTCTTTTGATCACTGACAACAACATGCGCCAGAAGCAGCATATAGGATCTCCTAGATACAGGGAAATCTATGCATACCTGTCTACGTAGGGTTTGACTGCCTTAGAAGGTGCACTTGTCACCGAAGATCCCATTTCTTTTTTTTGATGCCATATTTCAGAACCAACACAAATGTGAAAACTGTCCAGATTAGATTAGGGAGCGACCACTCACCGTTTCTTATGCCAAACCTCAGACACCAGCTTCTGGTAACTTTTGCACAGTGCTGGTTTCTTATCTGTACGGACCAGTCCACCACATTCCAGAAAAAACTGTGTGAGAGGTGGGCTATGAGGAAAAAACAAAGAATTCAGTGCACAGAGACTTCTCATTTGCCTCTATTTAAGGATTTATCAAAACTTAAATGCATGTCTTTTTGAAAACATGCTTAGGATACTGCTTTTAAATCAAGGGAAGAATTGATTTCAGATGCAGACTTAGTTTCTAACTTAAATAAAGAAAGCTGACGTGAATCTGTATCAGGTATAGTACAGAACAGATCCTGAAACTAGTTTTCAGCAGGATGGCTACAGAATATTTTAGGATAGGAGTTGTTACAATGATATCACTGGGGAGAACAGAAAGAGGTGACATGCTTTCCTATGTGATAAACACGTTTCTGTCACAGTGGAAAGGGGTTTTACTTCCATTATTCATCTATACACAAGTCTTATAAATGGCCACAAGTTCACTCACTTCCTACTTTAAAACTTCTATTTTCACTCATTTTCCTACGGTAAAACTTCTATTTTCCTAAACACTAAATTTTTCATATTCCTTTTTCTGCACCTAGCCTGGCTGATTTCTCTTTGCATGACTCACAGAGGACTCAGATCAGAGGTGCCACTTTTGATATTTAGTGAAGTCTAGTAAAGACTCAACTGAAAGGCCCTAATGCCTACCAGTTAGAGAGAGCCTGAAGTGCTGCATTCATGTAGCAGGAGTTCCCAAGATTTTTCATTCCAGTAAGGCCTAAAGCACAAACAAGAGAAGCATGAAACTTTCCAGAAGTGCTGCTTTCTATGTTCCTTCCCAAAGGAGAGGGAATCTGGCCCTTGCTAGGTAGGCTTTTCCCTCTGCTCCTAGGAACCTCTCAGTGCAGGTCCTAGAGATTGCAGAGTTACCCTCACAGCCCTTTCATCAACTCGACGCAGAGTTACCTCTTGGTTTCAAATCATCATCCTCTGATTCGGATTCGCCTTCATCAGCCACTGCAATTGGAACGGCCTTCAAAGGGTGAGCAGGCAATGGAGAATCCTAGATTAAAGACAGAAAAATAAGCATCAGCGAGAGTCCTGCTTCAAAAGATGAGTTATGAGAGAGATCATCTTATACGTAAATCTAGCCAGCCTTTAGAAAAGCATATTCAGGAGAGAAGAACCAGTTGCGCTGTCTGTCCTTCTCAGTAATGCACACAGGAAATAGAAATGATACAATTATTGCTTCCAGTGTGCATGATGAAAGAGGCATCAGGAATATGCAACAGTGTCACAAGTACACGTGTTTCCAGTCTGACAGCTAAAATTTTGATAGGCTGTGCAATGAAAATTAAGATGTCACAGCTCCTGTCGTTCCTCCCAGAAACAGATGCCCCACAGAAGAGGCTAGGAAAGGTTACAAAAATCAAAATGGATATTGAAGTCATTTGGAAGTCATCTGGTGGGGAGCTTCTGTAAGACAAAGCTATTGGAATATGACTACAGTTTGCCACCTTCCGTGAAAGAGTTCTTATCACAACAACAGCCTGGACAATTGTGGAAATTTCTTGGCTAATTTTGCAAGAGGTAAACAAAAAGCATGTGAAGCATTCACCCCCGTCATGCTGTGTCACAGACCCACCGATTCAGTGAACTTCACTGGCGGTGACTGCGTGTGCGCTGCCAGCCGCTGGTCCAAGAACACCTCCTTCTCACAGGCATAACACCAGACCCGGAAAGTGGTCAGATTCACTGTCAGGTTGTGCTTTTTGGCCTAGAAATTGAAAGATTAAATAATGATTTGACAGCTGGCTCAAACTGAAGCACGGGACCACCAGATTACCGTAGAGGAGGACTAGGGAATGGGAAAAATCCAACTCTGTCTGTTTTAAGGTGGACAACAGAGAAAAGCTCACCTGTGCGTGAAGCGTGCTGTGGTCAGCAAAGGACTCCCCGCAACCAACATAAGGACAACCGAGCTGGTGAGAGAAAACAAAAGTACAATGGCACACCAAATTAAAACTGTCACAAAACAGTCTGCAACTCCAGTCCCACCAGCAGCTGCAACTTCAGAACCGATCTTGCCATTTTTCTAGCTTTCTTCTTTTTCCGGGGCCCAGAATAAGACAGGAATTTGGAATTGCTGAATTTAAGAAAGAAAACCTGCGAACCCTGCATGGATTTGCACCCATGTAAAGTCCCCATTCCAAGGCAACTGCTCCAGCAGGCAGCTCATTTGCCAAATCTCCAATTGTCTGGGCATTCCAGTGTAAAAATAAACTGCCCCTGCCCACCCTCATGCCTTTTGTCATTCCTTTCTGCCTCCCTGCCCTGAGCACCTGCCCTCTCTTCCGAGGTCTCAGACTTGCAGTCTCCCTTCACAGCTGCCAGCAGAGGCAGTCGATGCTGGGAATTATATTCATTCCTGCTGGGGCTACTGGGGGGAAATCACCTATGAGAAGCAAACTGTTAAATCTCAGTGTATTCTGACAGCATTAGCTTTTAATCTTGGGAGACTTTTTCTTCGAATCCATCAAAAAACAGTGGATATTTCTACTGAGAAGCCCCCTCTTCATTTTCAGGTTTTTTTTTCTGGTCAAATACATCTTCTTTTTATATTTTTATTTAGATTTATATTTAAGAAAAGTCCCACCATATCATGCACACGAATAGCAAGCCATTTTTACCTGAAGACAAGCCCAGAGATTTGGTCCCACAGCTCCACATGACTGGCAGGTTCCCTGCATATTCATGATAAAAGAAGGTTTGTTTGCTTGTTTGTTTTTTTAAGTAACCTAGTCCTTCAAGATTGGGAAACTTCTCAATGAGAAAGGCTTCCCCAGCCTGCAGCTCCCAATATTTCATTTCTTAAACCCATGCTTCTGATTAAACATACAATTTGCTGTGTGTTAGGTAAGTGACACATTTGAGCAGGATAAAGTGTCAGTGAGAAATACACCAGATGGGACTGACAGAGGCTTGCTTTACGGGACATGTGCAAGGTACTTTTCTCTACAGAGACAGGCAGCATTTTCTTTGAAAAGCAAATATGCAAAAGCATGCACAATAGCACAAAGGGAAAGGACTGACAACCAGAACACCCTGTACCTTGGATTTGAGCAGCAGATCATCCCTGGTCACCTCTCCTATGGAATCCAGGTGAGGACAGATGTCTCTTGTATCCCCCATTCTCACCTGTGCGAGGGTGTTTTTTCTAGGACAGGAAAGGATAGCACTACTCAGTCACGTGTCAGAATTGCTCTCACAGGCTGCAAGAAGAGAAATTAGCTTGTTTTGTATATTGGAGATTAAAATATTCATCTTTAAGGTTCAATGAGATCAAAACAAATCTAAATCAGGACCCAGTGACATTAGCTAGCACAGTTCTGACCCCCTGTTGAGTGGCTGCGTTACGATATTGTAGGTAAGTGAGCAAGGCAATGGGGTGTGGAGGAAATACACGAACAAAGCTAATAATGTGTGTAACATGGAATGTGCGTTCAGAAATGTAGGAGGGTGCTCAGCACGCAGGGACAGCTTCAGGAGCACTGCTGCTGACTTGGTCTCAGGTAAGCTATCGAGCCAAGGGACAATTTGCTGTAGCTGGTAAAATCACACCACAAAACAAAAGCAGTGGTACAGTGACCAACTGACCACCCTTTTTCTTAATCTCAAACTCCCAGACTGATCACGTAGCATCTCTGAATGATGCAGGGGCCTAAAGCAATAAATAAAAACTGCCATTAATTCACACACGCCTTACCTACATACCTTAGCTGGGCTTACATACCATGAATACGTGGTACTCCATTAACCTGACTAGACTGATCTACTCCACTTTTCCCCCTAGAAAATGGGTTTTATGTTCTAGCTCAGCAGGTAGGGTGGGAAAACAAATGTGGTGGTCTGAGCGTAATTCCTCTTGCCAAACATAAACACGCGGCACGAAGAGATACAAATCTAATTAGCTTGTTTGCATGAAACTCAGATTAAAAGCAAAAGGGTGCTGCAGCCCAAGACAAGTACTTAGCATACGGTGTCTGGGGGCCTCGAGGTGCCCGTACTGTGCTGATCTGGATCTACCGTTTAGTTCCTTATTACACTACTTTATCAAACGTTAAAAATATAATTTAATTATATTAAGTTTTAATGAAGTTGTGCAAGAGGGAATTAGACTTAAAAGATCTGTAACTGATAACCAGTCTTCAGTCTCTGAGAAATTTATCATTTAATATAGGTTTTAACGAGTCACAAAACTCTCAAAGACTGTACGAAATGTAACACGTTGTTCCACCCATCTCATGCACCCAAGCGCTGCAAGCACAGAGGATTCCAGAGCTGCATGCTTACGAGCACAATAAACACTTTCATGGTGGTCCACGGGTACATTAAAGACTTGAAACGTGTCTCAGAAACGTGCAGCTACAAAAAGAAGATGAAAAGGGTTTGTGTTTCTTAAGCATAGATCAAGTAACCTCACTTGTGACTGTTAAAAAAAAAAAAGTAATATTAACAACACAAACCAGGATCCAAAATATTGCTATTGGCTGGAAATGAAGCAGACATGAAAAGCTTACATCATTACCAAAAAAATCAAAAAATTGGATGAACTTGAAGTTAAGAACGGTTGCTACTCTCTGTTGTTTTCACATTTTGAGGAAATTTGAAAGAATTTCCATTGCTACCTGGTCTGAATCACTAACAGTAGAGAGAGGGGAAAAAAAAAAAAGGAGAGGGTAAACAAACAAGCCATTTCAGCATCACTTATCCTGGGAGCCGAAAAGCTTGCCTAGCACCTTGCCTTGGCAGAAGACAAACCTCAAGGATAATTTTGTAACAGTGTTTTTGCAACACTCTTTGGAACTGAACTGGAGGAGCAAAGCAAAACTGGAGGGGGAAGGAATCATATTTACATCCTACAAACAGCAGTGGTTGGAACCAGGACCACAGTAACCTGTGAAGAGATGCTTAACAGACAACCGAACAACGTCATGCAGCTTCACAGACAGGCAAAGCAGTGTCACGTACCATACACTGATTTAACAGACAAGTGACAAGACCGCTGTATCCGTGGCTAACACAGAAAACCGGGACACTTTCAGACTCAGAGATCCTTCTACAAAACCGACTCCTTTTAGTATCAGTGCCATTTTTGCTATTTCATCTTCCCTGGTTTCTCATCCCTTTCCCAAAAGAGGTTTCCCAGAAAACCTAATGAACAAAATATTGTTTCAAAATGAACTCCAGACCCCCTAATCTCCACCAGTTTAAGCTAACTGGGGACTGCTTTTGGAACGCGCTATGTTAAGTACAGTCCTGTGGATGGTTTTACTGCATTCCACGGGACCACCCCTCTATTTCAAATCAAAACCGTGCCTTTCAGCTTTGCAGCACTGGGATGCTGAGCTTCCCACCTACAGTTTCCTTTCCTAAATAAAAGAGCAAAAACGTCATTTTCACCTCTCAGCCCTGACCGAATGCATCAGAAAAGGTTCGAGCTGTGGCTGTTCAGAAGAAAGTATTGAATCCCTGCCTCCCCACAGCTCAGCCACAAGAGCTTTACCTGGCGCAAAGAGCTCTCAAACGCTGCTCAGGAAACTAGGAATTTAATAACAAAAGCACTGCCAGAAAGCTTAGTTTTGCTTGTCAAAATGTATTGAGTATGATAAGAAAAGAAGTTACCTTAAAACAAGTCCTCCAGCCTGTCTCTCTCAAGAAGCGCTGGGGAAGAACAGTATGCGAACATGTCAGAACAATTCCACGGCAACTGCAACCTACTTTTGCTCGCTTCAATCGCTGCCAAAATCAGCAGCTCTGCCTGCACGGTAACACGTTTCTCTTTTTATTTTCATTTCAAAACAACTGCTTGGTCTAGTACCAAAACGAAAGCCAGTTTTCAACAGTTCAGATTCAGAGAGCGCAGATTCGGAGGGGAACAAATAAAAACAAATAAAAACAAGCCTGGTACAAATAAAAACAAGCCCCAGCGCTGCTTTCACGAGGCAATCACCAGATCTGCTCGCTCATCCCGCACAACCCACCACGACGATCCGCGGCCGCTGCCAGCAGCGCCGAGGCAGGAACTACTTACGGAAGTGAATTACTTACCGAACCGCCCTACGGACGAGAAAAAGCCAGAAACCAGGCGTTCCTCAGCGCGACGTGGGCTCGGTTTTCCTCGCGGGCACGTTTTCACAGAGATTTAGCCGTTGGGGGTCAGCACGGCGTGGAGATTTGGGGACCTGGGTAAAAACAGAAATTAAATATTGAGGGGCGGGGACCCCGCACACATACATATACACCCCCACAGCAGCTGAAGCTCACTCCCCTTTTATCAGGGGCTGCCTGAGGGGCACTGGAGACCCCACCTGAGGCTTCCTCAGCCCAGACCCAAAACCTGGGCCCCGCTCCTGAGGCGCAAAGGCCGCAACGGCGCCCGTTGGAGGCCTTTGCGCCTCAGGAGCGGGGCCGAGGGCCGGGACCCAGCCTCCGCCTCCCTCTCACCTGCTCGCAGCCCAACCTTCGGGGATCCCTGAAGGACCCCAGGGGATCTCCGCTGCCACAGCCCCCGCCCCGCCGCCGCGAAGGGAGCGGGAGGGCGGCGGGGGGAACGTTTGAGGCGGGGGGCGGGGGGGGAACCAAAGGAGCGGGGCCGCGGGGCGCGCCCGGACCGGAGGGAGGGGGACACGCCCCTCTTTTTGCCAGGTCGAAGTGCTGGCGGAAGGGGCGGCGTCGGTGCGGCGGCGTGACGTCATCGCGCCGTGACGGAGGGGGGGTGGGAGAGGGGAGGGGCGGCATGGCGGCCGCCAGGTCGTTCAGGAGGCGCAGGGAGGAGCCCGAGGAGGACGAGGAGGACGAGGAGCTGGCCAGGGAGGTCAGGTGAGAGCACGGGAACGCCGTGGGAGATGGGCTAACAGCGCTGCCTGGGTCCGCCGCGCCGCCGTGATGTCATATCGCGTCGTATCGCGTCGTGTCGCGGCGTTCCGGCGTCACATCGCGCTGCCGTGCCTCAGCGTCGCGTCATACCGCCGCGCGACGCCGTTATGTCGCGTCACGGCATCGCTGCGCGGCGTCACACTGCGTCATATCATGTCACGCTACATCCTATCGCGTAGTATCGCGTCATATCGCGCCCCCCCCTCCCCGCTGCCGTGCCCTGCGCTTGCACCCCGCGGAACTCGGCACCTGCGGGCGGTCTGTTACCCCTGCAGCCCAACAGCACCTTGCTGGTGGTGTTTTACTTCTGTGAGGCGCTTCGTGGTGCGCCCTTGATGACAGGCAGCGGAAGGCGTGCCTCCTTAGGAGGCGTCTCAGTGCCTGTAGAATTTAATAATGCGAGCGTAGAGCCCTGGAGTTAAGTTTTCACTGAACCTTTCCCTGATGCGCTGATAGATCTTCACGAGCGCTCAGCTCTGCTCCCCTGAGCGCTGCCGTTGGTTTTGCTGTTAGTTGTTTCATCACATCCCCATTCTTCAGGGCAACGACTGCGTTGTTGTGTTAGCTCGCGTGGGCGGTTGAAGGAGTAAAGGAGCCCCATGTTAGTTCCTCGTGCAAGGCGACCCTCTGTCTTGTGAGGGAGATCTTTATTGTCTGGAGATCTCAACAAAACGAAATCAGAAACAGGGATTGTTGGCTCGCATTTCCCATATTGGCTTCTTAAAGTCTTTCGGTGTCTGGATGTTTCGTGCCTCAGCTGAGGGAAGATGTGTTGGAGGGACAGCCCAGCAGATGCCACGTGTTTCTTCTGATCTCTTTAATAAAACTTTTAATAAAATAAAATATCTACTTAATCTGTAAGCAGAAGAGTAGATGGGCACTAATATGTAAATGCAGGAAATCAAACTAAGTTAATTAAAACCAAAGCATCAAGTACTAAGTCCAGTGTTTTTTCTTCAGGTTAAAACTCGAGGAAGCCAAAGAAGTGCAGAGCCTCAGAAAGCGACCCAATGGGGTGAGGTAAGGGCTGTAGCACCAGGGGTGTGAGGATGTGCTCTGTCTGGTGGTTTAATATAACGGTAAATTTCTCTATTGCCACGTGCCTCCTTTCCATAGAAACAGTTACTTGTTCAGTAGTGCCAAAAGTATGTTATTGATAGAGGATTCTATATGTTAAAGCCTGAGGATAGAAAAGAGGGCGAGTCAGTTACAGACACACCATGTCAGTTTAGCATACAAAATCTGTTCTGTGTCCCAGCCATGAAGAAGAAGAGTAAGATTGGGATTTGTCATGAAGTGCATTTAATCAGATTACATCTGTCCCATACACGTAACAGAATGGTAGGTGTAAGTTGGACCCTTTCACATCTGCATCCTAACTTCCCTCTCTCCTCTCTTACCTATTGTCATTGTGTTTGAGATCATCTGTTAGATTTGGTGAAGGGCGAACAAAGATGGTAAAGATGGTATTGTTGGTGATATGTTTAGTTCTACTGATTTTTATTTTTTTTTCGTTATCTGACTGAATAGCGCTGTAGCTCTGCTTGTGGGAGAGAAGCTGCAAGAAGAAGCGACGCTTGTGGTAAGTTCTGGATACTTTCACCACCTCACTGCTAAGCTGTAACGATGTGAGAACATCGGTGTGGTACCGTGGGTCGCTGTGGCAGTCTGGTGTGGAATAGGCCTGATGTCACAACTCAATTTTTGTTTTCATTCAGATTTTGAAGACTAGGATTAAACTGAAGGGAATCTTCAGGGTTTCTCATTTTTTTCTTAAATTCCAGGATGACCCATTTAAGATAAAATCTGGGGGGATGGTGGACATGAAGAAACTGAAAGAACGAGGCAAGGACAGGTGGGTGCATGTGAGCTCCAAAGGCCTTTCCCTGGACTAATATTAAGACACAGCAATAAACTGACCAGATGTTGCTGAATTTAATATAATTCAGCTTGGCTAGCTACTGCTATGTTAACTTGTCAAATTAGTTAAAACAAACAATAAACAACTGTAGCACTGTGGTTTCCATTTAGGATTAATGAAGAGGAAGATCTTAACTTGGGAACTTCCTTCTCGGCTGAAACCAACAGGCGAGATGAAGATGCTGACATGTAAGTTGAGCTGCATTGTGCGTCTGTGATGTTGAATTCTGGGTTGGGTGTCCTCTCACAGTTGTTGTGTGTGGTTTTTTTTTTTTGTTTTTTTTTTCCCCCTATCTTCAATACTGAGTGTTCCCAAAACATCTTCCTGATTCTCATAGAAGCCTTCACTTGCTCTTTCACCTTTTGGCTGCCAGACTCGAGAAGGCATTTTCATGGGCAAAGCTAGGAGGTGCCAGTCAGCCAGCCGGTGTGGTGGCATTAAATACCAGCAGCCGCCTTCCTTGCTGGTTGTGAAAGAGCTCAGAGGATCTGATCATTTCTTGGACAGAGTTGAAAATACCTTGTTTCGTGCAGTTGATATTAGCTGAGTACTTTTGGAGAGATTATTCATTCCTCCCTCCCTGCCATTGAGTGCTCACAGAGTGCTCGCAGCTGTGCACAGCAGTGTTGGGATAGAGTACAGAAAACAGAACTAAATACCACATGTCCCTTGTGTGCTGCACTTTAGGATGAAGTACATTGAGACAGAGCTGAAGAAGAGGAAAGGAATTGTGGAGAATGAGGAGCAGAAGGTGAAGCTTAAGAATGCCGAGGACTCTCTGTATGAGCTGCCAGAGAACATCCGTGTCTCCTCTGCCAAGAAGACTGAAGAGATGCTGTCCAACCAGATGCTAAGTGGCATCCCTGAAGTGGACCTGGGAATTGAGTATGTTGTTCACAGACCTGTTAGTCATGGCCTGAATGGCCAGGAGGAGCACCGTGACTAGAAACTGTCAATTGGCAGAGCAGTGGTGTGGTTGGATTACACAGCTCCCACTTCGCTCTGTGATGGGATTCGGCCTTGGTCTGGATTAGTGAGGTGTTCAGCAGATGTGAGCTTCCCTTTTGCCTTTGAAACAAAGCGTCTGAGCATCAAAGTTTCTATAGCACTGCTTTCTCTCTCAAAAAGCATATCAAATACAATAGCAATGCTATTACTACACCCAAATCCATCTGCTCAGGATAATTCCTTTGCCTGTTACTCTTTTTAAATATGATTTTGTTGTTGTTTTTAAATATGAATATTTTTTCTTTGTTTTTCTTCTAGTGCAAAAATAAAAAACATTATCTCAACTGAAGAGGCGAAGGCCAAGCTGCTGGCAGAGCAGCAGAACAAAAAGAAAGACAGTGAAACTTCCTTTGTTCCTACAAACATGGCAGTTAACTATGTCCAGCACAACAGATGTAAGTCTCCTGTAGCTCTCCTGACCCAGGTGTGACCTGCTCCTCTCCTAAAGAAAACCGGTCAGCTGGGATGGAGTCTGGTTCAGGAGAAATTAGTTCATGGATCAGCACAAGCAGCTGATTCCTTTCTCTGGGATGCTCGTATAGACCCCATGTGGCTTGGCCTGTTTTTCCCATCCATCAGCAAGGAGAGGGGATTATTACTTACGGCCTAACTTTCTGCTCTTGAACTCCCAGTTGACAGTGCCTCATAAATTTCCAGACTTTTTCTTTAAGTTGTTTCGTGAACGTGTGCTGTAAATGCCTGCCTTCTCTGTGGTTATAAATGATGGGTTATAATTTAGAGAATCAATTTTCTGGGCTGCCAAAGCACACAGGTGGTCAAGCATACATAGATCTTACTAGACAGGAGATGGGAATTAATTTCCGGGAGAGACGCTCATACTGCAGCCATCTGGAGGAAAGGCAGCCTTCTACTGTGTCTAACCACGCCTACAGAGGTGATTTGGAGTCAGATTTGTGTGTTCCAAAGGAAATGAAGAATCTTTGGACCACTTCTGATGAAACAGTGCTACTGAAACTTGCTGTATCCCATCTTGCATGCATTGATTATCCATATAAACCAATTACAAGAATGCTTGTTCTGTTCTTTCTGCTAAAGATCAGTTGTAACAAATGCCATAGAAATACGTCTGTCTAAATAACACAACTGAAATGTTCCTTATCTGATGTTTCCTTCCTTCAGTTTATCACGAGGAACTAAATGCACCAGTGAGAAGAAATAAAGAAGAGCCAAAGCCCCGTCCTCTGAGAGTGGGGGATACAGAGAGACCAGAACCCGAGCGTAAGTTCCGAACTTGAAGTGTCGTAAGAGGAAGATGCTGAAATGTAACAGAGTACTGACCTAGCTGCTCTTGCTTTCTCTTCTCTTGGGTGCCCTGAGTTAGTGGGGAAATGGAGCAATTTGTATTTGAAGTCCATAGGAGGCAGTTACACTTGTACCCACGGCAGGTCACACAGGATGGAGGATGTTTTAGGGATTCCTAAAGGTGGAGTAGCAAAGGTCAGAACTGAAACACATTGGCCACGCTGACTGACAAGGGTTTGCGGGGATGACAAAGGGGCACTAGATTTAGGAGCACGGGTGGCTAAAGGAATAACTTTTCTCATAGCAAGGGGCTGTAGTTCTGTGGAGTTCATAAGGGAAGTGATAGAATTAAAACTCCTTTCTGTTGCATATGTGAAAGGACAGGAAATGTTATTTCCTTCTCTTTTGTTTGAAGGGTCTCCTCCAAATCGCAAACGTCCACCCAATGAAAAAGCAACCGACGATTATCACTATGAGAAGTTCAAGAAGATGAACAGGCGATACTGATGAATGTGGACTGAAGTCTTTGCAGACGTTCTTGTTTTCTACTAATAAAGAATTTTGTGTCAGTGACCTGAAACGGAGGTGGGGAGAGTCACTGCCTTCACGTGCTGGTGTTAACTACAAATCTTTTCTTGTGATCTTGTAGTGAATCAGTTTGCAGGTGATTGTGAACTCTGGTCGGTAAAATCTTGTATATAACTTATTTTCAGTTATAAAACTTCTTTTATAAAAATGTGAGCTTTCTTTTTTTTAGTGGGAAAACAAATTTGCTTTTACAGATTCTTACAGCTTCAAAATATTGGAAAAAAAAATATTTTAAAAGCAGCAGTGCTGTTTGCCTTGTGAATATGAAGGGAAGGTTTAAAGCCACCTTGGGGGGATGCAACTTTGTAAAATGCTTCTTTGTTCCCACGGGCCCTTGCTGGTGGCAATAGATAGCAGCAATATAGATAGATAGATATAGCAAAATAGATAGGTGGCAATAGCAGCAAGCTCGGTGCTGCTGCTCCTCAGCTGGCCTTGCGAGTGCTCCTGCAGGAGCCTGGTGTTGGCACTGCCTCGCTGGGTCGTGTCAGAGCACAAGGAGTGACAGCGGGCACCCGGTATGTGGGTTATAGACTCTGTACTGTGCGTGGCGTTTTGTATTTTTCTGCCTGTAGACCTCTGTAGCAGCTCACTGCATTTTATGGTAGCTGTGAACAGTGAGAAGCTCGGCTCGGGCTGTACCCGTGGAGTCTGAGGAACGTCTCATTTCAGCTCCCTGGGCAGCTGGGGGAGAGGCCCTGCAGCCTGCAAGCCAGGAACTGTCATGTGGGGGAGCCCGAAGGCAAGACTTTGAATTTAAAAACAATAAAAGTGTTTTTAAGCTATCACAAATGATATTTTTTTCTTTCTGGGCTGGATGCAGCTTCCTGAGCCCCTCCACAGGCCTGGGGGGATAGCCCCCATTGCTCCTTTAGCCAAAAATAGGGGAAAGGGGAAAAATCCTCCAGGTTGGCTGGAAGTACAGGCGCAAGGGACACCCGCGCTCTCCGGCCCATCCTTAATGAGCAGCCCTTAATTACAGCACCCTCCCAAGATGGCCGCCGTCACACCCAACACGACATGTGCCACACCCAAGATGGCCGCCGCCCCGCCGCCAGCTCCGCCTCTGCCCGGGCCCAAGATGGCGGCGGCGGAAGCGGCGCGGCGCGGCGGAAGCGGCGGCGGGGCGGCGGCGGGGCCGTGCGGGCCATGACGGGGCTGCGGGGCGGCCCGCGGGCGGCCCCGGGGCTGGCGCTGCTGCTGCTGCTGCTGCCGCCGCTGCTGCTGCCCGGGCCCGCGGGCGCCGTGGAGCCCATCAGCCTGGGGCTGGCGATCGCCGGCGCCGCCGCCTCGGCGCTCACCGGCATCATCTCGTACCCGCGGCTCTACTGCTACTTCAGGGAGTGCTGCCTACAGCGGCACGACCTGCGCGCCGCCGCCGGTACGGGCGGGACGGGACCGGGGGGAGGCTGAGGGGACGGGGGGGCCCTTCCCTGAAGGCTGCGGGCTGAGGGGTGGCGGCCCCGGGGGACGGGGAAGGGGTCCCGGGGGTCTCGGGAGAAGGGGAAGGGGGACGAGGAATTAGGCACTGGGGGGACGGGGAAGGGGGACGGGGAATTGGGGTCCTGGGGGATGAGGAAGGAAACCCGAGGGTAGGGGGCCCCGGGGCTCCGGAGGATGGGGAATTGGGTCCTGGGGGGACGGGAAAAAGGGACCCCAGGGGACAGAGAAGGGGGTCCTGGGGCATGGGGAATTTGGGAACAGGAAAGCGGAATAGGGAAGGGGGACAAGGAAGGGGGACGGGGAATTTGGGCCCAGGGGACAGGGAAGGGACTGCGGCTTGACTCCAGCTTGGCCAGCCCTTTGATCCCGTGGCTCCAGGGAAGGGCCGGGAGCTGCGGGTGGTTCCTCTCTTCTCGCTTCTGACGGCGGTGTCCTGCTCCCCAGCCCTGCAGGAGAACCTGGACAGAAAGCTCTTCGGGCAGCACCTGGTGAGCAAGGTGATCGTAAAGGCCGTGAAGGGCTTCCTCAACAACGAAAACGCCAAAAAGCCTCTCGCCCTCTCCTTGCACGGGTGGACTGGAACAGGCAAAAACTTTGTCAGTAAGATAATCGCCGAAAGCATTTATAAAAAAGGTCTGAAGAGTAAATACGTCCATCAGTTCGTGGCTACTTTACATTTCCCTCACGCTCAGGACATCAACACCTACAAGGTAAGGCGGAACTCGCGGCAGGGGGCAGCAGTCACTGCTGTGTTCAGTTGTAAACATTACAGCCCAGAGGTGCTAAAATTATTAACCTTTATGATTTGAGACATATGGCTAAGTTTTGCCTAAGAAAAAGAACATTCCTCGTGCCTAACAGCTGGCAGCATGGGGGTATTTGCAACCTCTGTATCCAGCCTAAGGCATTGCTGGCTGTGCCACCCCGTAGGCTCTGCCAGCACCGACTGCACGCTGTCGGTTGTGGCAGTTAACAAGCAGCCACAACTCCCAGGGTTGGGTACCTGGCTTTGTTAACGTTGGAAGGATTTTTTTTCCTCGCCTCTTTGAAGCAGCACACAAGTCTCTGCAGTCACTGGGCAGAGAACAGGGGCGCAGAGGGGAGGTGCAGCCCAGATGCTTTTTTGCTGCCATCATGGTTAATAAGCTTCTGTCTGACCTGTCTAAAATTGTATTCCCATTATTATGTATTTGGACTTCCTAGGTTTTCTGGTAGCACCATCAGTACTAAAAACCTAGGTGCTGTTTTACGCTGTAAAATGTACCCCGTGCCAGTTTTGGAACCTTCTGCATAGCATTAGGTAAATCCTAACATACAGCAGGACTGGTTTTCCTGTGAAAGTAAAGACTTTTTTTGCATGTGTTTTGAGCCTCTCTTTAGGGAAGAACGATATGGTTAATTTTTATTGTTCTACGCTTTACTTAGAGATGTGTGTGACTTAATGATAACAGTGAATCGGCAGGCTTCCATCGTTAGGTGATATGCTGAGGGGCACTGCAAAAGACAAGGAATAGTTTGTGACACTGAAGAACCGTCTGGTGGCCTCCAAGCACGTTAGGTACTGTGGAAAGCTGAAGCTTTCTGTCTGAGGTGCGTGTGTAACTTCCTGCTTCTTGCACTGAGCAGGTTGTTTAGTTTTGCTATGCTACCATCTCCCAGCTGTAAAACAAAATAACAGAATACGCTGTTGCCAGAAAGGTACGGGTGAACTTATTTGGAATCATTCCCCAGGTTTGGGAAGCATCAGTGCAGCTTTGTAGGCCAGTGGATATTGTGGGGCGGTATTTCAGATATACGTTTTCTGGTGTTTTTTTTTGTTTGTTTGTTTTTGTTTTAACTTTGTTGACAGCAGAGTTTGAATGAGTAGTACTGTGTTTTCTAGTACCGAATGTTTATATTCTATTTGTATGTATTGAAAATGGGAATAGGTCTACAAACCTACTTTCTAAATGGCAGAAGTAGATATTTCCTCTTTTACAGCTTGCTTTTATCCTTCTTGCAGCTGAGCTGTTCTAAAATAAAACGGATCCCTTTCTGCTTTTATTTTGAGATGAACACACTGCTTGGTAAACTTGCTGCCCATGGCAGTAGGAGGAACTATCTATCACTCTTTATACACAGTATAAAGTATAACATTACTTATTACTTACTTTTTTTTTAGCATTACTTATAACATTACTTAACATAGTATAACATTACTTTGTTATTGATTTTAAAGGTCACACACAAGGAGAGAAAAAAGTAACCATTAAGTGAGAGGATCTTTACAGTAAAGCATTACCCTGTCTGAGCAATACTGTGGTTTAAGAAGGGCTCATAGTTGTCTTCATTTAACTTGGGAATGATTAAGGGCAGAGAACTGAATTCTGTTTCAACTTGTGCTAGTGACTGCAGGTGGAATTTCCTAGTGGTGCTGTTCACGTAGTAAATATAACCTTGTTTGTAGTTTTGACACCTAAGGATGTTCAGACCAAAGTGCTGCCAAAAGTAAGCAGCTTACTTGACAGGGCTTTGATTTGTGTTGCTGTTCCTTGGTGGTACCTGTCCTTTGTCCTGATGAGCAGACTTTCATTTTTGATATTTTTTCAGGAACATCTTTTGAGGAGATTTGCTGCTTGTTCTGTGTTGTTCTGTCTCTCTTAGTGTCTTCAAAATTTCTCAGAGCTAGCATGACATTTGGTTTTATAAGTTTTATTTATAGCTTTCAGCCATGTTTTAGCCAAGAAGCCAAAGCTATTGAAATGACACAATTGAAAGGAATACAAAACTCAATAGGCACCAGTCCTATTTTCTGTCTTTTCAACACAAATTCTTTCAGCTGCTTCTGTTTTTATGCCACTCAGGACCAGTTGCAATCATGGATTCGGGGAAATGTGAGCATCTGTCCCCGATCACTCTTCATATTTGATGAAATGGATAAAATGCACGCAGGACTCATTGACTCCATCAAGCCATTCCTGGACTACTACGAGCTCCTGGATGGAGTGTCTTACAGGAAAGCCATCTTCATATTCCTCAGGTAGGAGGAGACGTCTCAGGCTTGCTGTCCTGTGCACTCAGTGCCTTTTAAAACTAACTTCAGATACAACCTTTGTTTTCTCTTTACTTAGCAATGCTGGAGCTGAAAAGATAACGGAGCTGACGCTAGATTTCTGGAGAAACGGGAGGACAAGGGAAGACATAGAGCTCACAGACATACAGAACGCACTGTCTGTGTCTGTCTTCAACAACAAAAATAGTGAGTGAAACTCTGATTGTTTTTGAGGTAGTGAAAACCCCACAAAAGTGATGGCCTTGTTTAGTGTACGAGCTGTACTTTGACAGCTCTGATTTCTTGGTGTGGCCTCTGAGTTTTGGCTACTGAGGAGCCACAGTGCAGTTTGGAGGCCTATGGGACAGCTCTTGTGAGGAAATAGAGCTCTGCATGTACCTTGGTTGTCTGTTGGCTCACATACGTGTGGGGAAGTCTGTGCTGTGCATTTACTGACATACTAGTGGACTAAGGGGAAAGCAAGCATAAAAGAAATCTAAGGCTGGATGAAAGCTCTGGGGAAAAAAAAATCAGCTCTCCCAGAGCAGCTTGTCTTGCTCTTAATAGAAAATCCGTTCTTTATGTGGAAGGGGTGAAGGTATGAGACCAGTATCTGGGGAGCAAGGCTTTAAATGTGTTCATTTGAAAGAGATCCAACAGGCCACACACATCTGTGTGTCTAAGATTATGCAAAAAGCACTGTGAGAATGGACTGATTTGTGCGTTATAGGGCCCTAAAAATACAGATAAACTCTTACTGGTTTGTAGCAGAGGGCTGTGATATCGTTGTGTTTAACTACAGGAGAGGAAACAAGGCCCTTCTCTTTCCCTTTGTAGGTGGATTTTGGCACAGCACCTTGATTGACAAAAATCTCATTGACTACTTTGTTCCCTTCCTGCCTCTGGAATACAAACATGTGAAAATGTGTGTCAGGGTTGAGATCGAATCACGTGGCTACACCGTGGATGAAGACATTTTAACCAGGATAGCAGACGAGATGACCTACTTCCCCAGAGAGGAGAGAATTTATTCGGATAAAGGATGTAAAACTGTGGATGCGAAGCTGGATTATTACTATGACTTCTAATGCTTTATAGCTGCAAATTTAACTTAATCACAAAATGAAGAACCCAGGACATTTCATTTTTAAGCACTTTGTAAAGAAAGGACCATTGTTTTAAACTGGTGTGTAAATAAGTGGCAGTGCCTCTGCATTTTTATTCTGTCACTAGTCACGGCTCCCAGGTACGTCGCGTTGTGCCATCAAGGTAAGGAAGAGCTGCTCTATGAACGCAGGGACTCTTTGTCTGATCGTGCCCAAGACTCCTCTCAAATCGTGTATTGATCACCAGAACCATTCGGCAGGCTGTTGGCATGTAGAGTGGGACTAAGATTATGACCTGATTTTAATTAGGTTTTGGATTGGTGTGGATGGTCTCTAGGCAAGGTTGAGAATCATGATCAAAGTCCCTGCTTGTGAAAGCCGTCACTGGGCTTGTGTGGGTAAACTCCTGTAACAGCATTAAAAGCATATGTGTATTTTCTCGTCAAGTAGCTTAAAAATACGTGTATTCTTTCCAATGCTGTGCAGTACCCATGTCTGTCTCAGAACAGTGCTATGAATTGGCTTCCTTTGAGTCAAAGTTAATGTGAAACTCTTTGGTGTGAATACTGTTCAGTGAAAAGACTTAATATTAAGTAGAAAGAGGAAATAAGTTAAAATCCTTGACTGTATCTTTATTGTAATTGGTTCCAGTTTTTGGTTATTTTTTAATGGATAAAGTTGCCCGCAGTTCTCTCCTAGGAGCGGTCTTTCTAGGAGAAAAGCCTGTGTGAGTGCTGGGTCAGCTTCATGGGAAGGTTGTAACGTAATGGGAAACGTGTACAGGTTAAATTTTACACCTAGGAACTGGAAAAGAGGTTTCTCCTCTTCACCCCCGTGTAGAATTCAGAAGCCAAACTGCAGGGTTTTGCCTTTCCTGTTCTCACAATCCTGTATGCCTTGGAGGTAAGGATGAAGACCGATCCAAATGCGTTTGTGACCAATGTGAAACGTGTCAGCTGAAGTTACTGCAGAGTGCCCGACTTCCTTCTAAATGTGAGCACTGCAGAGGCTTTTTTCATTCCAGTTTCTATTCAAAATAAACTTTCCTCATCAGAAACGTATTTCGTAGCTACCTTCTGGTGGTGTGTGTTGAGTGACCTGGTGTTGTTTTCTGAAGCATTCTGCTGTGCTTGAATGCAGGCACTTCCCTTTCTGAGTACAAAGGGAATGGATGCAGGGAGCTGTGATTCTTTTTTCTGCTGCTTGGTGAAAGGGAAACAAGTGGACTTTGTACTGGAAACTAGAGCGTTAGTACTAGCTGCGCTCAGATGCTTTTTGCAGAGGAGAGCTTTTTAGATACAGATGTGCTGAATGCTGTTGTAAGGATGAACTTGTCTTCTAGAAAGTAGGTAAAACCCCGCTTCTCGTCTCCTCCCGCCGTGGTGCCACTGACTGCCTACCTTCTAGGCTGTGATTGAAGCCATGCCCATTTTCAGAAGCAGCACGTTGAAGTTTTCTCCCCAAGGGGATTAAAAAAAAAAATCATTAAGACTTCAGCTGTCTACTTCTGCTCTGAAGCTGCGTCATATGCTAATGAACTTACCAGTCCTAGAATCTGACGGCAAGCGGGTGCTCTCACCTCAGGTATTTATCTGCTTCTTTGACCTAAGGATTGCAGCAAATGACTAGTTGATGGAAAAAAGCAGGCGTGGAAATGATAAACTTCTAGTGCTGACCGGCACCTTCTCATCAGAGGAAACTGTTCAACAAGCAGTGCTGTGGCTCTTCCAGCCTGAGATCTGCTCTTAGTTCTGCTCCATGTGCTATTGCAGCATCAACACGAGCATTTGACAGACAGTGGTAGCAAGTATTTCATTATATCCGAGTCTGAGGTGGCTTGGGGTGGATGGAAGAAGCTTCCTCCAGAGGAGGTGGAAGTGATGGTCAAAGGGTAGAGACTGGCTCCCTGTCAAATCTCCCCTCTATGCACCAGCAGACCTGGCTCGGAGCATCGCCTGCGTCTGGGTGAAAGAAATGTTTGTGTGCCTGACCCCGCTCCCGGATTTGATCCTTCTGAATCCTGCAGGACTAAAGGAGGCTTAATGGAAAGCTGCCATAAAACAGTCCTTTTCTGTGGCTGGAAATAATTAAGGCAAGAGACAAAGTGACTTAAGATTTATTCCAACTGCAGTACAGTAGTATTACTTAGTGTTTTGAAACTGTACAAATAGTTGGCACTTGGAGTAACTGAAACTGGTGACATTTACACCTACGAATAAGTCAGTTAAGAGGCAAAACGCTACTTAGGAAAAGCAACAGTCCAATGTCCCAAGGTTAACGGCTAGCTAGCATTGGGCTCTGGAGATTGCATCAGTGTCAAAGAGTTTGCCAACGTTTGACAAACTCCACGTGGAGCTGTAAAAGGCAATTGACACTTTTAATTTAGAGCTTTACATAAACACTGAGTTCCCTGTTGTAACTTCTCAACATCAGTATGTTAATTTGCCTATAAGTTTTGCATCACATTTTTAAGCTTAAGTATGGGTGAGGGATTAGAAGCTGCAGTTCAAAGAGCCCGCTCCCTTAAAACAGTTTAAAAACACTGCACTCAGACAGGTGATAGGTACTTCTGCCCTGCACGAGGGATGGATAGATGATGAAAGAATTGAAGCTGTAACAACGTCTAAACCCCAGCCTTACCACACACGTGAAGGTTACATCAATCTTTCCCAGCCTCCTAAACGCTCACCCGCCCTTCCACACAGACACCACTTAGTATTAAAAGCTACTATAAAACATACTTCACTAGATAGGTGTGGGGTTATCGGAGGCTGATCTCCTTCCCCATACTCCCTTCTCTGGTTCTCTAGCATTGCATTTTTGTTGCTTACACTTCAGTATAAAAATACACTATTAAAAATAACTTCAGCCATGGAAGTATCTTCCAAGCAGCGTGAGAGGAGGATTACCCACGCCTAGGCTCTTGGGTGCAGCTCGGGGGACTGATGAAGATCTTGAGGACTTCAGGCCCTGGAACACACGCCCAGAGTAACCTGACAAGTTGCAGCAGTCAAATCCTTGAGAGTTTTCCGCTTAAGAAGAGCATAACAGCCTAGTAGGTTGCAAGTCAGACCCCTCTGCTGGGTCCCTGTGCTAAGACAGACGCCCTGGAGTTACCATGTAAGTTCACTCAGTCCCCTCAGAAAAGTATTAAAAGAGAAAATATCACCATTTCTTTTTCCCCAAAGAAGTGGAGTGGCAAGTAATTACATTCATTCCCTTTCTCCCCCATTTAGTACCAGATCTTCTGAGCCCATCGTGACTTTTTGTATTACCATAGCAGGAGATGTGCTAGGATGTAACAGACACAAACTATAATCCTGCTGTTCTGTTCCTAAATAGCTGGATCTCATCAGTAGAAGCCACAACAGCATCAGACTGCTGTGAAGGACAGGGAGCCTCCCAACACTGCACTTTCTTACTGTGACATGGTGAGGTGTGTACCCTTGCAGACGCTATCACAGGCAGGATCACGCCATAAACTCCTCTAACTTGGCTAGCCCATGAACTAGAGCTTCCGTGTACATGGAAGGGAGTATAATTGTCTGCAAGAGTTCCTCAGTTTTGAATTGTTTTGTGGAAAGGCAAATCAGGGATTTAACAATCCCAGCAATTAATAAATCAGGAGAGGCTATATCCAGCGCTGTGTGTGCCATGCTCAGAAGTTTTCTATAGGTTAAAAAAGGGGGCAATATTTGGATATCAGCCAGTTTAGAGATGAACAGTGGGATTTTATGTTTTAAAAAAAAAGTTTAAAAGCCCACGCTGCTCTCTCCAAGATTTTCACCACACTCCCTGCAATAGTAAAAAAATAAAATAAAAAAAAATAAAAAGTGCAAATAGACAAGTTTCCAAAAGCTCTGGCAGTGCTTTGGAGAGGTGAAGGGTAATCAATCCTTGGCTTTCGTGTATTTCACTGCGATGTCTTCATGAATATCCAGCTTGGCCTGTACAGTCTTGCAGCCCTTATCAGAGTAGATTTTCGCTTCTTTTGGGAAGTACGTCATTTCATCAGCCACTGCCTCCACTACCTTCTCATCGACAGCATGGCCACGGGCTTTCATTTCAGCTCGGACGCACATCTTCACGTGCTTGTGCTCCAGGGGCAGAAAGGGAACAAAGTAGTCGATGAGGTTCCTGTCGATGAGGCTGCTGTGCCACAGTCCACCTGCAGGAGAAGGGGGAAGGAAAAGAAAATAGCTACCAAGGAAGGACTTTCTCTAAACTTGGGCCTGCGTAGGGCAGGAACTGCAGACCAGGCTGAATTCACAAAGCAGTTTATCTCGACTGCTGCCCCAGGGAGGCAATGTGTGCTGGTTAGCTGCATGGGTCAGAGGGACTGCACCTTGCAGTTGTCGCTGCTACTCTTCAGTGTCCCCACATAGCACCTTCTGTGCTGAGAGCTTTCCTGTGGCGGGATGACATTGGAGTGAAGGGACAAAAGGGCAGGGAGCTGGGACACCACAGGAAGGTGTGTGGGGGTGTCACAGGAAGCAGGGCAGGGTCAAGGCAGGTGAGAAACAGATTGCAGAAATAACCCTGTCTTATGAAGTAAGGCAATTTCCCATTTTCTGGGGAAAGTGACTTACTGTTCTTGTTATTGAAGACTCCTACAGATAGCACAGGCTCCAGGTCTTTCAGCTGTATCTCTTCCCTGCGCTTCCCACTTGTCCAGAAGTCAAGTGCTGCTTTATTAATTAAGTCACCACCAGCATTGCTGTTCATAAAAGAAAAGTTTACAGCAGTGAGCTGAGACACAATTAAGCCAGAATTCCTTTTTAGCTGGTTACATGAATCGCTAGTCTTCTTGAAGTCAAACAAGTAACTAAAACAAATCTGTAAGCCAAAATGTAGGGGAAAATCTCCAGTTCTTATCAACTGCCATCAGTGTGGGGCAGGTTGACCCCAGCCAGCAGCCAAGCACCCACACAGCCACTTTCACCTCCCCCCACTGCCCCCAGCATAATGGGAGGAAAAAACAGGAAAAACAGAAGTCAGAAGACTTGTTGGTCAAAACAAAGACAGCTTAATAGATAAGGAAAAGAGAAAGGACAAAATTTTTAAAAAGCACACAGCTAAGGAAATCACTCACCATCCTCCCAGACAGACCAGTGCCCAGCCAGTCTCTCGACAACTGTCCTTCTGGAGGCTGACACCTCACACTTCCTTCTCTACCCCAATTTTTCTTGCTGAGCATGGCACTACATGGTTCATGTCAGCTCTCCTGGCTGTGTCCCCTCCCAATGTCTTGCCCACCCCCAGCCTGCTCTCTCTGTGTGCGTGGGGGGGGAAATCCTTGAAGCTGTGCAAACACTTCAGCAACAGCCAAACACCGGGGTGTTATCAGAACTGCTTTAGCCACAAATGCAAAACAGCACCAAACAGGCTGCAACGGAGGAAGTTAACTCCATCCCAGCCAGACCCAGTACAGGGTGCACCCACCCCACAGAACTGTCCCAAAATCTGAGCTCTCAGCTTAACTGTGCCCTGGACCAGTCTCCTGAGCTCAGCACACTGCAGTGACCTGCTGCGCTGTCAGACCTGCTCCACCATAGCCACGGGCCCTGCACTCACGAGCCCAGAGTGTTCCCTTCTGTCTTCGAGGGATGTTCTTCACCCCAGGGCAACTATTTCGCTGTACCTGAGCAAGGTCTCATGGGAACATCGTTAGCATCGTAAATCCGGGTTTATTTGGATATCTCCAACAACTGAAAAAAGTGCTACCAACCTGAGGAAGATGAAGATGGCTTTCCTGTACGACACCCCATCAACCTGCTCGTAATAGTCTAAGAACGGTTTGATGGCATCAATAAGGCCCTGGTGCATCTTGTCCATCTCATCAAAAATGAAGACGGAGTGAGGACAGGCACTGACATTGCCCCGAATCCAGCTCTGCAATTGCTCCTGGAACAAGAAGGTGAGAAACACTGAAAAGCCAGGGCTGCAGAGGGCGTACTGCAGGGTGGTTGTGCGTCACAGACTCCAGAGGCGCCCTTCCAACCGCCCAAATCCTGCACTCACTGGTTGTATCCTTAACCCTAGAGAGGACCACAAACATGTTTGTGATTGAACCATTTAACGTGACACTGAATTTAATTGTGAATTCTTTTCCTGCTCACAAATCAGAGACTTTCTTTTTCTTCCTGCTTAGCATACGGATACGACGCTACAGTCAGGCTAGGATGGGAAGTTTTGGAGAAACGAAAGTGTTTTCTGTTTGATTTAACAGCGTTTCCTCCTTCATACAGGAACCACACCTACCAGCACATCAGCTTGGGGCACCTTCAAACATTGAAATGTGAAGCCGCGAGGTCTCTTGTTTCAAGGAGTGAAGTCACCTGAAAGCTCTCACACAAGTTACACTTTCTCATGGCCCAGTGATGTGGTTTTTAGAGCTCTGCACGGTGCTCCATGGTGCAAAACACCCCTTGGTGACTTCAGGCCAGCTCTCCCACCTGCGTCCCCCTCCCAGTCCACTGTGGAAGAGGGGAGAAGCAAACAAGCCTCGAGGCTGCACAGGCACTGCTGAGCACCACCGGGCTGTGCCCAGCGCTGCTCCAGCCGCAGCCACAAAGCACAGCACCACGGGGCCGCAGTGGTGAAGGGCTCCAGTTAACGGGAGGGCTTTTAACGATGGGCTCCTCTCCCAAAAAGCCAGCAGCGGATAGCACCGGCGGGCGGGCTGTCCCTCGCTGCTCTGGGGCAGCTGTCAGCCGCTCTCCCAACATTTCGTGCCCGTGTGGGATGCGCTCACCTGGTAGAGCTGCAGCTGCTGCGGGTGCGGGAAGTGCAGGGTGGCCAGGAAGAGGTGCACGAACTTGCTGCGCAGCCCGGCGGGGTGGACGTGCTGCGCCAGGAGCTGGCTGAGGAAATTCTTCCCGGTGCCGGCCCAACCGTGCAGCGACAGCGTCAGCGGCTTCTTGGGGCTGGGGTTGTGGCTGAAGCCCGTCACGGCCCGCAGCACCACCTCCTTGGCCAGGTGCTGCCCGAACAGCCGCCCGTCCAGCTGCTCCCGCAGCGCTGCGGGGAGAGCCGCCCTCAGAGCCCGGCTGTGGGGCAGGGGGTGCCCGGGGCTCCCCGCTTCCCCCCCTCCGGTCCCCTCGGTCCTCCCCCCCCCCGCGTCCGCCCGGTACCGGTGGCGTTGAGGCGGTGCCCGGCGCTGGGGCAGCACTCCACGTAGCTGCAGTAGAAGCTGGGGTGGGACAGGTACCCGGTGAGCGCCGAGGCGACGCCGATGGCCAGCCCCACGCTGAGCGGCTCCAGCGCCGCCAGCCCCGGCAGCAGCAGCAGCAGCGGCAGCAGCAGCCCCCGCCGCCCCCGGCATGGCGGCTCCGCGGCCCCGCTTCCGTCCCGCCGACAGCGGGCGGGAGGACGAGGCCAGGCCGGCTCCGCCTGTAGCCGCCGCCGCCATCTTTGTTAAGGGCACTGGGGGGGGGGGGGGAAGGGGGGGAGCGCCCTTTTGGTGATTCGGGTGGGTCGCGACGTAACGCTGGGGGTGACGTCACGGGTCGCAGTGACGGCATTAGGTTCTGGTGACGTCATGGGGTGAGCTGGGACCAGGCCTCGGTGCCTCAGCTCCCCCCCCAGAGCTCCTCTGGGGTGGGCTGTGGGGGCACGGCCCCACGCTGTGCCTGAAGGGCACTGGGAATGAAACCCGCGTTCACAGAGACATCAGCGTTGGAAAAGCCCTCCGAGATCATCGGGTCCAACCGTCCCCTACCACCAATGTCACCGCTACACCCTGTCCTAAGCACCACATCCAGCCTTTTCCTTGAAGAAGCTTCCAGGGCGCAGTGTGGCTGCACTCCATGCAAGTTCCCTAGGCCCCCGACCTTAGATGTTGGCCACGCTGGGGGAGCTCGGTGTGCTGACTGTAAGAGGAGCACTGCGGAGCTCGGTGTGGAGCAGAGACAGACTTATAACAGCTAATTGGGCATCACTCCCAATTACTTTAACACAACAGTGCCTCAGCCCCCAGTCTCCTCTCTCTCTCCTCCCTCACCACAGCCCAAGGGAATGGCATGGCAGCCTCAGGCACGGGGACGTGGCAGCAGGCAGTGATGGCAGCCTGCCGAACCACTACCTCAGCATGCTTCCAGCCCCCTCTGTGAGCATGGCAGCAGGCAGCTCCCACAGACAGACACACGGTGAGCCAGCACCGGTGCCTAGAGACCAAGAGAAATGGCGTGGAGACACAAAAGGTTTCTCCGTGCCATTATCTGGCACCGGTGCGCTGTGATCCCCAAGCAGACAGCTCAGCAAGGTGTGATGGCCGCGTTGGCATGAGGCAGTGGTGCCATGCGTGTGGGCTTCTGAACTGGGACCGCTGCCTCTGGCCAGGCCGCCTGGGTTTGAACCACTCGGTCTCCTCCTTGGTGCTTTGGTTTCCACATCTGTAAAGCAGGAGCTGTGGTGCTGATCTCCTGCGTGATTTCTGTGAAGAAGGTGGGTGACAGGCTGTATAAAGCAGGCTGATACTACTCCACATGATGGTTATTTATGAATAGATTTTATTAATTAGGGCAATGCTGGGTGCAAACAGTCCTGCCACAAAAGTGGGAGATTGTCCTCTTTAAAATACTTACACTTGGGAGTGATTGTGTGGCAAAGAGAGCAAGCCTCATCCTCCATGCATGTCCCTCTTCTGCTTACTCTGTGCTATGATTGTTGCATTGCCCTTTGTATTTATTTAAGGGCTCTTCTGAAGGTCCCTCTGCTATGGAAAAGCCCGAATCCCATCAAGGACGTGTAGCTTGATGGGGAAGGGAGTTACTGGTTCTTTCATCTGCTTTGGTCGTGCAGTAGGAACACAAGGCGTTTGGCCTCAGAATGTCTAGGTGCTCAGAGTCACTTTGGAGGCGACAGTCTTGCAGCCTTTGCTGGAGTAGAGTCTTTCTTCACTGGGGTAGTCGGTCATTGCCAAGGCAATCTCTGTGATGAGGGCCTCATCCTCAGGATGCCCTTGCGCACGCAGCTCCTCCCGGACACACTGTTTCACGTGTTTATATTCAAGAGGAAGGAAAGGGATGAAATAGTCAATCAGGTTCTTCTGGATCAGTTGACTTTGAAAGAAACCACCTGGAAGAGAGAATGGGGAGCTTTCCCATCTGAGTGCTGCAGAGGCCAGCGCATTGCTGCACACTTCCCAGACCAGTCTGCAGAAGACACCAAACATCAGCAGTCCTGGAACTGGGGCCCAGAGGTACTCACTGTTTGTGTTCCTGAAAATTTCCTCAGATAGCAGATGCTGGAGCTCCTTCACAGGGATGTCTTCTCTTCTCTTCAGACTTCTCCAGTAATCAAGAGCAATCTCTGTTATCTTATCTCCACCTGCATTGCTGTTAGGAAAGAGATTTGTGAGCTCATTAGAGCTGTATCTTTGCCATCTTTATTGCTCAGATCTTGGCAGTGGTTTAAGTTGCAGTCAGCCACAAACCTATTACCAACTGTTACTCCCTTTGTCCCTGCTGATTCTTTGGGACTGTAATTCTCTTTTTTAGCTTTCCTTACTTCAAGAAGATGAAGATTGCCTTGCCATAATAAACTCCATCAATCTCTTCATGGTAGCCAAGGAAAGGCGTAATCGAGTCTATCAGGCCATGTGGCATCTGATCCATTTCAGAGAAGATAAAAAGGGACCTTGGACAGGCACTGACATTGCCCCGAATCCAATCCTGCAGCTGTTCCTGTGAGAAGAGGCAATGTTATCTGGGGCTTGCACTCACAGTTGCAGACAAATTAGAGAAAATGAGGTGCAGCTGGAAGTACCTTGTACAGATGGACACGTGAGGCGTGTGAGAAATGCAGTACCGTGTCAAAGTGGTGCACAAACCTCCTTCTTGCTATACTAGGCTGATAGAAATTCTCTGCGATGATACTGCTGACAAACGTTTTGCCTGTTCCAGTCCAGCCGTGGAAGGACATCACCAGGGGTTTCTTGGGCCGTTTGGAGTAAATATTTGCGCTCAGAGCTCTCAGAATTAATTGGACAGCAAGATGCTGGCCAAAGACTTTTCGCTCCAAATCCGTTTTCACAACTGGAAGAATGAGAGGGGAGACAGAAAATATCATTTATTCGTCCCTTTTTTTGACTCTAGCTGAATGACCATCAGAAAGAACAATTATTCCCTGCCCTCAGCCCATGACGAGATGGGCAGGCATCCCAACAACATGGTAGCTACTGCCTCCTGTGAAGCCCTGGGATGGGTTCTAATTTACTTGAGGGACTTGTTCTCTACATATGCTAAATTCTCCTTAACTGTTTTTGTGGCATCTAACGTACCTCATATTTATAGAAATAAGTCCTTCTGTTGCTGTATCATGTCCTCTTAAAAAAGAACCACGACTGTTTTTTTTCAGTGGCTAAAGTGTTAAAAACCAGCCCGTTTGTAACCAGCCAAATCCAGAGCCGGTATGAAGAGATGCATTGAAGTACCTGGAGGCACACAGGTCTCAAGTGCTTGAGAATTTCCTTCAAAATCTGTGCCCTGAAGTTAAACAATATTTGTAGTCCTATGACAAAGGGGTTGGGGATTTCCAGGTGGCAGGATCTGGAATTTACGGTTGAAAGGTTGCGTAAGCTTTTTTCAGACTCTGCACTAGTTCCCTACAGGCAGGGTGAGCCAGCTGCCCGTCTTCCCCTTTCTCAGGAGACTTCCAGCCTGCTTGGCTTGGGGAAATGAAACAGCAATGTTCTGACTCTTAGAGCTACCACTGATCGCTGCTCATTTGACATCGATTATAGGCCACTGCTGCCTGGGGTCTGGGATACCACCGGGGTGTCCATCTCACGATGTGGGATCGTTAGCTCTTAGTCTTAAATTTAGCTACAGAATTTTGCCTGCTTCCGCCAATGAAAACCAAGACACGAGCAAGGAAAAGGCTCCAGTAATTGTACAGCAAGCAGGGAATGTGTCCTCATGCGGGATAAGCTAAATGAGAAGCTTTTGCCTTCTGGAGCTGCTGTGGGCTTTGACTCTCATCTTTCCACGACCACCCCGGGGATGCTGGTGTTAAGAGGGAAGCCATCGCCACCCTGGGACCGTCAGCAGGCCCCACTGGCAGCTGGCTCCCGATGCCCTTGCCACTGCCTTACCTGAGAAGTTCAGCGTGTCCTTCACATTGCAGCACTCCAGGAGACGGCACTTGAGCCAGGAGTGAGAGGAGAAGAGCTGCCAGGTGATGGCGGCACCCCCCATGAAGAGCGAAGCGCTGAGCGGATCCAAGGCTGGCAACAAGGCGGGCACGAGAACAAAGAATACACCAACGCTCAGAAGCTTCATGGTGGAAGCTGAAAGCCAGCCTGGCTCAGGAGGGAAGGAAAGCGAAACAGAAATTGCAGAACAACTCCCTGCAGCGTGGTGCTTCAGGCTGCTCCAGCAAATGGGAGCCGAATTTCCTGTAAGCTGGATGTGTTGATGATTTCATGTCGCGGGCAAAGTTACCGCTCTGTGTGGTGAGAAGTGAAAGTGTCTGAGCAGGGCATCGCCCAGGAACGGGCGGCATCGCGTGGGGAGAGTGAGAATTTGATCAGAACAACCCCAGCTCTGAGGAGAGCAGGACTGGGACCTCATCTGAAGTGAGGTGCTAATTGATCTGGTGATTACAGGACCATAGCGGTGCTTGTTCTGGGCTCAGCGCGGGGGGCTGCGTGCAGCCCGGAGGTTTCTTTCTGTGCAGCTCAGAGGACTGGACACATGAGAAAGCTGCTTTTTGAAAGCAGGTTCTCAGAGCAGGTATTTTGTCCTGACAGCTTCGTGATCCCTGCCCTGCCAAAACAGCGTACTTGCAAAGGGGAGGGACAGACAGCGAAACGTTTTTCATTTTCTCAGTAAACATTTTTTAAAATGATAAAATGTGAAAAGCACATGTAAGTAATCCCCATTTTATTTTTAAAAGCGTCGCTGGAAAAACACCGAACAGCATTATTTAGTAGTCAGTGCACACGTTTAACACTTGATGTCTCTTGAAACAAGGTTTGCCCTGTGCAGCTTATGGGGAAAGCCACGGCGTTGCCCATTTCGGGTCCTCTCTGTCCGCTGCCCTCGAGCCGGGCACAGCTCCTGCTCTTGGCTCCTTATTCCAAGGCAGCTTGCCCAGGCGGCTCCCCTACGGGGGGTGTCCCCAAAGCCCCATGCCCTGGGCTGCCCAGGAGCTGAGGCACACGGAGCTGGGCTCGCTGGGCTGTCAGGCTGCCACCTCTCCTTCAGCTCAGCCGGAGCCTGCCTCGAGGAAGGGATCAGCACTGGAGGCGTCGTGCAGGTTTCCTTCTTGCCTGGACTCTCCTGAGGTCAGTTCAAAGGATATTTTTACAGAAGTGGCTTGATACAGCTGAAAAAATACTGGGAATTTTCCGGTCAGCTCTGTTTCCTCTATGCACCAGTCCTCTGCATTTGGCTGGGCTGAACGCTAGATGGGGTGTCAGACAAAGGGTTTGGGCCAGAATTTACGGGGGCAGGACGACTGCAAAGACTGAACGTCGTTCCCGAGAAAAACAGGAAAGGAGGTTTTTAAAAACATCGCCTTAAAAACAGAGGTTGTGTTATGAAATGTGATTTCTTGGGATATCAGACAGGACAGTGCTCACGGCTGCTCGGGCTCCCCGAGGACAAGAGCCTCACAGGCAATCTCAGAGGGGACCGAGAACAGCCCAAGTTATCTCCCAAAGGAGGACGGAGAGTTTGAATAAAGAAATGAGGCGGCAGAGCTGCGATCTGCAGATTCTTTTGGCTGCACATCCGAGTTAAAGGTGCAGGCAGGTTGCACTGCTCACCTCGCAGAGCTCAGCAGATGTTTTCCCCTTCCTCTCTAGGAATAGCGTGGTCCTGAGAGTGGTGAGATGGGTGGTCAGCCCTGAATCTTTCTGGGATAAAGCACGGCAGCAAGTTGTGTCTTAGAAAGGTTGTGTAGGCTTCGCAGTTGATAATCTGTATTTTCTCCTCAAATATATCTGGAACTGAGCCTCTTCTGACTGACTGTGTGAGGGGGACAATGTCCGTAGTAAATTCTTCACTTTGGTCTTCTGTCCTTCCACGAGGTTCCACCAACCTGCAGGGGACCACATCTCCCAAACTCGGTTAAAAAATACAAAGTGACACGCTAGAAACAACACAGAGAAGGAGAATTATCTCATTCATGTACAAAGAAGGGGTAGCATGGGACACGTCTATAGATCTTCTCCTTTCCATATGGGAGGGAGGTGGCATATATTTCCTATACAACAATAGGATGTATGCTGCCTAACAGGTACCAGATGGGTGTTTAAATAACCTTCAGCTGCAACATGTCATGCTGTTATCTCATTATCCCTTACAACTTAAATGGGTTCAAGCTGGGCCCGGACATAGATGAGATGTCTAATAGTGGTGCTGAGGCTGACACTGATGGCAATTTCCTCGAACAGCTGTCTGGAAGCTCCAAGTGGAGCACAGACCCTGCACACGCAGCGTGCGGCGTGTCGTCTTGTTGCCAGTTGTGCTGTGCTGATGAGCACCTTGCTCTGGCCGGCTCAGCACCCTCCTGTGCCCCCCAAAACCAAAACTGGCCTCCTGTCCTGTGCTGACACCAGCCCCCATCGGCGTGGGGCTGGGGCGGTCGGCCAGCAGCCAGTCATCGTGAATCAGCCGCCCCAGGCTGAGGGAACTGGAAATTTGTGGCTGAGAAGAATTTTCCAAAAGCGTTTGGCGTGTAATGGGCGGTTTGGGGTGTCCGTGACCTGTGGTGATGATGGGTGGTGGGAGTGGAAGGGGGGGAAGGTGAGGGTGTGGGAGAGGTAAAGACATGGGGAATTACAAAATGGGGGAAAGTGAGGATTTGGGGAGCAGTGGGGTGGGCTGGAGGACGTGGGGTGTTTGCAGCGGGTAGGCAGGGGTGGGATAGGGCAGGTGGTGGGCAGGGTGCCTTGTAAAGGGAGAGACAAGGGATGCAGAGGTGGAGTACTGAAGGCCAAGGATGAGGAGAAGAAAGTCCCAGGAGAGAGCTTTGCCTGCCCTTTCTCTGCTTTCCGTATGTTGAAATTTTCTGTCACCCGCCCACGGTTTGATTTGTGCGTTGTTGGTTTAAAGGCAGCGCTCCCGGGGCTGACTGTGAGCTTGAAGCCCTGTGGCAGAGAGCCGAGGGAGTTTGGGATATGGCTGGTTAGCAGTATCAGTACCTGGAGAGCCAGGAAAAAACATCTTCAGCCATGGTTCAGGGTGATAGGGATCGGGGTTGCAGCCCTGCCTGGTGTCCTTGGAGTGCAAGAGGTTTCCAGATAAGAGTTGTAGGGTCAAGGAAGCAATGCTTTTCCAGAAAAAGTCTGTGTTTTTGTCGGAAGATGTGTATATTCTCTATATTTCCAAGGTTCTCTATATTTTCCTCCATGAAAGAGGTTTGGTAACGTGACTGCTGGTTTACATGAGGTGCTGGGCTGGCAACAGGTTCTCACTGGAAGAGAAGAAATGGAAATTCTCTTTTCCCAGCATTCATTTTAATCTCTACCTAAGCACATCTCTTTCCACATGCTCCTCTCCCTGCTGTCTGACCCTAGCTAGACACTCTCTAATGCTAAGAATTTTTCTGAGGAGACTTTGATTTATTTTTACTTTTTTTTTTTTTTCTGTATGTGTGGTTTGGGTTTGTTTTCTTTCCCTTCTTCAATTTCAGCATCATCTTCCAAGTGTTCCTCGTCCTGAACACAGAGACGAGGCAGCGACAGGAAAAGGCTGTCGCTCTGACGTACTTTGGGATCTCTGAAGGAGGGGGTTGCGGTGGGCTTTATCCAAATACAGAGCCTGGCTAAGCTCTGAGGACGGCACTAACGCTGCGGGAAGGCTCTGACTCACTGGAATGCGTTCGTTGGCCTTTCTATAATGTGATGGTTATAGAAATAACACCAGGCACCAAAACCTACATTAACGATGAGCAAACATTGTCTAATCCTGGCAACACCCCAGGAGTCAAGAGACTGTCATCCTCCTCTCGTAGTTAGGGAAATTGAGGTTTGCAGACAATGAAAGTTCTTCTTAATGTGACCGTGTGTAGCTGGAAAGCTTATAGCGAAGGGATTAGCAGCTCTGCTCTCTCTTTGATATCTTTGCTCAAGAGCTTGAGCTGTGATTTGCCTTGAGCAGGTTTAAAAATCCTTGTCTGAGACACAAAATCAGAGTTCCTCATGTCAGCGTGCGCTGCTGGGGGTGGATGGTCGGACAAGGAAAGGTACGGAGGAGTTTGGGATGTGGGTGAAGGGGAAACCAACCTCATGCACATGTACAAAAACCTCTGCCCGTGTGAAATAATTCCTTTGTCTGAGCCCCTATGAAGTTCTGATGTACCTGTAGGGTTTTTTTTTTTTTCTTCTGGATGCTGTCTCTAGAGAGCATAGCTGGGAGGTTCTTCCCTACAAAAGAAAAGGATTTCCCATCTGGATGCCCAACCTGGAAGTCCTTTTGCCTGAGCCTATATTGCGGTCAGAGAGCAGCCTCAGTGCATTGTACAAGCAGAATAAAAAACTAGCCCTGGGGGCGTTGCAGCAGCACCAACCCCGAGCAAGGTGCAGCAGCTGAGGGGGCAGCAAGGTTTATCAACGCTCCTGATGCTGCTAGGCCATGGTGAATGCTGACAGTCTGCAGAGGGGAGAAAAAAAAAAAAGGGGGATTTTTAATCTGATACCAGGTGGTTTTCAGCAGGTGGAGCTAGCCAGGTGGTGTGATCTGGTGGGACAGGAGCGAAAGCAGGAGGAAAGGTGGGACAGGAGTGAAAGCAGGAGGAAAGGTCTTCAAAGCCACGCTTGATCTACAGCACCGGCGTGGGTGAGCGAAGCTGCTGCCTTGCCTCCTGTGGGAACTCCCCTGAAAGGTAATGTTTTATGGGTAGGTGCAGGGTGGCAAGCTGGCGGGGTGCTGCTCTGCTCCTTAAAGCTCTGCTCCTTAAAGCCTGGGAGCTGTTGCTGAGGTGCCTGTCTGACTTTCAGTTGTATTCACCCCCTCCAGCAACGAGGAAGGAGAGGGATGGAGAAGGGCTCTCAGGACAAGCACAGGGAGGCATTTGAGTGCCCAGCACCCAACCTGGCTCTGCTCCTCCTCACCCCACAGGTGCCCGTGAGGGAGAAGGGATGGTGGGGCAGCACTTTGGCTTTGGGAGGACAGAAATTTCTGCTCACCTGAGCGGGAGATGCCAGGGCTGCTGTAGTGACAGGATCTGAAAACGGGGTTTTTAAATCTGTAGCTGGGCAATATTAAGAGGCGTTTGTTCCTAAAATGGATTTTTGTGGCATCGACACACTCCAGGCTCTTCTGTTTTGGTGGCAGGAGTGAAGAGGTTAAGATACAGTTTGGAGAAAACCTTTGTAAAGAGTATAAGTACCTGAGCTGCGAGGACAATGGGGCTCAGGGTGTTTTGTGAGCTGGTTTGAGTGTCTCTGGTTGCAGGGCAGGAGGATACAGTAGCTCCAGGGCTGACGGTGTCACCCAAAGCCAGCCGTACAACACAGCAGCCACAGGAGGACCATGCAAATGGGAAGCAAAATTTGGGAAGCAAAGCAGGAGGGGGCTGGTGTGCCACCAGCCTCACCTTGTCACCCGTCACTGCCCAGAGCTGGCCCAGCTCCTGCATGGTTGCATCCGGGCTTTGATTTCAGGGCCTGTGTTGTGCAAGATCGAGACTGAATAATGGGTGAATTTGAAATGACAGAGCCAGTGGACAGGCTATCAGGTTGCACTGCGTGCTGTTGGTTAGTGTCTGTTTTGACTTGCAAGCTCCTGGTGCAGACATCACGTCACCTGTGGTTCAGTGACCAGGTCTGGGGACTGTGCTGTGACCCCGAGGGTCTGGCCACGGAGGTGTCACCCAGCTCTGAGCAGCACAGAAGTCACCTTAGCTGTGCTGTGAGTTCCTCATCAGTGGGGTGGGGATGCTGTGAGGCTGGGTTTGCCCGTCCCAGTCCCATATTTACTTATTTTTAATTGAGATCAGAATCTGAAACTGGAGACTGTTCCTGCTTGGCTTGCAGTGGGTTCCAGTCTGGGACTAGGATCTGCTTTCTGGTTTTGTTCTCCAGGCTGGCTTGGAAGCAGCTGGAGCGGAGTGGTTCTCGTCTGATCCCATCTGTGTAGCAATAGTTCTCACTAAGAGAGCACGAAATAATAGGGAAACTCTACCCCATGTTTACTTCTCTCTTAAAACTTGATTTCTATGGCAAATAATAACGTAGGGATGAAAACTGTGTGAAAGGGATGAAGTCTAAACTTGACTAAGTAAGAAAACACTGCACTCAACGTGGCGGGGGAGGATCGCTACGGGAAGAGGATTATAGGGCGTAAGTAATGCGGTGCCCTCCGGTCACAGGCTCTCTGATGTGGCGAGTGGCTTGTATCTCATCCAACGTACATAAGGTGGTGGAGCTATTAACCAGCCATCCCCGTCCAACGCTTCGGGACCCTTAGGTGAAAGAAGGTCTGAAAGCATTCAGGAGGCTTTGGGCTGGACTCGAATCAGAGGCTGCATTTGGCTTGGGGTTTGCAAAACTAAACACCCTGCTCCTTCTCCCATCTCCTGTGGAAGAGCAGTAAATACAGGCCACTAAAATTAGTCCTGCAAAGCAGCTATTCCAGCTGGCGCCTCTGTTTTTCCTGCTCCTTTGGTTCATGCTTGGGTAAAGACCTCTGTCTCGTTTTAACCTGACTTTGAGGGACACGTAGATCCACCAGGAGGAAGCCATGCGCTGCTGTAATTGTACCCCAATTTGTTCTGACAGGCAGAGCCTGGCTGCCCTTGGAGGTTTCCGAGCTGGGCTGGTGCTTGCTGGCTGCTCATGAGGCATGAGGAGGCTGTTTGCCAATGTCAGGGAGGGATCTGAAAAGGTTCGGTTCTTTTTCCAGGAGAAACGTGGTCTAACAGGGAGGAGAACGGACTCTGCTATGAATAGATGATTGCAGGCAGGGCCTCAGTTTCCAGCTATTGTTAAAATGTGTGTGAGAGCTGGGAACCCTGTGGCTGGCAGTGAGCTGGAGCGAGATGAAAACAGCACGGAAACGCTTGACAAAGAACAGTGTTCGGGCTATGCTAGCAGCAGAGGGGACTGTGCTGGGGGATACAGAAAGGCCACGGAGGAACAGAGATGAGCAAGGCAGATCTGCTGCCGGATGGCTGCGGGGTGAGTGTCTCAGGCTTGTCTTCTGCCAGAACATAGCTGGAATTCCTTCAGTTTGGAAGTAGCCCCTCCAGAGTACTAAATAACTTGGTGCGGAGTCATCCTAGCCCCCCCTCAGTGAGGACTTGTGGCATTTAAAAGAAAAACGAGCTCTTAGGAGGCCGAAGGACGGTTGGAGTGTAGTGAGTTGGGAGTCATGTGCTGGTCATCTGCTTGCTTCAGCGTTGGAGGGAAATAAGAAAGTATGACTGGGATAATCAAAAGCACGGAGGAATCTCCTTTGAAGAGAGATGAAAGTGAACGGGACTGTGATAAAGCTGAGTAAGAGGTGATTTCACAGATATGTATCAAAGGAGGAGTACGCTAGACAAAGCTGAGCAAGGACTGCCATTCTTCCTAACCCCCAGCGTGCCTCTGTGATATGAACGAGAGGGGAGGCAGATCCTATAAAAAGATTATTATCATCATCTTAACTTAAACTCTGTTTTATTATGGAACTCTTTGTCCGTAAGGAATTCACTGTCCATTGTCAGCCAGGTAATTTAATTTTAGCAGTTTGGGAAAGTGACTCGACACATATAATTATCAAGCATTACCGTCAGCCATGACAACAACAACTTGGGAAGGGGAATTAAACCTCGTGATTCAGAGCTTAAATTAATCCCAACCTTTGAAGGGCACCAGGGTGTGTATGGGGCCAGTGAGCTCTCTACCCCTGGTAGGTCGTGGAAATGGTGGTGGACCTGAGGCTGGTGTGGCTGGGCAGTTCCCTGCTCCTGTTGAGGGGAAGCAGCCCCCTTCTACCAGCAAGCGTCCCACAAAACCCTTTTAATCACCCAAGTCCCCTTGTGGGGCAGCTCTAGCCCTGAAAACGTGGCCTCAGCATCCTGCTGCCCCCATCTCTTCCCACCTGGTCCACCTTCTCTGTTGTTAATGAGTGAGCTTGTTCAGTTTTGGCCAAGCTGGTGGCACTGTCAACAGAAATGTGCCGTGCTAGGCAGATGCCTTCTGCTGCGCTGTAAATATTTGTAATGAGAACCTCTCTCCTCGTGGAGGGCTGCGTAAAGCAGTCGTGGTTGCATAAACACAGCGTGGAGCAGATTTCTGGAGCGCACGTCATGGACACGGGAATATGGCCTGCGAGTCGGGAGAGCCATCAAGGCACCGGACCCGTCAGGTTGCTGGAGGCCTGCTGGTGGATCGTTCAATGGGGAAGAAGTCGTAGGATGGTTTATCTGAGTGTTGTTGCCCACGATGTCACTTGGACATTCCCTCTGGAAGGTTATCTGGTCCTACATCCCCTTCTCTTTCCTTGCTGTGGGTTTAGAAAACATGCCCTGACTGCTTCTAAATTCCAGCTCAGTGGATGCCGCGCTGCACAGGGCATGTTGTCCCTGCTCTGACGTCCAGGAAGGGGTCTGTGAGCTTCCTTCCCTTCTCCTTATCTGCTGCTCTGCCACCTTGGGACGTGACTCTGCGAGCGATCCTGGTGCTGTGAGCAGGAGGGCAGCTGGGATGAGAGCTTCCAGGCAGTGGGGACTGGGAAAAACACAGCTAAATTGCTCCCTGCTTTCCAGGCTGATTGCGGGGAGGGTGTTCTTAGCACTGGTGGGGTGTACTTATTAATAACGTCAGCACCAGGGCCTGGAGCACCTTTCTCCTGGCTGCTGAGGTGCAGTTGCTGCAGTCGCCGCTGCCCACGTAGGCCCAAATGACACGTTGTGCATTGGTAAAGGAAAGGGAAAGTTGTAAAATGCACTTGGAGCATTGCTTACGGGCTGACAAGTGACTTCATCCGAACTGTGAAAAATCTCAAACCTCCAAGAAGTGTTCCTTGGAGGCCGAGCCAGGCACAGGGCCCCAGTTTGGGGCTGTTTATGGGGGGAACAACCCATCCTGCTAACAAGCCACCAAAGCAGCCTGATTTCACCTCAGGCAAGGTAACCGAGCTCCTGGGTGGGGGGAAGAGACGAGGGCAGGAAGAGGAAGTGCAATTTTTTGGTTGATTTAAGCTCTTCACGGTGTCTGCCACATAATTCTCGGTGACTAAGCTCGGAAGGCATGGCTGAGGTGAGTTGAGGAGCTGGCGGCGGGGATGTGCTCGGGGCAGTTCGTGCGGGCCTGCTGAGGAAGGAGGACAAGCGCCTCGCTCCAAGAAGTGCGAGCCTCCAGGAGATCAGCGTGTGTGATAAAGGGGTTTAGAAAACATGACCTATGAGGAGGGGCAGGAGGAATTAGCCCTGTTTAGTCTAGGGGCGATGGAGGGGACAGAGAGGACTCGGGGTTTTGAAAATAAGCGCTGTGTTTTGGAAAGGTTTGTGGTGGGTGAAGCTCGGTGGCAGGCTCTGAAGGGAGGCTCTCCGTGGAGCTGCTCTCGCCAGGAAGGTGTCACTGCTCCGCTGGTTTCGGGAGAGGTGAGGACGCACTGACCCTTCCCTTCCCCTTGTGCTACCTTTGTGTCACTGCAGCAGCCTGAAAATGCCTTTTTAAGACCTGTTTTCAACAGAAGGCTTCAAAATGGGTGAGTTCTGCTGTTCTTCCTGGGTTTCAGAGAGGGTTAGTCTGGAAATGAGAGGTTCCCACTTACCTCAGATAGGTCCCTGACATTGAGGTGGGCACAGGCTGCACTCCCGAGAGCGAGCAGAGCCCCGCGGGGCAGCCCAGCAGGTCACAGTGTGCTCAGGCCCTGGAGAAAGGCCACCTCAGGTTGTTTTCTCCTTCAAGCTCCTCTTCAATGTCAGGCCTCTGCAAGGCTGAAACGTGGGCCCACATCTGCGCTCTGTCCCGGCCGTGTTAGGCAGCCAGAGCTCTCACAGCTGTAAAACGTGCCCCGAAACATGGCATGTGGAGGCAGGACCGTGCAGCATCCCTACCTTCGCTCTTGCTCAAGAGCATCCCAGCAGGGCATCTGTAATTGTTTTGTATGTTTGCAAATGCTTGCTTCAAGTCTCGGGAACGCTTCCTGATTTTGGAATTTTTGGCAGCAGGATTTAGTTCTCTTCTCTCCCCAGCCTGGCTGGGAAACCCCCTCTTTTTGGCCAATAACTTAAGTGTTTTTTTTGCATGCTGTTTACAGCTGGTAGGATCCGGTTCTGGGGAAAAGAAACGCGTCGTGAGTTGCTGCAGTGTGAAGCAAGAGAGAAGCTGGCTTTCCGTGCCCTGTCGCCTGTCGCCCACCGTCTCCCCATGGCAGCAGTGGCAGGTGCAGCTCTGCAAGGAGCCAGCCTTTGGGCCAGCTGGGTAAAAGGGAGAAAAAAGCAGGGAGAGGAGAGGAGCTTCCCTCCCAGCTGGGCTGCATCCCTGTGCGCGCTGCAGCCCAGCCAAGGAATTCTTTCCTCTAAGAGAAAGCTCAGGCGTGAATCCATGTGAAGCTCAGACCAAGAAAAAATAATCTGCCTCCCACATGCTCGCAGCCTGACAGCCTCTTTTCCAGCAGGCACCTCCCTGGGGCAGGAGCGGGGCTGGGAGCAGGGCAGCAGCCCCGTGGCGTTTGGGAGCAGATGGAGCCCGAGGGAGAAGCGGGGAGGACGTGCCACTGCCTCGTGCACTTGGCCTTGGCAAGGAGGAACAGCAGCTGCCTCTGCCATGCCAGGGACCCCAAGCCACAGCACCCCTTCCCCAGGCCCCTCTGCTGCTGCCAGCATCTGGTCTTCCCGAGCACGATGCACAATATGGGAGAGTCCCATCACACATTCTTGTGCCTGAGGCCTCCCAGGCAGCTCCTGCCAGTACAGCTGTGGGGAAAATGCTTTACAAAGCAACAGACAAAATCTCTGAGAGTTTGCAGGAAGGATGAAGCAGTTTTGGGAGATGCTCATGCTGTTGGTTTTGCTGCTGAGTTACTTTGCGGTGTCTTCTCCTGTCCCACACACCCCAAAGAGCAGCGCAGACCCCAGGGGACAGGGAGCTGCATGTGGGGCAAGGGCATTTCACTGCCAGCTGGGGCAGAAGGTGCGGCACGGGCAGGGCCCAACCACGTCACCCTGGCTTCATGCAGGCTGAGCAGGGAGCGCAGGTGGAGCACCTTTCTGGTTGATAAATAGCTGAAACAACTCATGCCTTTACTTGAAAATGTGGCTGTGTTTGAGCCGGAGCAGCGCTGCCTGCCGTGGGTCACTGGGTTCCCCCAGGGTTGGCGCCTCTCTGCCTGCTCCTGGGCTTTGTGCTGGGAGAAGTGGGAAAGGAGGCACCTGTGCTGGCAGCAGCCTCCAATCAAGCTGGGAATGTGGCTGAGCACTGCCTGCAGCCCTGGGCAGTGGCAAAATCCCAGCTGTGCTCAGGGAAGGGCTCTGCACTGTGTCCAGCAGCAGGTAAGAGCACCCTGGGGCCGTGCTGCTCCCTGCCTGTCTCCGGGCTGCAGCAAAAGCCTCCTCCTTTCCCCACAGCTCCTGGGGTCACTCTAACCTTCCACTAAATCTGCAACCCTTTCAAAGCCTGGCCCTGATTCTTATTAATCATTTCTCCAAAGAACACTGTGTTTTTTGCTAGCAGGGTTGGTTTGGGGTGGGTGTTTTCCTGAGCTGAGACCTTGTGCCCTAAAGGCTTTAGGGCACGGCTCATGTTGTGAAGCCATACTGCCCTTAGGACATGGTTTATGTTCAGATGATGGCTCTGTCCTAGCAGGATGTGATCTGTGTAGGAGGATCAGCACGCTGACAGTAACAGCCTGCTTCCTCCTAAATCTGTGGGGTGGCTGAACTTGCTCCTGGTAGCCGGTGTTGCCCCATGCCAGGAAGGTGCCGCCCTGCAGAGGCTGTGTCCTGCAGTGCAGGACCCCAAAATGTGAGGCTGGGACCCCAGGAGCATCCCGTCTGCCTTCAAAGGTGGCTTCTGCCCCTCATCCCCATCCACAGGGGTGCTGTGCCCTCCGTACCGGGCTTCAGCTCTGTGAAATGCAGAAACCCATGGAAGAAAGAACTTTCTTTGCCTGCTGAAGGTTTGTACACCGTGGATCCCACCCCGCACATCCAGCACGCGTGTCTGGGTCTGCTCCAGGGGCTTACACCTACACAAACCGCGTTTCTCGATCGCTTCATGTAATTTATATTGATGCGAGTTGCTGGTGCAAATTGGCCAGGACTTCCTGCCAGCACTTGAATAACACCGCAGAGAAAGTCCGTCCGTCTGTCTGTCTCCAGCTGCCAGGAGAAGTCCTGGCTTGTCTGCAGGTGGTACCGAGCTCGTGTGTTCCTGCTGTTCAGCAGGGCGTGCTGCTGCCTCGGGAGGGGAAGGCACAAGAAGGGGTTCTGTGGGATGCCCGTGGGCTCGGCTGACAAACCCAGAGCGGGTCCCTGCAGGGTGTGAGGGGTCGGAGAGGGGCCCAGCTGCCTGCCCCAGCTCCAGGCTCCTGGAGGAACCCTTGCCCCCGTGGCAGGGCTGGTCTGTGCCTCGCATCGCCCAGCCCTTGGGCACCGAGGTCCCCCCCGCTGTGGGGCTGCTCCCCTGAGCTGCACCGAGGGGAAGTGGAGGCGAGCGGTTTGCACCCGGCTTTGCCATCGGCTGCTTGCGCTTGGCAAAGGCAGAGGAAACATTCCTAATGCTCAGCTTAGAGGGAGACGTGCATGGGCTTGGATGCAGCCCTGTGGTGACACAGGACCTGGGCTCAGGGTGAGCACCCAGCTCTGACTGCAGGGTTTGGATCCCCCCGGCCGTTTTGGGGTCCCTCACAGCCCTGGGAAGCAGCCAGCCGGAGCCATTCCCTGCCTGGCCACCGAGCACCACACTGCGCTGTGCCAGGACTCGTTCCATGGCCTCCTCGTCCCCAGGGTTCTGGTGACTGGCTGTGAGTGCCTCCCCTCAAGGCTGGGCATTCGGGGTGTTCAGGGGCTCTCTGCATGCTCACAACATCGTGGGGCTGAGCCGGTGCATGGCAACGGGTGGCACGGCACCTTTGGGTCCATGGCATCACCCCACACCCACCCTGCAGAGCAGCCACGGCGAGGGACATCCAGAGGTGGATGCAAAGAGGTGGCAGATCTCTGCACCAAGAGAGGGGGCTCCTGCTGTCCGTCCTGCCCTGAGCCCCCCCAGAGAGGGGGCTGCCACCAGCATCCCACCGCTGGGGACAAACCTGTCCTTGTGCAGCAGGGAGGGCAGGGGGGAAGCAGCACCTGAGCTTGGTCCTGGTTCCTCTTGGACCAAAGCTTGCTCAATGGGTAGTTAAAAGGTTAAAAAGCACAAAGGAACAAGAGCAGACCTAGAAGCAGCAGTGCTTTGGTAGATTCTTTTGATAGATACCAGCCATCCTACTCTGCTCGTTGGTTTTCTGGGCCTTTTTTTTTTTTTTTTTTTGTGGCTGGAAACAACTTTTCTGTTCTAAAACATCAGTTAATGAAACAACCCACTGACATCCTCAAAGCACTGATTTTCCGCACAATCTCTGGAAGTTTCCATGTGCCTGACACACGTCTTTTCGTGTGTTTAAAGGAAGCCGAGCCCCGGACCCAGCCCTCCCACCCCCCCCAGGCTGGGGGAGCCCCTCTGTGCCCCACGCTGCAGGCTGGGGAAGGAGGAGTTAAAGGCTCGCAGCTGAGCAGCAGCCGAGCTGCGACCCCTCCATGCAGGCTTAGATCCTGCTCTTTCTTTAGCTGGCCGAGGAAAGGCAGCTCCAAATTCAGGTGCCGCTTTCTAGACCGGGGATAACGTCGTACCTGGCTCCCCTGCTTCACCTTGCTGGAGAAATCCCAAGCCTTGCTGTCCCCGGGGCCGGGAGACTTGGTCTGTGTTTCCTTCTGCTGTTTGGGGCTTTGGGGTTTTGTTCGTGCTTGGTGGCTTCGGGAGCATCCCAGTGCCCTTTTGGGACAAGGGACGGCTCTGTCCCCTGTCCCTTGGCAGGTGGCAGCGGAGGGGAGGGCTGGCTGCCTCTGCCGGGGAGTGCTCAGCCCATGCTGGGCGGGACTGGGAGCAGTGGGAGCGCTGCCACGGAGGGGTGGCTGCGGGATCGGAGGGGTGGCTGTGGGATCAGAGGGGTGGCTGTGGGATCCAGGACGGAGGGAGCGCGGCAGCACAGGCTGGGTGCAGCCGAGGTAGGTGCCTTCCTTCTTCCCACCTCCTCCTCCCTCCCAGGGCTGCTGATGGGCGAGGGATGCTCTTTGCAGCTCCAGACACAAACAGGAGGGGAGCTGGGTCTGGGGGGCCGTGGCGGGGTTTTTTAGGGCAGGCTGCTGCTTGCTGTGCACCCCAAGAAGCCGAGGGAGCCGTGTCCCAGCTCGGGACATCCCTGGGGGGCACGAGAAGCACGGAGCAGGGCGAGTGGCTTGGTCTCCTGCCCACCCCTGGTTTTCGCTCCCCGTTTGCTTCTGCCCAGCCCGAAGGGGCTGTGGGCTTGCACCGAGAGAGCGGCCGTGCTGACACACCGCTGTCCCTGTCCCTGCCCCTGCAGAGCCCTCGCAGCCCAGGCAGGAGCTCGGCGGGCTGGAAGCGCTGCAGACGGCCGGGCAGCTCTGATCCTTCTCCCACGATGATGGAGAACAAAGTGTTCCTGTCATTTGCGTTCTACAGCACGATCCTGATCGTAAAAATGTACGTTGTTGCCATCATTACGGGGCAAGTGAGACTCAGAAAGAAGGTACGTTCCAGTTTCCTTTCCCCTCTTCCCCTGTTCTGCTTTTCCCTTGGGTTTCTGTTTGGGTTTTCTGCAAGCCCTTTCTTCTTTTAATCCTGGAAAGGCCGACACAAAGTTTTGCAGAAGCAAGCTGGGTTTCCTTTGACTTGAGTTGAAAGCAAAACATGTTTTATAGCTGCGGCAGATAAATATCTCGCTTCTCTTTGGCTCTTTTTGTTTGTTTCTACCATCTGTAGCTTGATGTTTATCATTTCTGAATCCTAATCTAAATAGCAATTTCAGATTTAAAATGCCATGCAGGTGAACTGCTTCTGGAAGGAGTCTCTGTTTACAGTTAATTTGCTGTGTCTGGAAGAACAGGAGAAAAAAATGGTTTGAGCACAAATCGTTGAAATGCCAGAAGAAATGATTGCGATGGAGCAGAAACCTTTCGTGCTTTCAGAGGCTGAATCGAGCAGAAAGCTTTTGTGCTTTCAGAGGCTGAATCGCTTCTTGGGCGCTCCAGGAGAGTGAAAAGTCGTGGCAAAAAAAAACAATAGCGAGAGGAAATGGTTCTTGGACACGGGGAGAAAAGCAGCAGGAGCTTGACTGCCTGCATCCTGGTGGGAACTTGTGGCAAAACTCCGCTGTCTGTAAAAATAACTTTAAAAATATTCGAGAAGTTTCCGACAGCATCAGAGGAGTGCGAGGGCGATATTTCTGCTCTCAGGCAAAACGCAAAGATGGACACTCCTGTGCTGCGGCATCATCATAGCTAATGACTTGGCTTTCCCCCGAGTTTGTGAGCGATGCTGCAGCCCCGGAACAGCTTGGGCTTGTAACACGACTAAAAGAAACGCCAGGGTCCCTTCCGGGCTGCAAAGCGAAGCTGTCGCGTGTAAACAGGCCCCTGCCGAGCAGCTTCTGAGCATAGGTGGGGAGCTTGCATTAATCATTTCTATTTGTGAACCTATCGATGACGGATCCAATTCCCCCAGGGCTTGGTTCAGTCACAGAGCATCAGTGCCCAAAAGCCAGCCAGGGAATTTTCTGTCTCGGTAGGGCAAACCGATCTGTCATTGCCGGTTATCTTTTGGACGCTGCTTTCGCTGTCTGCAAGCGCTGTGCCAGGAGTGATCTCATTCAGTGGTTGACAAAGGCTCTTCCAAATGGATTTCACGGAGAGAAGTGGGCTGGGGCCAGGCCAGCACAGGACCCCTGGGAGCTTGGAGCCCTGATTTCTGATCTGCTCGGTGGGCAGTGGGGTTTTTCAGGGGAAACCCATCAGAATGAGCGGGGCTTAACCCCCAGGGTCGTGCACGTGGAGGTGTGTTTGCCCTTGTGTTTGTGAAGGGTGGTGAGAAACTGGAGCTCGGAGATCTCCTTGGTCTTGAGGGCTGGGGGCAAAAAGCCCACCTGTAGAGTTCCAGGAAGCATTGTAAGCTCTCCGAAAAGGGACTGGGACAGATTGGGGTGGAAACTCCCAGCTCCATTTGGGGCCTCCTGCGATAAACGGGATGGATCAGCCGCACCTCCTTGGCGTCCAGGCGAGGTGCCGACCCCTCCCCAGCCCTGCCCGCTGCCCAGGGTGGGCTGGGGGACCCATGGTGAGCTGAGGATGGGGGCCTGGCAGGGATCCGCACAGCCGAGGGCACCCAAATGATCTCCAGCGTGCCCAGAGGTGCAGCACAGGAGGCCCCGAGCAAGCACTGACTGTGCTCCTCCCGTCTGGCTTAGCTGATTTAATGATTTTTTAACCTCGCCATTTAAGATTTGCACGGAAATCCAAACAAAACACCTAAATGAAGCCCCCGCATTGGAGACGTGTCCCCTGACAGCCCCCCCGGGGGACTTTCTCTTGCAGGCCTTTGCCAACCCCGAGGATGCGCTGCGCAACGGGGGGCTGCAGTACTACCGCCAGGACCCCGACGTGGAGCGCTGCCGCAGGCGAGTATCGGGGCCGGCATCGCTCCCTGGTGGGGCTGGAAAGCTAAAAGGCTCATTAATTAAGTAATTACCCAGATGGGTGGAATGCCGGCAGGCCCCGTACACCAGGGCAGTTTAATCTTTAATGGGAGCCTGGTGTGTGCTACAGCGAGGAGAAGTGGAAGGGTGCACGTTTGGGGCCAGCAGACACCACAAAACCCCAGTGCTCAGAGCCCTGCTGGCCCCTGGGGGCTTGTCCCGTGCCCACAGCCGGGGGGTCCTCGTGCCCTGCTCTGACACGACCCCGATATCAGCGTGGCTGCTCCCAGTGCCAGGTGCTGCCCTGCTTGGGGACCTGGCACGGGGCCGGGCACAGTGGCAATAACTTCTCCCTCCCCAGTTAGGCAGCCCCACACCTTCCTCCTGTCCTGTGGGGCTCACCCAGAGGAAAACTCCAGGTGATGCAGCCCCGGGCTTGCCTTGGCTCCCCAGGGGAAGGTGCCCGGGTGCTGGACCTGATGCCACGCAGGCTGGTTATGCACAGGAGGGCTGGAGCTGTGCCCGGCCCCGCTGAGCCCCAGCTGCCAGCACGGCACTGGGGGGGCTCTGCTGCCCCCATCGCCCCCGCCTGCTGGGTTGGCTTTGCAAAACATCCCGTACCACCCAGTCCCCGGGTGGAGGAGGAGGCAGTGAGCTGTTCGCTTGCTAGGGAAAAGAAAATAATAGTAGCAGTGTTAATCATAACCCTTTTTTTGGTTAGTCAGAAAAAAAACAGGCTTCCATAAAAAATTAATAACCGGAGCTGGAGGAGCAGCCTGGGGAAGTCTGGGGCTTGAACTGTGCAGTGAGCACAAGCCAGGGCTGACCTTACAAATCCTTTTGCAGCCCCGGGGGAGCCAAATTAAACCCGAGGCCTCTGTCCCCATTAGGGTGCAGCAGGGCGTTCGGCCCTGGTGCTGTGCTGGGGGCTGCGGGGGCTGCGCGGAGCAAGTGAGGTTTCCCCCTCGCCTCGCCTGGAGGCCCCTGGCTGTGCCTCAGCCCTGGAAGGACAATTTGCTTTTTTTTTTTTTTTTTTTTTTTTTTAACTTTTTCCTCCCTGTTTTTCGCCGGTCCTTCCAGCCCTGCCACAGCTCTGCCGGGCTGGGTTGCTGGGGACTGCTTTGGATGTGGCAGGGACGAGCAGCCACAAGGAGAAACCCATGCACAGCACCCACAGCACCACGGTGGGGCTGAGGGACTCATTTCAGTGCCTCCTCCAGGCCAGTTCCTCCCTGCTGTCCCCAAACCACGCAGAGAGCTGCTGGAATGGGCTGTCCAGGGGGCTCCTTGCCACATCCATCCCTCCTTGCCGGGGGACGGAGCGGGCAGAGCCCTTGTGCTGCTGCCACCTGCGGGGCTCACGGGGTGCTGGAAGCCCTGGATAAAGCTCTCCTGGGCACAGCAGCCTGGGCATTGCCCTCGTGCTGTAGCAAAGCTGGGGCTGGAAACAGCTCAGGTTTTGGCAGACCTTGTCCTGAGGAGCTTGGTATGTTCTAGGCGCGGAGACCAGGGCGGACACCAGGGCATCTCCCCTGCTATGAGCTGCCTCCAGGGGCAGGAGAGGGGCTTTATAACACAGCCCCTCTTCTGTTTGCAGTCAGCCTCCAGCCAGGCTCATCGCAGCCATGTCTGCGCTAATGAGCTGGGACTGAGCGGCCTAAAACCTCACGGCCACTTCACTTTGCGCAGAGTAGCAAATGTGTCTTGGTTTTTGCTTCAGAGAAGAAACTATTGAAGACTTTCTCTGGGCTTTGTGGACATTTGAACGTGCTGGGGCACAGGAGTTAGGAAGGGGACAGGGTTTGGCCCCATGGCCATCCATGGACCACCCTTGGGCCACAGCTTTCTCTGCAGCCCCAACGCACCGCGCTTCCACGGGCACGGGGCGTGGGGCGAACGTGCCACGAGTCCTCCAGTCCTGGGACATATGGCCGCCTGCAAACCACCCGCTCGTTGAGCAACTCGGCCACATTTGGGGCCGTGCCGCCCTGGCCCCTCGCCAGCTCGCAGCGTTTCGCGGCTCTGTGTGGGGTCTTTGGCTTTGTTTGTTTATAACTCCAGCCCTCGAGCTGTCATCCACCACGGCAAAGGTGTCCCAGGCACGGAGGGCAGCTCGCCGCCGGTTTTGGGAGCGCGGCACCCCCTCCAGAGGGATGCCAGGTGCAAAATCCTGCCGTGTGCATGTGTAAGGGGGGGTCTTTTGGGGGCTGCATCCACCCCATCGGTGGGCTGGGACACAACAGGGAAACCCGGTGGGAAGGAACAACCTTGACTCCCTTTCCAGGGCGCACCGCAACGACATGGAGAACATCTTCCCCTTCCTCTTCCTCGGGGCCATCTACTCCCTGCTGGAGCCCAGCCCCGCAGTAGCCAGGCTCCACTTCTTCGTCTTCTGCGCGGGGCGCATGGTGCACACCGTGGCTTACCTCCTGCGGCTCAAGGCGCCCACGCGCTCCGTGGCCTACGGCGTGGCGCAGCTGCCCTGCTTCTCCATGGCTCTGCAGATCCTCCTCGCCGCCGCCCCGTATTGGTAACGCCCAACAAGACCGGCCACCCAAACCCCCCTCGTCCTGCTCTCTGCAGCTGCGTCGGCACAAAGATGGCCCCGGCTGGAGCGGGTTGGGGTGCGGGGGTGCGTGCGAGGGTGCTGCTGCGTGCGAGGGTGCTGCGGGGATGTGTGATGTGGCCGCAGCGAGGTTCCTGTGTCTGCGGTGGAAAACGGGCAGGGGAGTCCCCAGGGAGAAGGGGAGGGGATGCTGAGCGGGCTTCCCTCACTCCTGCGCACGTCCTGTCCTCGAGGAAGGGGTTTCACCGAAGGAAAACAGGTTTTCTGGCTAACTGACCCAGACTGGGGTGGGGAAGATGTGCCCTTTCTCCTCAGTCATTAACACCCCATGAATCAGGAGGGAAAAGCCACAACGGTCCCACGGCTCAACAGAAACTCTTGTTTGGCAGATGTGGGTGCTGGCAGAGGGAGGGAGTAAAGCAAACACCGTCCTGGTGCCAGGAGCGCTGCAGAGCCAGCGCAGCGGGGGCGAGCGCAGCCCCCTGCAGCCCCTCTCGCGAGCAGGGGCGGCTGCTCCGGGCTTTGGGTCTCGGCCCCGTCACGGGATGCACCGGGGACGTGCCCAAAACAGCCGGCAGGAATTGCCTGCCCTGCAGGGAGCTGCACCCTCGCACACATCTGCATCCGCACGCTGATGCCTGGAAAGGCTCCTGGGGCTGCGGGGTAAATTTCTTCTCTTCCGCTTGCAGCCTTTCCCTGGCTGCAGGGCAGCCCGTTGCTATTTGGGGAACGTGCCGTGGCTGCTTTGGGGTTGTTTTCTTTCAGCTGTCCCCTGCCGTCCACCGCTGCCGTGCACAGCACGGATCAGCTGGTGTTGGCAGAAAGCTCTGGAAACGAGCGGAGCGGCTTTGAACGCGCGCCCAAAGCCGTGCCCCGGCGGGAGGAGGGTGCTGCTGCTCCGCGGTGCTGCACGAAGGTGCGGTGGTGGAGTGGAGGGGTTGGGACCGGAGCCCTGCGGGAGGACAAGCCCTGCAGGACAAGCCCTCTGCTGCCACGCAGCTGTCCCCGAGCACCAAGGGGCAGCAGGTGATGGGGCGCCCCTTTGGAGGACAGAGCAGGAGGGAGGAAGCCTCTGCTGCTCAGGACCTGGTGTGAGGGCAACGCAGGGCTTTGCTAACATCACAGGGAGAAGGCAGAATGAGCAGGAAATAAACTCCCTTTCCACCTGTCCTGAGCACAAAAGCTCTTCCCTTTGCTACGCTCTCCTCTTGGGTGCTCTTAGCAAGAGCTCATGGAGCACGGGGGGGCAAGGGCAGCTCAGGCTCTGAGCCCCCACCCAACTTGGGGAGCAGCCCCCGTGCCAGCCGCTCCCAGCCCCAGCAGAGATGTGGCCTTAGGCTGAGCAGCTCGGGGAGGCCTCAGCACGTTGCTCTTGGCCACATCTCACTCACACAGCCCCGGCTCAGCAGATGGCTGGATAATTCCCCTTTTAACAAGCCTTTGCTGTCTCACACGGCGCACAAGGTCTCAAGCCCCCTGTACGTTCCTCTGCTGCCGCATATGCGTCCTGGTGGCAGGAAGCAAATATTCCCAATAAAAACAAATCGTTATGCTCTGATACATCCTTCCTTTGGGAGCAGCCGATGCAGCTGGGCAGCAGCTGGGCCCAGCCCCAGCAGTGCCCCCGGGGTCCTGGAGAGACGAGGACCCCCTCCTCCAGGCCGACCTGCCCTGCAGAGGAATTTTTTTTTCCAGGTGGGCATCATTTGTGCTGATCCTTTAAATTTAGCAGAGCTGAGGCTTGTGAAGCAGCTGTGCTTGGTTGTACTGCCTAGAGCAGCAGGCTGCTGTAAGGTTTGGTGTGCCTCCCAGCTCCTCTCCATCCCTGCTCCCAATGGGAGATGCTTCTTCCAAGCAAGTTTTCTCTGTACCCTGCCTGTATTTCTTCCCCATGGAGCCAAGCTGGTGCTTAAATCCCGGAGGGCTGGAGATGTGCAGGTAAGATGTAGTTGCTTTCCATTCTGTCCTTGTGCCTTATAAAGGAGCCACCTGTGTTTTCTGAGCTCAGCAGCCCCCTCCTTTTGCTGTAACTTGCTAGGAAGCAAAACCCTCACCTCCCTGGCTCCCTCCTGTCTTCTTAAGCTGTTGGTGTTTGGGAGGCGCTGCCCGCTCTGTGTCTGCGCTAGGTGGCTGGGATGGACAAAATGGTTCCCCTTGGCAGGCGCTTCTTTCCCTCTGCTTTTTGTTTTCAAGCGAGAAAGGCGGTGGCTTTGTGAGATGGACTCCATCCAGTACATGTTGCTGTGTTTTGGGATGTAGCTGGATTGAGACTCGGGATGGGAAGGAAGAAGCGGGGCTGCAGGAACCCCAGCCCCCAGAGCTACGAGTTCTTCCAGCCTCCTCTGAGCTGCTGTTCTGGTGCCTGGGGCTGGTGCCCTGCTCGGGGAAGCTGAGGTTATGTGCAGAGCTCTGCTTGCTTTTTTTTTTTATTAAAAAAATAATAAACCCTGCTGTACTGGCTGTAGGGAAAAAAAGCTTGGGAACGTGAACTCTCCTGGCTCCGAGAAAACAAACAGAAAAAGCCCACGAGGCAAACTTCAGAGAGGCCCAGCCATCACGCTTGTTTTGAAACGCTGGAGGCGGGTGGGGGACCGGACAGAGCCCGGCTGGTCCCTGCACGGCCGGGACTGGGACCAGCACCGTGTCACTGGGAGCTGCTGGCTGTCCCCAGCACGGCCACCGGCGCTGGCTGCACGTGGGGAAATAGGGAGCCTGGGTGGGCACGCAGCAGGCTTGGTGGGGAGCCAGGGTGTTGCAGGCTGTTTTGAGGGAGGGGAGATGGGTGATGGAGCCAGATATTTTCCCTCTTGCCCTGAGGAGGTCGGGTCTGTTCACAAGTGCATGCCAAGGTGCTGTCCCCTGGGGCAGGAGGATGCAGAGCAGCGAGGAGCTCCCTGTTTGCACCCCAAGCCTCCTGCAGGCGGCACCTTCACCCAGCCGTGCTCCCTGTGCTGTGCAGGGCGGCTTCAGCCCTTTCACTTCCGTCTGGCTTCGGGCATCTGGCTCAAATGTTATCCTGAAGCTCCAAATTCCTGCTCTGGCCTCGGTGCAGGGGGAAGGCATCCCCGGTGTCCCCTGCAGCTCCTGGAGGGGCTGCGGCTGCGCCTACCAGTCCCTGGGTTAGCGCGCGTGCTGCGTGTGCCAACGGTTTGTTTTTCACACCTGGCTCAGACACGAAACGCTCACCCTGCACAACCCGCCTGGGACCAAACATCTGCGGAGTTCGGTGCTGAAGGATTTGAATATGAGTCACTCCGCCAACACGTGTCTTCCCCTCCGCCCAGCTGAGCCCTGGGACTCTGGAGGTGGGGGAAAAGCAAGCGGGGACCCAGCGAGGAGCCCCTTCCCCTTCTGCAGCCACCTCGCTCCCCTGGGCTCTGTGCTTGCCCCTTCCCACCCTGCTCCATCCTCACCTTCCCCTGGGCTCTTGGCCCAAGTCTCCCCTGGGGCATCTCCATGTGTGCGCAGCCTGCTCCGTCCTCACCCTAAATCCCACTTCCTCTAGCAAGCTTTTTTTTTTTTTTTTTTTGTCCCCTCTGTAGGGTTTTGCCATGCAAATCCCATTATTCCCCATGAGGATTTGGGGTTCCTGTGACTCAGGGACAGAGGGAAGAGCCAGCTCTACAGGTACAGGCATCCAGGAGGCTTGGCCCCTGGGAAAAGATGAGTGTTTCCCTCCTGGTCCCTGGCATTTACAGGGCTCAAGGTAGCCCGTGGAAAGCCTTATCCTGGAGCATTTCTCCTGCTGAGCTGTGGGGTCTGCCCTGTTTGTGGTGTGTCCTGGGGGGCACCCGGGAAGAAGGAGCTGCGCTGGGGTGGGTGCGGAGGGGGCAGAGCGGCGTGGTGGGGGGCTCTGGTTTTTGGGGCAAGTAGCATGAGGCTGGGGGGGTTCCCCCGCTTTGTGAGACGGGGGGAGACGTTTCCAATCCCTGCTGGAAAACCCGGTGGGAGGGAGCTGCGGGGCCGGGCTCTGACCCCAAGCCCCGCTGGCGGCCCCGGGGCCACCCGGCGCTCCGCTGCGTGGTGCTGCAGCACCCTCGTGTGGCAGCGGGCCGGCCGGAGCACCCACTGCCGGGGGGGGCCGGGGGGAGGCACCCCAGAGCCACCCCCAGCCCTGGTGACAAGGGGACCCCCGCCTGGGAGCCGGGGTGCTGGGTGCTGGGGGGGGGGGCTGAGGGTCCTGGGCAGGACAAGGGGGGGGGGGGTTGGAGCTGGGGAACCCCCTCCTCTGTGCCCCACGTCGAGCCCGTCTGTCCCCTGCTGAGGATTTGGTGACTTTGCTCCTTGGTGCTGCTATCGGGGGGGCTTGGGGGGTCCTGGGGCAGCCGGGGGGGTCCTGGGGCGGCTGCTTGGGAGCGGGTTGGGGAAGGGGCACAGGGGGCTCCGAGCAGCAAGCGTGCTGTGTGCTGTGACTCTGGCTTTGTGACACCCGCTGCAAAAGCGGGTCTCGCTTCCCAGATTGTCCCAGATTTAAGGGGCAGCCCCTTAAAGCCCCGCACCGGCCCTGGGCTGCGTCCTCTGGGGCTTTGGAAAGGGGCAGCGAGGAGCAAAGCACCGGCTGCGGGGCGGAGGTGCTCCCTCCGAACAGCTCGGGTTTTTGGGGGGACTGTCGCATCCCCTGGGCCGGGAGGGGACGTGTTGGTGCCCTGCAGTGGGGACTTGCAGGAGGTGGTGGCGGGGGGACCTGGAGGGGCCCTGCACCTTCCCCTTGCCACCAGAGGGCTCAGCGCAGCCGGAGGGGAGGGTGCTGTGCCGCTAGGTGCCTGCCGGGGTCGGGCTGGATGGGGATAACCGGGCTGGACGGGGATAACCGGGCTGGCATCCCTGCGAGCTGGAAAATGTGAGCTCTGTTTTGTCTCGCTGCCGTGGCAGCCGGTGCTGATGACAATACAAAAAATCGTTCGCGTTAAAACATCGCAGGGGCGAACTTCAGGTTTTCATCGGGCGGAAAGCCCCGTGCAGGCATCGGGCTGTGGGGTCAGGGCCAAGGAGAGGGGTGCGGGATGGTCCTTCCATCAGCTGAGACCTCTCATCTGGGACTCGGCTGGCTGAAAACCAGCTGCTTCAGGGAAAGAAACAGGCCGAAAACCACGTCCCTGCAACCCTCCCAGCCTCCAGCCGAGGCTAGGGCGTGGGGATGGAGACCAGAAATCGGTTCTGGTGATGGATGTGTCCGTGACAGACCGCTCCCTAGGAGGAGAAGTCTCCTGTGCTGGGAGACGAGGAGGCAGCACGGTGCCTTTGAGCTCCCCATCGCTGGCAGACCCCTCCCTGGTGGTGTGCGGACCCTGCCTGGCTCCTGGCTTGCAGCCCACCAGCTCCCGGAGCCAGCAGGACATCGGCTGGGACCTTCTGCTCGAGCAGGGGCTGCAGTGGAGCTGGGGCAGCACAGGCAGGAAATAAGTGACATATTTCCAGCAGCTAACAGGAGTGAGTCACTGGAGCAATCTGCCCTGGGATCTGCAAGGTCTTCGCTTCCAAGGGTCTCTTGACTCGGGGCTGGATGCCCTCCAAGGGGATGTTCTGCACTGGCCGCATGCTGAGGATGTGAGGATGCTGCCTGGGTGATGTTCCCTGCCTGGGGCCAGGCAGGACAAATGGCCATAAAGATCTACAAGGAGTCACTTATTGAAGAGGCAAATAAGTGGTTATGGAGCAGCAGTGAAGCAGCACAAAGCCCGTGGGGTGGTCAAGCTGCTGTTGTGTGGGACCACGGCTAGTGCAGGGGGTTGGTGTGGCTTTGTGGGGTGCGTGCCCTGCAGAGCTGCTCCCCAAATTGCACATGGGGTGCCTGAGTCCCGGAGGCTGGCCGTGGGCATCCACACGGCTGCAGGTGCTGAGATAAAATCTCTCCTGTGTCTGTCCACGGATCTGCCCGATCCACACGCAAAGCTCTGTGTCTGGAGCGTGGAGGACTTCTGACTTCCAAGCAGTTACCGTGTGGCCACCCCATGGGTTCCCTCCCCAGAACCGATGGCAGGGTGGGAAGGCAGGAGAGCTCCTACCACTCAACCCGCTGGTTTTTGGTCTGTGGGAGCCCGACGCTGTGAGCAGCAGCCAGGCGCTTCAGGTGGTTTCCCTGGGCACATCTCACCCCTTGGCATTGCACCACTGCTGCTTTGGGGCTCAGCACCACCACGGCCTGGATCTTCCTGCAGGCAGCATTGACCGGGACCGCTCAGTGTCACCTTTGCTGTCCTCCTGCGTTTTGGAGCCCTGTGAGAGCCGGTGCCTTGTTCCTGCCCTTCTGGTCCTTACATTCACCAGCTGTCAGTGCTGGGTCTAATTCTCAGGCTAGTGCCTGACTTGGTGCACAGGATGGAGCTTGGAAGAGCTGGGTTTGGTGCTGACTCCTGCTCCTGGTGATGCTCAGCCCCTACCAAGTCAATGTCCTTGGGATCAGCACGTGGCTGCAATGAGAGCGCAGAAGGCCACCTCCTTAGCTCAAGTTCTCCTCCAGTTCTCCAGGCAGGTCCAGATCTTTCTGCCTGTTCTCTTGGCTCCCAAATCTGTGTACTTTTCTGGTCTTTGCTGTGCCTGCAGACAAACGCTTATCCTAGGAGGACAGGACTTCTGTAACAGATGCTCTTCCATGACATCTGTGGAACATCAATTAGTGGTCGGAGGCTTCCACCCCCATTTGTGACGCTGGATTTGACCTGACAATGTAGCAGCCAGGGGTCTGCCAGCTGCTGCTGGCCTCGTCCCATCTCAGCCCCTTGCCCTGCTGCTGGGGGACGTGAGCTGCTGCTCCAGGGGGTCTGCAGGCTGCTGGGGGCAGGTGCTGGTAGTTCTGCTGCTCCCAGTATGGATCTCAAAGGGGAAAAGCGAGCTGAGCCCACCTCTTGGATGCTTCTTTCCCTTCATAGCCCACACTCATGGCCATGTAATGAAGTAAGATGGACCTGGCAAGGTGCTGCAGCTGGCTGTTATGTGGGGCCTTTGATAGGCTGACTTTGGTCACCTCCTACCACCGGGGTGAGCATCCCCAGCCTGAGGACAGGGCTCAGCTGCGGGACCGAGGTCCCCTGGCTCCATGGGACCCCCCCAGTGTGCCGCCCCCCGCCCCTCTCCCAGGGTGCAGGGACCAATTGGGACCCCAGGATGCAATTTGGGTCCGAACAGGGGAAGGTGTGAAGGCAGATGGGGCTTCTCCCCATCCTTCAAAGCCTTCCTGGGGACCTGCAGCAACTCCTGGCATGAACAGCAGCCCTAGGCAGAGAAACCCTCACCTGCCCGGGGGGGCTGCAAGGTGCCACTTGGCCAGGGCAGGTAGGGGAGCAGCCACATCCCCGTCCCGTGTGCAGACAAGTCTCTACTCAGTAAAATATTTATTCCTCCATTATTTCACAAGAGTTGTTTTTACAAAAACCTTACAAAAAATTTCCAAAAACACAGACATGCAAAAAAAAAAAAATTAAAAATCCACCGTGGATCTTGTTACAAGTAATTGAAATGTACAAATAGAAAGGGAGAGAGCAAGCTCAGGTTACACTAATCCCTCCGTCCTGATATCCCTCCGTGGGTGCAATTTGCGTCTCGTCTCGGTGAGCCTTCGACGCTGACTGACAATCCGTGATAAGCTGCCAAGAGCGTGGCGAAGGAGGGGCCCGAAGATTAGGAACGAATGTTTTCAAATATATATATACATATAGATATTTAGTGAAGAAATATTTATTCCCTGCTTTTTTTAGGTTTACAGAAACGGCATCTGCAAACTATTAGATGGGTTTATTTTCATTAATGCTCGCAAAGAGGCAGCGACATTTATATCCCTGTGGTTTCATCTCGTATGACTGGAAAAAGAGCCCCGTGTTTTCCATGGGAATGGGACCCCCCTCGCCCCCCTGCCCCAGAGTTGTTCCTGGGGGGGGGGGGGGATTGCTCTACGGGGAACCTGCCCCACCCCGGCAGCTCTACAAGGTCCCTGCGGTGTCTCGCTGTGGCAATCCAGGGAGCTGTGTCCTTCCCACTGAGCACAGGGGAGAAAAGAAGGACTAGGGGTCCAGGTTGGGCATTTGGGGTGGCTGTACCCCCATTGGGGTGAACTGTACCTCCAGGAGGGGTGGGCAGTGTTGGTTGTGCCCCCGCCGGCTGCAGAGCATAAGGCAGGGAGGTTGGAGCAGGTTAGGGGCCAGGCTTGCCCCCAGCTTGGCTGCCGTGGGGGTTCCATGCACTGGGTGAAGCCCCCGGGCAGGCACCACCTGGGGTGTCCCCGAGGTCCTGGTGTCACAGCTGGGAACCATGCAGGGCTGCAGCCAGAGCCCTGGGGAAAGAGGGACAGGATGCTCTCGGGTGGGCATGCGAGGGGTTTGGGTGCTTTTGGCCTTGGCTTTGCGCACTGGTGGGTGCTTATCTCAGTGATCCCTGCCTTCACCCTGGGTTCTGCTGCTGTATTTCAATGGTAATCTCTTGAGGTCCCTTCCAACCCCTGTGATTCTGAGATTTGTCCACTCGGTATTTGCTCCACCGGCCTGGCTGGGTGAAGTCCTTCTGCAGAGGCAGGGCTGGTGCCTTCTCCACCCGTCCAACCTGGCGCTGGGCTGCTGCTCCTTGCAGAGGGTTCCGTGGCCTCCCGAGGACACTGTCCCTGGGCTCCAACCTCCACCACCCCACCACTGGCTCGTCCTGCATCGCTGCAACGTAGGTGTTGGAGGCCTGGGGTGAGGCTGCCTCTCCCGGGCCCGCTTTGCAAAACGGAGCCCCCTCGTTTGGCTGCGTGCTGGGGTGGGGCGAGGGGGAAACCATTTCCTTTCGGCACAAACACAAAAATGCCCCATGGAGCCTCCGGCCGCGGGCTCCGCGGCACATCTGCAGAGCTGCCGCCGGGGAGGCTGTGCCTCCGGAAGACGAAGCCGGCTCTGCCGTTGGCACGAAGCGCCGGGAGCCGCCTACTCAACTGAAACCAACAGCTTTTTCCAATTTTCTCTTTCCCTGGGACGGTTCAATGACCTGGGGCTCTGCAGGATTGCTGGCAAACCCACGGCCGTGGGGCGGTGGTGCCTGGCCAGGGTGCGGCGATGTCCCCCCACAGCTCGAGGGCTCCCGGTGAGGATTTTGGGATGCTCCAACCCCACTCACTCCTCTGGGGAGGGGCAGAGCCCGGTGGCACAGGCACTGGGAAAGAACCTTTGGCTTGCAAAAGTCTCTGCCGAGCCCCACGGCTGGCGATGCACAAGGAGGCGAAGGCACGGGTCGGCTTCGGCCGCACGGGCAAGTGCCGCGGGTGGCAGCCCAGCACAAAGGGGGGGCCCTAAAGATCGGTCTCACACAGCTTCATGATCCTCCCGGCGCTGCGTGCCGGCCCTGCGGGAGGAGAAGACCCAATAACTCTTTGGCTCTCCAGGCAAGATACCCAAATTGGTCAAATCCAAAAGTCCAAGATCCTTCCATGTTTGGAAGCAAATTCTTGTTCGCTTGGCAAGTCTGTTTGTCCTCGAAGAGCGTGCGGGGGGTATGTGTGTGTATATATAGCCTTTATTATAAGGGTGTGCGGAAAAGCAAGTTTCTAACCAAGTTTGCTCCATATGTGGCTATAATTATGTGCCACTTCGGACTGGGACTTGACTCTACCTTCAAAAGGGAAGAGGAGAGGAGAGGAGAGGTGCTGAGCCGTCGGGTGGGCGGCGGGGTCGTGCCGGCCGGTGCAGGACCCCACGCTGCGTCCTGGATGAGGCCACGGGGGGGTTTCCCCCGGTCAGTTCACGGTCGGCACCTGATTCTGATGGAGGCTGAACTCTTTGGCTTTGAGGCGCAGGCTAGCAATGCTGTTGGCCATGTTCACCCCTTGGGTGGGCGTCGCGGTCCCGCTGGAGCTGTAGGACGGCACAGTGCTGCAGGGGGAGCGGGGAGGAATGAGGCACAGCCGAGGAGCCCCCGCGCCCTGTCAGCTTCCCAGCCCTCATCGGCTGCTCCCTCTTAGGCATCTCCCACAAGAGCAGTCAAGGCTCTTTGGCATTTTTATGTGGCTGGACGCATGTGGGAACCCCTCGAAGTATGTGCCAGGAGGCCCTGCCTCTGGCTTTTGGAGAGCTGGGAACCAAAGGGACCCGCTCCACCCCCTGTGCCGAGATGTGGGAAGGGTCAGCGCGAGGCCAGGAGGGCCTCTCGTGGGGACCAGGCCCCCCCAGCCCCAAAACACATGGAGGCCGCTCTGCATGGGGCAGAGGATGTGCAGCCAGGGCTGGTGTGGGTTCCCAGAACAAACCTGGGTGAGCTCCTGCCCCTAGCTCCTTTGGCCCCTGCAAAGCTCCCCGTGTCCTCGGCAGCAGCACGGGGCTGCCGCGGAGGTGGGGACGGTCCCTGCCCCGGTGCCCTGTCCTTGTCGGTGCCTGCACCCACCTGTACGGGGAGGTGCTGGTCCAGGAGAGGTACTCAGGGCTGAGCGCCGTGGGCCGCGGTGCCATGGGCTGCTCGATGGCGGCTTCTTGGCTGTAGGACTTGAGGAGCGACGCTGACCTGTTGGCCAGCATCGCCCTCTCGTTACGGCGGAACTTGGCCCTCCGGTTCTGAAACCAGACCTGCATGGGGAAGGGGAGGCATTAGTGGGATCCTGGGGATATCCCCGGTGTCCCTCCCACCGCCCAGACCCTGGTGGTGTGTGGGGGAGGAAGGCAGAGGGGTTCTTCTTCTGCCTCACAAACCTGCGCTCACCTGGACCCTCGCCTCGCTGAGGTTCACCCTCCTGGCCAGCTCCTCCCGCACGAAGGCGTCGGGGTAGTGCGTCCTCTCAAAGACTCTCTCCAGAGCCTGGAGCTGGCTGCTGTTGAATGTGGTGCGGTTCCTCCTCTGCTTCTTCTTCCTCTTGGCCGCCCCGCGGCTCGGGCTCAGGCTTTCGCCTGGGGGGGACATCGCAGAAGAGGCCCCTTGAGATCCCACAGACCCCACCAGGCTCCTCCGTGCGGAGCTGCTCAGGACCAGCCCCGATCCCCTGGGCATGTGTGATGGCCACATGCACACAACCCCGCAGCCTCCACGAGAATCCAAGCCTATTTCGGGACCTGCTGGAGTTTGGTGTCCTCATGCCTGGCTAAATCCCTCTGGGGTCTGATTTCTGCTGCCAGCCTCCAGAGACTCCCGTGGGGCAGCGCTCGTCCTGAACCCAGACCTCAGAGGTGTCCTGGGCTCGGCCCTTCCTAAACCTTCCTAAACCGAGGTTCAGCACCAACACCTCTCCAAGCTCTGGGGCTCAGCTCCCACCTCCAGCAGCCTCCGGAGCTCCATTGGAGCAACACCATCCCGCAGCCAAAACCTCAATGCTCCCCAAACCTCATCCGTGCAGCCAGGGAGAAACACAACAGCATCCCTTGGGGCTCAGCTCCCCCCGTGTTTGTTTCAGCCTCCGCTGGCTCGTGGAAGCATGGAGCAGAGGGTGTAGCTTCATTTCTCCCTATTGATCTTGGGCTTTCCGCCAGGCCAGGATTAATCTCCTCTTTGTCACTAGATCCTCAGGTTTAGGCAAGTTTGTGAAGAGCTTTTTCTGATACCCAGCCTGCTGCCTGCAAAGGCTTCATGGGAAACGCGTCGTGCTGCTGATCTTCCTTACGGAGGTACTGGGTAATTATTTTTTCCATTAATAAAGCATCTGGATCCAATCTGTACCTACTGGTGGGAAAGTATTTGGGAATTATTTGAAATGTTAATAGTTTTATGGCATCGCTCTGATTCATAGCAGGGTTATATTCGGGTTTTCTGTTCTGTATCAGTGCAGAGGCCACGATGGCAGGAATTACTGCTCCCTGTCTGTGCTGAAGAAACAAATACTTGCTAATAAGCTATCCTGATACTTATTAAATAGACGTGCAGCGTTTTCAGACGATACATGAGCAAGTAACAAAATCTACTCGAAGGGATCTTAACTCTCCTGCTTCAAGACACCACCGAGCTGTTGAGCAGGAGGAAACTACATGTTCCAAGATCTTAGGGCCAAAAAACCCTTCTTGGCCCTTAATTCTGAATAGCTCAAGCTGTGAAACCTCTGCCAGCAAGCTCTCCACCAAGCCCCTCGGGTCCCTTTGTGCATCACGCTCGGGGGCAGCCAGCCCTGAAACACGAATGGCTTGGGGGGATGCGGCAGAGCAGGAGGGGCTGCAGGTTGGTTATTTCTATTGCTGGCCATGGCCTGGAAGGAGCAGGTCAATTTTCCAGTGCTTGGCCACACGAGGACCAGAGGCAGGGTCTGGGAGTACCAGGGATGCCTCCGGCACCATGACCCACGGGGGGAACAAGCAGGAGGCGCAGGGACACGGCACCGTACCCAGTCCCTGGGCACACGCAGGGATGCTGCAACATTTTGGTCATGATGGGGCCAAGCTGCTGGGACCGTGGGGAAGAAAAAGCATCCTGGGGCTGGAGGGGATGGCCAGGAGGACAAGCAGCTCCGTCCAACCCCCGTGGCATTGCTTCAGCCACCGTCTCTTATCATGCTCCGGGTGTGTTTGGACCTTGGTTGACCATGCGCTGGGCTGGGAGCTGCCCGTGCCGCTGTAGGTGGGATGTGGGCTTCTTGGTAGGGCAAAGACGTTGTGGTCGGTGTCGTGCTGGTGATACGTGTGGGTTTGGGGCCCTTCTTCTGCCTGGGAGAATGCAGGCTGCCCCTTGCTGCGGTTGGCGTAAAGGCTCACAAATAAAATTCCCCAGATTCCCTCCAGCCCTTGTTTCTGCCGCTTCAAATGTTCTGCCAGTCTCTGCTTTCCAGTTGCCCCTTTTAGTTAAACTCCTTTTTTGGTCCTGTTTTCCTTCAGCGAGCTAACGAGCCGCTGGATTAAAATACATGGAGTCCGGCCGTGGTTGTCCCTGAGTTTTCTGGGAGCTTGGGACCGAATCGGGGCCATGGGCTGGGAAGGACATGCAGGACGGAGCGGGCGAGCGGCTCCTGCTTGTGGGTTGTGCTCACTTTGGAGGCTCCTGGAGAAGTGTGGGACCAGGGTTTGGGTCAGAAAGTGCTGTCCCCCGCTGCCCCCGCCCAGCTGGCTCCAGGCAATGGTTTCAACAGACCGCTATTAAATGTATAAATAAAATTTATGAACCCCATTTGATTTCCTCCCGGTTAAAATTCTGGCTATAGGACTTTTCCATAAGCGATGGCTGCTCTCGCCCATCCTGAATTGGAAAAAAAAAATGAAAAAGGAGGAGAAGGGCTTGCTTAAATTGACTCTCACAGCATGCAGAGCTGGGATGGATCGCTCCTATAAGGGACACCTTCATAGCCTGAGTCAGCTTCATGAAAACGAGCACCACAAAGCACCCAGGGAGCACAGATGGGGTCAGGGTGGGTCCTGTCCCCATGTCACTGCCACCATGAAGCACAAAGACCCGCTGCCACCCCGTCGCCAGCCAGAGGGAATCAGATTTAACCAAATTCACCAAAACCCTCATGGCAGAATCAGAAAACCTTTCTGCACTCAGATGAGTTTCCAAGAATAAGAGTCGCAATAGCCCGAAGTCAAAAACAGCTCGATGCTGAATTTCTTTTGCCCCCGAAGCCTCGACTGGGGAGGCTGGGGGGAGGTTTTGGTGAAAGCTGAGCCTCCGCATTTGTCACTTGTAACCTGGGGGGGCTGCCAGCAGCGTGGCTGGGGCTTTGGTTGATTGTCCAAGCCGGAGGTCAGAGGGGACCTCTGGGAACCCCCCCCTCGCCTCGGTGTATTTACCTTCCACTGATTACAATTTCCGCTGAAGGGGGAAAAAAAAAGCACGGGGAAGGGGGGAAAACAGGGGAATAACGTTACCGCCCAGCAAAGGATGGCACTGGGGAGGGCGGAGGGGGGCTCAGCATCTCACACAGCCCCATGGCTCACGGCACGACACGTCCCAATGGGGCCAAGCCCCGGGTCTGCTGGCACAGGCGTCCCCAGAATCACTTCGGGACCCCCAGTGGTGCCCCAAAGCGCGCTGACGAGGGCAGGAGCCCTGCCAGGACCGCGTGCTGCTGGAGAACGGCCCCGCCGCAGGGGAAGGGGGGAGCGCGCGGTCGTGGCCCATTTGCAGAAGCAGTGGCCCCAGCACTGCTGGGTCAGAGCCGTGTTGGTTTAGCTGAGCACGGAGCAAGCCTGCTTTTCCGCCTCTTGCCCTTTTCCCCCGTGCTTCGACTCGTTTTCTGCAGAAACGACGTGCCGGGCTGCAGGAGCCCTAAACCAGCAGACATCAAGGGCTATAAATTGGTGATTCGTGCTGGATTTCCATCCAGGCTCCAGCTTGGATTTAGGACCGTGGGGCTGTCCCCAGCTCCAGGCCAGTGCTGGCCTCGCGGGGATGCTCGCAGCATCCTCCCCACCCTCCGGACGGATTTCGGTGCTCCCTCTCCTCCCATGCTTTCCATTTTCCATCGCAGCACCGACCCCGAGCCCCGGCCCGGCCACAGTTGTCTGCCGTTAAATTATTTCACACGTTCCATTTATTTGCAAGGCATTTGCCAAGGACCTTTTAAGCCTTAAATTCCACCCCCCACCCCCCAGCCAGATGATCAAATCTGCCGTACCATTTACTTTCCTGCTCCTCCTGGAACAGCATTTTTTTTTCTTTCTTTCTTCTTCTTGGGTACAATTTAAGGGTTGAAATAGCCTGGAGGGAATTAGCTGTAAATTCTTCCTAAGACAAATAAATTCAGCCCTCTAAGTTTCTACGTTTTTCAAACTGTTGAGAGACGTTTTAGGTTTGTTTTACTTGAAATAATGATCGCGGCATATCTGACCCTCAGGCTGCGGCCGGCTCTAACCAAATAAATAGCTTTTATTAATTAAGGTTTATCCTTAACAAATAAAACCCCAATTTGATCTCGGCCGGCTGAATTAGCAAAAATAAACAACTGGTTCTCCGGGCACTTGATGTGGATTTAACAAATTAACGCTGGGCCTTCATCAGGGAAGCCGCAGGGTGGTGGAGGCCTTTTACAGCCAAGAAATCCTTTGGAAAAACAATGTCTTTCGTTTCTCCCATGGTCTCTCTCTCGGTAAACATGTGGACTGCCTTCATCCCTTTATATACTCAGGGGAAGCGAGGAGGCTCCAGCGATGACGTCCGTGCGCGGCCGGTTAACTTGTTCCTCGCAGCCCCGTAATCGGGGAGGAAGCGCTGCCCTTGGGGTCGTGCCGGGTGGCGTGAGCAGAGCTCCCTGCTCCGGGAATTTCTCCCCCTGGGGGTTTCCCCCCCCTGCTCCGGATCCTTTTTTTCCCGTAACTTGCAGCCGAGCTGCCCGAAGCAGCTGGGGACATTGGGTCTGTGCTCTGAACGGAGCTGGGTGAAGGATGGGGGCACGGAGAGGGGTCTGTCCCCCTCCATGGGAAGCAGGAGGCACAGGGCTGGTGGCAGAAGCGACGCTGGGAAGCACCCCCCTCCGATCTCCCCAAATCATCTCCAAAAGCCCAGGGAAGGTGAGGAGCAGCTGGAAGCTCCCGCAGAGAAACCCTTGGGGCCACCAGCCCCAGGGTGCCAGCTCCCAGCTTTGCTCAGGATGATGCAGCATTGCCCAAACCCACCCCAGGACCACCCCATGGGCATGGGGACGGGGTGTCCCGGGGCTGCCAGCCCCACTCCGAGCTCTCGGGGCGTCCTGGGGCTGCCAGCCCTCCTCTGGGCTCTCCTGCTGTCAACACAGGGCTCCAGTCCCTGCCCTATCCCACCGCCTCTCCCTGCGCCTCCAGAGCAGCCCCAGCTCCCCCAAAACCCCAGCAAAGCCTCAGCCTCAGGGGGAGGCCAGGGAGACCTGGGGGGGTCCAAATGTGCTGAGTCCGAAGGAAACTTTCCCGGCTCAAGTGGCCTACATGAAAAATTTAAGAGAGGGGCAAGTCTCAGCTACCGGAGAAACATTACAGCGAAATGTTTCCGAGGATGTTTCACCTCATTAATTGTGAAAAAACTGAAACGCTGACACGTTTTTACAGGCTGCCAGTTTTGCTGGGGGAAAAGTGTCTCCGTTAAAAAGGAGCAGAGAAAGCCTGTACCAAGAAAGAGGCCAAGGCTGTCCCGGGAGGGTCTTAGCCTCTGCTCACTGACAGGCAGCAGCCGGCTGTTTTATGGTTATGGAGCTGCCGCCGCACCAGCCAGCAGCCACCCAGCGCCGCAGACGCCCGGTTTTCGGCAGGGTCCTGCCCGCCGGTGCTGCGGGGAACCCGGGGAAGGTTCTGGGGAAAGGGCAGCAGGACCTCGTCCTGTATCCCCGCGGGGATGTGCCCGGCCTGCGCTCAAAACCCTCCGTCGGCTGCTTTGTGTCACCAAAGCCATGATCACCTCGGTTTCGGCCCATCCTTATCTTCACACCTCATGGGACCGTGAGGGTTATGGGGTGTGGGGGCCAGAATGAAGCTGGAAAGGAGCAGCCCAGTCCCATGGGATGCCGCGTCTCATAGGGACGGTCTGAGCCCCGCAGCAGCCACGCTTGCAGCTCGGAGTCAGCTCTCCAGAAAAGGCGGTGATTTTTCTGCTGCAAACCCAAGCGCCCCGGAGGAACGAGATCGGGAGATGTCACAGTGAGGAGGGGACAAGGAGACAGGCAGTGGAGCAGCCAGGAGATGACCTGGATGCTGTGATTTGGGGAGGACACCCTGAAAGACGAAGCCTGTGATTTCCTCCAGCTCTCCACCAGAGCAATCCCTGGCCGCTCGGTGGATTGCCTCGGGGACAAGGGCCTGGTCCTGCCCTTCCCTTCCCCAGAACAACCCCAGTGGGGACACAAAACTCCCCAGGCAGGGCCGCAAGGCTCCGGTGATGGGTGGCACCAGCCCTGGGCACCGACCTCATGCATCCCTCGGGCTCCCTTGGGCGCACACAAAAAATTCCCTCCTGTGCCCACGGTCAGCCCGGCCTCGCGGAGGCTTTCAGGAGCAGAGGAGGCAGCCACAGCACCCGACCCAACGGCTGTGCCATCTCCAACCATCACCTCCCTCGTGCCAGGTCCCCGTGGGGACGGAGCGGAGCTGGTGTCCCCGTTGGTGGCAGGAGCTGCGCGGCCGGGGCCGGGCGCTTTCTGCGCACCGAGGGGTTTTCATTTGGCCTCCAGGCTGCTCTGGGCGTGCCTCGCTTGCACAACTCGCCCGAGCTGCTGGCTGCTACCAGAACACAGCACCCGGTAAATAAATAAGCACTCATCCTGCACCCCGCTTTCCCCGGTGGCACGGAGAGAGCTCAGAGACTCAGGGGGATCAGGGCTCCTGGCAGCAATGGGGCTGGGGGCACACGGAGCCCTAAAAAAACTCCTCGGTGCCATTCCCGCTGTGGGACGTCCCTTGAAAATGCCCCAAATGGGTCAAAAGGCAGATATGGAGGCTATAAGGACGCGGTGTGTGTGGTGGGGCTGTGCCCGAGGATGCTTGCAGAGCATGCACCGGACGGGGGGGCTCCTCGGGGGGGATGCTCGTGGCCGGAGCTGCGCCACGGTGGGTTCATGGTGCTGAGCCAGGCCAAGTGCTGAGCAGCACAGAAGCAGCGGGGGACCGGGATTTTTTAATTTTGTTCTCCCGCAAAACTGCCAGCCCCCGCGGCGGGGGCCTGCGGGCCAACAAAAGGCGCTGGCTCTGCCCCAGCCACCGGTGGGGAGCCTCCCCGGCCAGGAGGCATTCACGGGGGGGGGGCAGAATTTTGCCTTCATCTGCCAGCCAGGAGAGCTACTTGTGGTGGGAAGAGCCCAGCACCGGGTCTGTGCTGAGCCCCGGGCTGCTGCATCGCCCTGCCAAGGGGCCCCCCGGGCACCCACCCGGGGCGCAGCCTCTCGGCTTCACCAGCGCCGCCGGTGCCGTGCAGGAAAATAGCTGAGCGCGGGGCCTGGCAGCGCCGTGATGGCTAACAGATGTGGGAGCGGGCTGCTACGGTGTGTGAGAAATCAAGGACCGAGGGAGGAGAAAGCTGCAGAAATGGAGAGGTTTGGGACAGCCCCGGGGGACTTTGGGGTCCGTCCCAGGGTGGGCAGAGGGGACAGGCACTGCAGGATGGGATGGGATGGGATGGGATGGGATGGGATGGGATGGGATGGGATGGGATGGGATGGGATGGGATGGGATGGGACGGACAGTGCTATGACTGATGATACTGGGATGGACGATACTGGGATGGACGACACTGGGACAGACCCCATCATCCTGCACTAAGGCTTATGGGGCCGGATGCTGCTTCCCTCCCATCCCACAGGCACAACCACTTTCAGACCCACTTGGTGCATCCAGAACCGTGACCCCGCAGCTCCCCCGCTGCAGCCACAGAGGTGCTAACATCGCTCGCCTGCCGTACCAGGTTACGCATTCTCCCAGCAGGGCACTGGGCATGTGTAGCTAATTAACGCTAACGAGACTCATGCAGCACCAACCCGGGCAGCAGCACCCGCCTGCGACTGCGAAGCCCCACTGAAAACTCTGCTCTGACTACAAAGTGGTTTTCCCCGGGTGGGGCACGGGTGCCCTGCCCGTCCCAGCATGGATAGCGCCCGGGGAGTTTTGCACGGTGCTTAGAAAATAAAAATAATCAGCGATGGCTGCGTAGCAGGAACACTATGTAGGGGGCTGGCTCCCAGCCAGAGCCCCCTGGCATGGCAATCACAGCCTTCCTCTCCACCCCCAGCAAAAAAAAAAAGGAAAAAAAAAAAAAAAAAAGGTGGTTTCTTGAAATTTAATAAGCAAAAACCCGTAGCAAGCCAGCCCCAATGGCATCTGGCACTGAAACCCAACACCAGCCCTCCAGGTTAGAGCGCAGACCTAATTGCATTAGGGTCATTGCCAAGATGGGGGGAAGAGGGCGTGCATGGACCGGGGGGGACGGCGCAAACCCCACGGGACCCCCCCTCAGGCCAGCTCTGGGCACAGGGACCGGCCCCTGGCACCCGTCTGCCTCTCTCCTCGTTTCTGAGGCCAGCTGGGGGCTGAGATGCCACCGAGCGCCCGTGTCATCAGCAAGCACCGACACCAGCACCTGCCAAAACCCACCCTGCAGCCCATGGCCATGGGTCACGGTGCCAGGACAGGGCCACTGGCATGTCTGGGTGGGCGAGGGCTGGGCACAAGGTGCCATTGGGGACCCCGTCCCCCCCCCCGGCTCCGAGGAGCACCCCGTGGGCGCCTGCACACGCATTCATCCTGGAAACCCTCACCAGCCAGCAGAATTGCTGTCCTTCGGTCTGGTTTTCATTTGAGGTCGGTGGCCTCTCGCCAAATTTATTGTAAAACATTCATTTTAATAAGTGGCTCGTATCTTTTTTCTTTTTTTTTTTTTTTTCTTTTTTCTAAACCCAGCCCGTTTAACCGTTTCCAGGTTAACGCGCAGGATCCTGGATCAGGATCCCGGGGGCAGGTGCTGGCTGCGGGATGATGCTGGGGGGGGCTCGGAGGTGTTGGGGTAGGGGGGCTGCTTCGGGGTCCTGCTCTGCAAAGCGTGGCAGAGCCGAGACCCTCGCGTTCATCACACCAGCGCCGTCCCCTCTGGCTCCCTGGGGAGCCCAAGCACCTTCTTGCCGTGCTTGGGACCCCAAAACCCATCCAGGAGCGCTGTGGGGGACACATTGGGGCTGCTGTTTGGGGTCCTGGGGCACCATTCAGCAACCTCTGGGTTCTCTTCTATGAATCTCGTTAAAACATACAACCTGATGGGTATCCTGGTGGTGTCGGAGCCAACGCGCACCGAGGGGACAGTGCCTGGTAGTTCAGTTTTGACACTTGTTTTAGGTTTCATAAACCTCTAATACTAATAGAAATGCTGCAGTGTCTTTTAATTTAAACGAAAACAGTTATTTTTTTAATTTAGGAATCCCCCTGAGGTATTTACAACCCCCAAATTACAGACATGTGGCCGGCCGAGGCTGCGAAAGTGAAATCGGGGAGGAGGGAGCATCCCACGGCCACGGCTGTGCAGGGCTCGGGGCGCGATGCGGGGCTCCCCCATCGCCAATCCCCCTGATTTGGGGTGCAATGGGACGCACCCGCATCAATGCTCACCAATCTCTGGCACAAAGGGGCTGCACTGTGATGTTCCTGTCCCTCTTGCAGCGCCTGCACGGCTCGGGGTTCAGTGCAATTCCCCCACGGTGGCCCTGCAGTGTCCTGCATGACTTGGGGTACAACACAGTCCCCCTGCACGACTCGGGGTGCAATGCAGCCCCCCCCATACCACTGCCATGCCCTGCACAGCTCAGGGAGCAAGGTAACCCCCCCATCAACCTCCTGCACAGCTCAGGGGGCAGTGCAACCCGCTCGCAAACACTGCCATGCCCTGTATAGCTTGGGGTTGTGATGCCACCCCCCAAAAAATGCCATGGTCTGTACAGCTTGGGGTGTGAAGCCACCCCCAAAAAAAACGCCGTGACCTGTGCAGCTTGGGGTATGATGCCACCCCCCAAAAATGTCATGGTTCTTTATAGCTCAGGGTGTGATGCCACCCCCTAAAAACCACCATGCTCTGTACAGCTCAGGGTGCAATGCACCCCCCCCCCCCCCCAAAGAGCCATGTTCCGTACAGCTTGGGGTGTGATGCCACCCCCCCCAAAATACCACCGTGCTCTGTAGATCTCATGGTGCAACGCACCCCACAACACTGCCATGCCCTGTGCAGCTTGGGGTTGCGATGCCACCCCCAAAAAACCACCATGATCTGTACAACTCGGGATGCGATGCCACCCCCTAAAACCCACTATGCGCCGTAGATCTCACGTTGCAATTCACCCCCCCCAACACTGCCATGCCCCACACATCTCAGGGTGCAATTCCACCCCCCGTTAACACCCCCCAGGCCCCGGGGAGCAGCCTACACCTCGGCGAGGCACCACCACGGCCGCGATGCCCCCGCTCCAGCTTTGTCCCGCGGGTGCTTCCCCCCCCGGGGCCGGGCTCTGCCCCCTCCCCTGCGCCCCGCTTGCGCCAGCGCTGCCATGTGCTCCCCGGCGCTCCCCCGGCTCCCCTGCCATGTGCACTCCAGTTTCCTTGCGTGTGAAGCCTGCAGCCTCTCAGATTCAGTGGCTGGAAAGGATGGCGCCTCCACACATCTGGTTCAATGCGAGAGCCTGGCGCCTGGCTTAGCCACAGTCTCCATTCAGAGACACACAGACTTTAATAGACTCATACAATTCTTCCTGATCTATCACTGCAGCCGCAGCTGAAAAGCTGCTTTATTATATGCGCTCCAAAGGGGGAAGAGGAGGGAAGGGGAGGGGGCCGGCGGCTGGCGCTGCCGCTCTCTGAAGGCTCCGGAGCCCCCCGGCGGCTTCGTTCCCGCTCCCCCAGCCCGCCCGCTGTCCCCCCAGCCCCGGGGGCAGGAGCAGCACGGCGGCCTCGTTAGGTCCCCTGCTTAATTAGCGCCTGCCCGGGGAGCTGCTGTTTGCAGCCCGGTGCCAGGCACAGCCCCGTCCCCAATAAGGACCCTGCTTGTCCCCCTGGTGTCCCCAGAGGTGTCCCCTGCCCCAGGATGGGACGATCTCGCCAGCCCCTCCAGAGCCAGCGTCCCCTTTATCCCCCACCCCACCCGGGGACACACAGGAGGGTCCTGTCCCCCGCAGCATCCCCCGGTCCCTGTGCCGGGGGTGGTCCCTGGGGGCAGCGAGGGATGCTGACGGTTTCGGTACACCGTGGGAAGGTCGCCCGCGTCCACGCGTCCCTTGGGCTGGGAATGCCTCGAGGGCGAGGGTTTTTTTAACAAATTCTCAGAAATTTGGGGGTGTCCAGTGAAAAAACAACCCAGTTCTGAAGCACGGCAGTAAGCGGGTGATAGATCTCGCCCTGAAAGCCCAAGGCAGTCCCTTCCCAGCAGGAGGGCTGGCTGTCCCCATCCTCCCTGGTCATCGCTGGCCCCACACAGGGGATGGTTGCCCCTGGCCACCGATGCCCGGAGCTTGTTCCCTCTTCCCTGCTGCATTTTCCAGCTGGGATAAAACCGATCCGTGTTCGCCCTGAGCTAAACCCATCTCCATTCCCAGCTCAGCCCCCGACCCTGGCATTTTACAGGATGCTCCGGGCTTCCCCCGTGGCACAGGGATGCTGTCCCAGCCCCGCCACCCCCCGCAGGATAAATCCTTCCAGCTGCTGCTCCTGCTGAGCACGCCGCGGGCAGGGACACGGTGCCAGCCCGGGGGACGCCCAGGCTCTGCCAGCCCCGAGCCATCAGGGGCTTAACCGCAGCAAAGCACCCGGACCCCATCCTGCCTCCAACCCCGTCCTTTCGGCTCAATTATTTCACAGCCCCTGGGGGGGGGGAGGAATTACCCATTGCCGGAGGAAAGCAGCCCTGGGAAAGGGGGCGATCGCCCCGCTCCCTGGGAGAGAGGAAGGGTTTCTAACCAGGCAGCCTCAAAGCCCTAAATCATTTCATCAGCCTCCCAGCTACAGACACACGCCCAGGCTCTCTTAAAATGCTGATTCGTTGAAATTCGCCCATCTTGGCCGTGCGGAGCCGAAAATTTCATATTTTTCCTGTGAATCAGCCCCATTCCCTGAAATAACAGCCCAAAAAGAGAGGGGAAATAGTCTTGCACTGAGCTGTTCCTGGTCATGCTAGACATAACAGCCCGGGGGGGCGGGCAAGGTGTCCCCGTGCCCTGGCTCCCCCTGGGCTGGACACGGCGGCACCGGGCACCCGGAGGTGCTGGGGGGGCTCCCGATAGAGCAGGGCAAGGCCCCGTGTCCCCAAAGCACGCAGGACCCCACTGTCCCCTCCGGACCCCGCCAAGAAAAGGTTTTCACCCCCTTTCCTTGCTGGAAAGAAGGTGGGAAGGAGCATCCCCTACGGCGGTGCCACTGAAAACCCGGCTCGCTGGGGACGCAGAGGGGAGAAAAATCACAACAACGGGGGGAAAAGGGGAATTTCCAGGCACTTGGTTTAGGATTTTTTCTCTTCTCCCCATGGCAGTGGCTCCCTCTCCCCCGGCACTGATGCGAGCAGCCCCACAGAGCCGTGCAAACGCTGCACGACACGTGCTGGTATTTCTTCAGCGGGAAGGGCTGCGAGCGCACAGCACCACTGCCTGGGGCTGCAGGTCCCCGAGCTGCAAGGTGTGCACATTGGGAGGGGGTCCTGGAGCCCAGGTGAGGGCGTTCAGCCCATTTGTGGGCAAATCTCACCCAAATTGGGGCCCAGGTGCCACCAGTCTGTAAGGGCTTGAAAGCAGCCCGGGGCTGCAAGCATCCTCCCAGCGCGCAGGAGGAGGGTGATGGTGAGCTCGTGGCACCCTTGGGGGCTGGAGGAGGATGGGGAAGCAGGGAGCAGTGGTACCGGGGTACCCACGCCAGAAACCCCATTTGTAGCTGGGGTTTCTCCTTGCCCACACCTGGCAGGGGTTTGTGCTCTTTTGGGGTGGTTTGCAGGGTTTCTGGATGCACAAGACCTGGGGACCTGTCCCACCGCGCCTGTGGAACCACCAGGCGGGATGGGGGGGGTCCCGTGGCAGTAATGTGGGGTGACCATTTGGGGAGGGGGTGTCTGGCTGTAGGGTCTGTGCTGCAGGCTGGGGGTTAGGGCCAAGGTGGGTCCTCCCCATTATTTCTTTGACTGGGACGTGCTCGGATCCCATCTGCGAAGTCGACCATGATTAATTGGCAGTTAATCAACCTGCACGATGGATGCTGCACCTCTGGGTGAGTGCTGGGCTTGGGCACCCAGCCTGGCTGTGCTGCCCCCCCCCTCCCAGCTCCACAGACAGCACCCCTGCGTGGACACAACCCCCTTGCCTTGGGGTTTGCATCTCTCCCTGCAGGGCAGGAGATGTCCCCACATCCTGGGGACAGCGATGGTGGCACACAGCCCCTGGACACCACGGCCACGTGAGTTTTGCTCCTGTCCCAGCCCAGTGTGCCGCCCGTGCTGGCTGTGCTGGCCTTACAAGGACCGAGGCAGCTCGCCTCCCCCGGCCCCCCCGGCGGGTGCCACCCTTCCCAGCTCTGTGCAGGGACAGTCCCCAAAAGGGCCCTGCAGGAGGCTCGCGGCTCCTGTGCAGGCTCAAAGGGGGGTGAAACGGGGTGCTGACACCCCCAGCCCCTGCTGAGCATCTGCAGACATCAGCCAGAAGCCCCCCGGGGGAGGCGCAGGGGAAATTTCAGTAATTTTAGGGCTGAGATTTGCAGGTCCCTAGGGGCCTGTACTCCCCTGTGCCAGGCTCAGGGGTTGGCCACGAGTTAATGATGCTGTCCCTAATTGCAGCCCAGTATGTGCACACACACCCCAGGGAAGGCAGCTCCCAGGGCCTCACGGGCACAAACCAACTCTTTTCCAGCAGCTGAGGTGTCCCTGAGCTGTGCCCCCGCCTGGTGGGGACAAGCAGCGTTTGGGAAGGCAGGACAGGCACGGCACAAACGTGTTTTGTGAACTAGGACCCCGGGAAATTTTGGGGCTGCTTGGGACAACTGGCCAGCGTTTGACCCCAAAAGAGAGTCCCTTGCTGTGTCTTGCTGTCACCAAGCCCCTGCTTCACCTCTCCTTTTTCTTCTGTCCTTGTTTGTGTAATTAAAGCTGATTTGCTGTAACATCCATCACCCTAACCCCTTCTGCCCCTTTGGGTGCAGCCTCTCCTCGCTTCATTGCGGGACCAAGGGCAATTCTTCCACCCCATTTCCCAACAAGGGGATGGGGCGAGGAAGGGTCTGGACCTGCTGGTGGGGTGCCTGGGGCGGCCACCTGGCCCCGTCCCATCGCACGCTCCCATCTCACCGCTGGGACTAGCCAAAATATCACGTCGGGCAAGCAACGGGCACCTTTTCCCCCACCCAACCCCATCCTTGGGGATGCCCCCATGGGGCCGCAGCCCCTCCCCGAGCCCATCACGCCGGTGGCTCACACCCAGCTCCCAGCCAGCCCCAGAAGCGTCCGCTGGAGCCAGTGCCCGACCCTCTCCCATCCGCAGGCAGCACCAAAAGGCCGCTCATTGTTTGAAAAGCCATCAGTCAGGGCCTGCTGGCTAAAATTACCCTCCTGCTTTATCATCTTGAGAACATTAAGGGCTGTTGTTAACAGATGTTTCGCGTTACACATTATTTGTTAGTCTAATGAAAGGAGGTGAACAAGCTTTCAAGACCTCAGAAGTTGTGCGGAAGGTTTTTGCCGGGAGGCTGCTGCGCCGCTCCGGGGGAGGACGGGACGGGGACGGGACGAGTCCTCGCTGCCCCCCGTGGCATTTCCTCTGCCGCTGTCCTGCCTGGCTTGTGGGATTTCTGCCTCTTATCTTTTGGGAGAAACGTGTTGCACGGCTGATATCTGCGCCCGGCCCTCGGCAAAGATGCGCTGGGTGCCCTCGGGGCTGGTTTGGGGCAGCGGCTGAGCAGCCCAGGAACCCAGGTATAGGGCTGCGGGACTTGGGGTGCTGAGGGAGGGCAAGGAGGGCCCAAATCTTCCTCATCAAAGCATGAAACCTGCCTCAATATTTTCCAGCATCCACAGGCCATGGTGAGCCCTGCACGGAGGAGGGGGGGCGCCCGCAGCAGGTTTGGGGCCACCCTTTCTACAGCCCAGCAGCGCAATGACCCCAATAACCACTGCCCGGCCAGACACAGAGCCGCAGCCTGCGGGGACACAGTCAGATACGGGGCCGTTTGCACTGACATTAACCTGCTGCCACCAACCCGTGGGGCTCCAAACCTGCACCCGGTAGGAGGGAAAAAAAAAAAAAGTGATGGCGAAGATGAAGACGAGAGAAGACGCCAGGAGCCTGTTTCGCTTTAGGGTGACAATAAAAGCTAGCGCTACCAGGAGAAGTTCCTCTGCTGTCATCACGCTGATGCCAAAAGCATCGCAGATGCGTAGCGAGATCTGATGCTCGCAAGGGCAGGGCGTTTGCGTGGGGTTTGGTGTTTCCCCATCCCGACTTCGGAAAGTGCATCCCAGATCCGGCAGTGTCAGTGGTAATGGTCCCACACGGCAGTGTGTTCACGCACAGGGGTTTTCTCTCTCCGTTTCCTTGCTCGTCTTCCTGCTGCTTTCAGCTCCCGTCGCTCAGGTATTTCCCTTTCCAGGTGGGATCGTGGGGAGAAAGGTTTCCATTCCCGCACGCGCTGCTGGTGCATCCTAGATGCCGATGGTGTCTTTGTCCCCGTGCCTTTGCAGAAGCAGGTGCCAACGGGAAGCATCCCCCTGGTCCAGGTGGTGCCAGGATCAGTGTGCCAAAACCCACGGGGCCTCTGCCCCAGGAAGAATGGGCTTTTAGGGTAAAAAATGGGCTGGTGAGGATCAGCCAGCCCCCTCGGCTCTCTCTCTGGTACTTGCATCACCCCTGGTCCCCGCTGAGCCCCTTTGGGGTATGCTGGGATTTCAGCAGTGCGGTAATTTCTCTGCCCTTCTGCAAATAGCCCCCTGAGATGAGTTGCTGCTGCGGGACAGGATGGGTGTCTGAAAGTTGTGCCCACCCCGTGCTGCCTGCAGGCCCCCCGTATGATCCCATCACCGGGCGAAAGCTCCCACACGGTCCCAAAGGCAATGTGAGAAGCACAAACAAACCCCCCGGGGAAGGGGAAGGAGGACGGAAAACACCACCAAAAGTACCTGAAACCATCCCAAAAAGCAGCACCCAGCCCTCAGCACCGTGAGCAGAGCGCAGGGCGGGGGGCTCCAGGGGCTCTCCCTGCAGAGGAAGGAGGTTGTGCAGGGAATAAAGAAGGATGCTTCTGCCCCAAGGCGCACACAAGGAGGGGGCACGGGGTGCACCCTGCTCCCATCAGGACCCCTCACTGCAGCTCTGGGGGGGCTGAGCCCCCTTCCCCTGGCCAGGCACGGGTCAGGCCCTGGGCAGGGCGCAGAACAAGCTGGGGGTACCCGAGCCCAGCCTGGCAGCAGGTTTTGGGGCTGCGCCTCCACCCCGAGCTCCCCAACCCCTTCTCCTTTCCACCACCCCAAGGGGACTCCGGGGGGGCTTCCAGGTACCCCAGGAGCGGGGCTGTGCAGCGGGGACGGGGCCAATCCTGCTCGCTCCAGAGCCGGGCTGCGCCCGGGCGGAGCGGGTTTGTCCCGGTACAAGCGCTCCTCCCGCTCGGACAAGACGAGACCCGGGGTACCGAGAGGTTTCCCGGCCCCAGCATCCCGGGGCAGGATGAGACCCGCTCCGGGGGCTGCGCTCCGGGGGCTGCGCTCCGGGGGCTGCACCGGCTCCCACCGGCTCCCACCTCTTGGCCCGGGGGGGGAGCGCACGGACAAAGGCCGGTCCCGGGGCCGGTCCCCCCACTCCCCCCGGGGCCGCCTCTGCTCCAGGGGTGCAGAAACCGACCCGGGGAGCCCCGGGAGGAGGGGGGCGCAGCCTCGCAGCCCCGGCAAGCACCGGGAGGGAGTTCGGCACCGGCCCGCAGCCGGCACGCCCGGTGGCGGCGGTGTCCCCAAGCCCCCGGCACGGTGTCCCCGGCCGGTGCCGTGCCCGTGTCCCCCCCCCCCCCGAGCTCCGGTGCCCGGTGCCTCCCCTCCCGGCGCGGTGTCCCCCTGTCCCCGGTGTCCCTGTCCCCCTGCCCCCGGGCTCTGTGTCCCCCTGTCCCAGCCGTCGGGGACTTTCGGGGCGGCGGCGGCTCCTCTCCCACCGGCATCCCGGAGCCCCCCCCGGTCGCCCACCCCTCCGACGGCCCCCCCCCAGCCTCCCCCCGCCACATCCTCGTCCCCCATCCCGCCCCCCCACCCCGTCCTCGGGGGGACCCCGAACCCCTTTTTCCCCCGTGCTCGGCGCTGCCCACGGGCCGTAACCCGGACCGGGGCGGGGGGGGCAAAGGGGTGCGGGGGGGTCACCCCAACCCCAGGGCTGTCGGGTTTGGGGGGGGGGGGGGGGACAACCCGGGGCGGCGGCACTCACCGTCCTGGGGCGCTGCTTCGCTGCCGCTGCTGCCTCCCGACGGCTCCGGCATCGCCTTGCCGCCCCCGGCGGGTGGGGGGCCGGCGGGGGGGGTCCCGTTCATGCCGGCCGCCACCTCCTCCAGGTCGAGGAGGTGGCTCACGCTGAAGTTTTTCCGGCCCTGGGGGTTTTCGGGAGGCTCCGGACCGCGCACGGTGCCGGGGGCGAACGGCTTGTCCATGGCGAAGGCTGGCGCCGAGTCCATGGCTCCCACCCCCAGCCCACCCCGAGGTGCCGGGCCGCTCCCCGGCCCCTTCCCCTTCTCCACCCCCCCCCCCCCCCCCCCCTTCAAATAAATAATAATTAAAAAAAAAGAAAATAATAATAATTTTAAAAAAAAGGCAAAAAAAAAAAAAATAAATCCCGGCTGCCCTGCGAGTCCGGCTCCCTCCCCAGCCCCTGTTCCGCCTTGTGCTGACGTCTGGGGAAAAAAACCACGCTCCCAGCCCAAACTTTTTTCCCCTGCTCTTTGCTCTGGAGCTGTTCAAACAAACGCCCCTGCTCCGAGCCGAGCGGGGCGGCCCCTCGCCCCTCGCCCCTCGCCCCTCGCCCCTCGCCCCCCGGGCCGGCGACCTGCCCCCAGCCAGGGGCCGAGCACCGGCGGCAGCCCGGGCGGGGAGCCCGGGGGGGGGGTTTGAGGGGGGGGGGGGGGGCAGAGACCCGCTATCCCCCCTTTGCCCCCCCCTGCGAGCCCCCCCGGCCCCTCTCTAAGTGCTTCTATCAACAAGTGGAAGCGGCCGCGCTCCGTGGGGAGGGATGCGGGGGGGGCTGCGCTACCCCGACCCCAAACGGGGCTGGAGGGAGAGGTGACCCGCGGGTGACAGGGGGACACGGCCCCCCCCCATCCACCTCCAGCCCCCCCCCCCACCCCCCCAAGCCCCAACAACCCCGGAGCAAGGTCACCTCTCCTGGGAAAAGCCTGGCTCTCTCGCCTTAATGAGATAATTACGTCCTGCACCACAGTTAAAAACTCATAGGCTGCTTCCCTTGGGGCTTCGAAAGAAACCTCCCTAATGAAAACCAGCCGCCGGGAGAGGAAAAAGGAGTTTTTCCCCTCTTTAAAAATCCAATCCCGCTAGGGGTATATGTGTGTAGACAGAGGAGGAGATGGGGGAGAAGGGGGCAGAGCTGGGGGGGCTTGGGGCTGGGGGGCGATGGGCAGCCGGGGGCTGCGGGAGCACGCGGACGGTGCTGGGCGCACGGGGGCTTCGAGGCGAAATGGGGCGAGCTCGGGTGCTGGAGCCCAGCTCTGAGCTCCCAAGCAGCCCTCCCAGCAGCATCCCGGGGAGGCGAGCCCCTGGCTGAGTTATTTTAACATTTGTCGCAAGCTTTTTCCTTGCGCTCCCTCTCCCCTTCAAGTCGGAGGCGTGCGGATTTCGAAGCGAGCCAGCGCTGCCAAATCTGATCTCCCTGACGGGGAAGCAGCTTCCCAGAGCTCCGCAGATTGGAAGGGGTGTAGCTGAAGGCATGATTTTGGCTCTCCGAGTCCGCGGGGGGCTCCCGCAGTGTGCAAAAACGAGCCAGCCCGGCCTCCCCGCCCCCCTCCTGCTTTTTGGGGGCTGTTTTACTGGCCCGATCTGCTGGCCCTGGGGTTGCTTTACAGGCCGGAGTCAGCTCCGGATCCCCATCCTCCCCCTGGCCGTGTAAACCCGGGGGTGGTGTCACACCGGTTCTGCCGTGCCACCCGGCACGGCACGGGGCACACGGGTGGCACGCGTCGCCGTCAGCCCTCCGGGCAGCTCCGTGCCTTGGGGGGCGATGTGCCACGTGCTGGGGCCGTGTGAGGAGCCAGCACAGCCCCTCCTTGGCCCGATATCCACATTATTCCGCTTTTATTCCCCGCGGTGGCTTCGAGGACATGCTGTCCCCAGGATGGGGGGGGACAGCCCGGGCCCTGCGGATGGCGGCGGCCCCTTGGAGCTCGGCGTCCCGGTGGCGATGCGCCCCGCTCCGTCGGGGTTTTGGGGGGTTATTCGGGGGCCTGGGGGGCTTGGGGTTTGTTGGGGTGGGAGGGGGCAGCCCCGGGCACTGCCGCCCTGCCTCCTCGCTCAGGGCCAGAGCTCGTTCTGGAAGCGTCTGGCTTTTCCAGGGGAGACGCCTTTCGCTCAGCCCCTGGCATTAGATAATTAAATGGGGGGAATAATCGTCAGCGAAACCCCCTCAGCTTCTCACTTCCTCGGGCCCTGTGATTGCCGATTTTTTTTTGGGTGAAATATGACCTTTTTTATGATCAAAGGGGATCGGAGTTCCAAAGGAAAGTGAAAAAAAAAAAAAAAAAAGAGGGCAAGCATTTTCTTTTTCCCAATCCTAGCGGTCTGGTAAAGTTTCTTTAGACATGCAAAGATTTACACACCTTTCTGCAGGGTGCCTTAAATTACCCTCCGACTCTTTACACATTTCCATGAGCAGAGCAAGAACAGTAAGTCATTGAGAAATTAACTGGCCTTTCAGTAATATCCCCTGTCGGCCTTTCAGAAGGAGAATGTCTAATGACTTTTTTGAAGTAGAGGTCAGGGTTTGCTTTTTTTAAATAAAACAATCTGTATTAATGCAATTTCCTTTTTAGCTCTAGGATTTGCCTTTTTTTTTTTTTTTTAAGCATCTTTTTTTTTTCAACTCCGCCAGCCACACAAGGCATCTAAAGCTAGACCCATTTGTCTGAAACCCACTCTCCTGTCGTTCCCCAAGCCTCTCGTGCGAGATCTTCTCTCTTTTTTTTTTTTTTTTTTTTTTTTGAAAAATGCATTTTAAGTGATTAAAACTGGACCTCGGAACTGGCAAGGTGGCTCTCAGCTGTGCTGAGCAAAGCATGTTTGGGGGAAACGGAGCCAAGCACGTTTGCTTTGCCTAAACCCGAGCGGGGCGGGCGCTCCGACACCGAGTGGAGCTGCGGGGACCAAAGCGGCACCGGAGCTGCAGGGAGCTCAGCCTGCCTTAGGGTGCCTTAAAAAAAAAAAAAAAAAAAAAAGGACAATTTGGGTTCATCTCGATTTGTGTCCTTCTAGGGGATTCCTGGTGCTCCTGAGCCACCTCCCGTGGCTGTGCCGTGCTGGGTGGGAGTGCCGCGGGCACCGGTGCTGGCGGTGCACTCAGAGCTCCCGTCGGTACCGAGATGCTCGTTCTCCTTGATATTCCCCAAATCTTGCCCTTTGTATATTATTCTGCAAAGAAACTGGGCTGGGGTGCCCACATCCCCAGGGGAGGGAGGTTTCTGGTTATGGAGCTGCTCCTCTGCCCCGTAACAAGGAGGACGCACGGGATGGAGGCAGGGGGCTGACGGTGCCCGGCCAGGACACGGTGAGGGTTCCAGGGTGGGTGGCACCGCTGTGCCCTGCTCCGTGCCAACCTGCTCCCCAAAATTGGGCTGGGGCGGCCCCGGGACGGCACCTCTGTGCCCCCCCCTTGGGGATGGGGTCAGCCATCCCCACACCAGCACCCTAAACCTCGCAGTGACGGGGATGCTGCCCGCGGAAGGGCCCTGTTGACCCACGAGGACGGAGCAGCTCGGGGCCAGCTGAGCCACGGGGGGGGGGTATCAGGGGCTGAGCACTGTGCTCATTTTGCCCCCCAAAATGTGGGCACCCCCCCCGGCACCGCAGGGCTTTCACCGCCCCCGAGCAGCTCCCAGCTCTGCCTCCGTCCCTGCCAGCCCGCAAGGGTGCCTCGTGCCCCGGGTCCTCGCCTCTTCCTCGCCCCCCCGGCTCTCCCAGCTCCCCCCGCGCCCCCCCAGCTCCCTGTCCTTGGTGGCGTCGTGCCCCCCCCGCCGGCCCGTGGTAAAGGTTTTTCTCCCCCATTCCCCATTCCCCCCCGTTTCTGTCTCTTTCTTTTTGCTCGTTCTTTCTCTCTCTCTCTTTCTTTCCCTGCCAGGAATCCCAGTCCCAGATGAACCAATACTCCGTGGCTCTGCTATTTCCCTTTTATTCCGCCCCCCCCCCCCCCAATCCCCCCCCCCTTCAACGGCGAGATGGGAAAAGACTGAACTAAAAAAAAAAAAAAAAAAAAAAGAAAGAAAGAAAGAAAGAAAGAAAAAAATCAAAGCTGCACATATTGGATCCAGATGTGCTCACAGCCCTTTCCAGCAATTTAATTAAATTCCCCCAGACAGCCAGGAGGATTTCTTAATGATCAAATTTCCCTGGCTTTCCTCCTAAAATGCCCCTCTTTCTTCGGCTCGCCGCTGCTCTGTCTCCCTGATGGATCGCCAGCTCGCATTCTTCCCCGGCCGCCCCACCAAGGCGCTGGGGAGGCAGGGGGCTGATCCCGGCGCTGTGATCCCGGCCGGGCACCGGCACGACGTCCGTGGTGACCCAAGGGGGGTGGGGGGGGTCTTTGGGGTCGGGGTCCCCCTCGCGTCCTGCTCACCGGCATCGCCCTCCTGTCCCAGCTCCTCCTTGGGGTGAATTCCCCCCAAAACGGGGAAATTTCCCCCGGGGGAGGTTGGACCCTCACGGTCCCCAGCGGTGCTGTGCGCACGGGGATGGTGACGACGGCCATCTCATGGAGGGTTCGGGGGTCCACGGAGGGTTTTGGGGGGGTCCACGGAAGGGTTTTGGGGGACCACAGAGGGTTTTTTTTTTTTGGGGGGGGGGGGTCCACGGAGGGTTTTGGGGATGGGGGCAGCAGAAAAGTGCCCAGGCAGCGTGGCCTCCTTGCCCCCTCTGCCACACGCCGCAGCCTGGAAGCGCTCCGCCAGAATAAAATAAATACCCAAAATAAAACAAAATAAAATAAAAGTAAATAGGAAATCCGAGGCGGCTTCGGTTAGTGCCGGCTCTCCGCAGCTCCATGCATCTGGAAATTCCACCGGAATAATAATAATAATAATAATAATAATAATAATAATAATAATAATAATAATGGCGGGGGGGGCACCCGCACCCTTGGGTGCTCCGTGGGGGACGGAGGTGGTTGGGGCACGGGGCTGCACGGCCACACCGCCCGTGGGTGTGTGTTGCCATCGGGCACGTGTGTGTGTGTGCACAGCCTGGGTGTGAGCGCCTGGGGGCACGCTGGGCTGTGGCCGTGCCCTCATGTGCACAAGTGTGGGTGTTGGGGGGGGTGTTGGGAGGGGGGGGGGGGGGGGGCCCTCCAGGGGTCTGCACGCGGCTGGTGCACACCTGGGGTGGGCACCTGGTGGGTGTGCGTGTGCATGGATGGGTGTGCACGGGGGGGGTGAGTGTACGTGGGTGTGCGTGGCGGTGAGTGTGCATGGATGGGTGTGCACGGGGGTGAGTGTGTACCCCATGTGCATGCACAGGGCTGAGTGTGCACCGGGTGCGTGCACGGCTGGGTGTGCATGGCTTGGGGGGGGCTGCGTGTGCACCGTGTGTGTGCGTGGCTGGCTGTGCACTGTGCGCGCGTGCACTGTGCGCGCGTGCACGGGGGTGCGCGTGCACCTTGTGCGTGCACGCGCCTGGCTGGGCGTGCGTTGGGGGGTGCACGTGCACTGTGCGCGCGCGCACGGGAGTGCGCGTGCACCTTTGGTGGGCCGTGTGCGTGCCCGGCTGGGCGTTCCCGGGCGCGCGCACCCCCCCCCCCTCCGCGCGCGCCCCCGCCGCCGCTCTCCTCTCCCCCCCCCCCCACCTGCCGCGCGCGCCCCCGCCCCGCCCCGCTCCCGGCCTCTGCTGCCCCCTGGCGGCCGCGCGAGAGAGGCCACGCCCCCTTTAGACCACGCCCATCCAAACCACGCCCATCCAAGCCACGCCCATTTAAGCCACGCCCCCCTTAAAACGCCCACCCAAGCCACGCCCTCTCCAGTGAGGCCACGCCTCCCAGCGAGGCCTCGCCCCCTCCGGGCCCAGCCGCCGGCTTCCGCTTCCGCTCCGGGCGGCGGCGGCGGCGGCGGCGGGCAGGTGGGGGGGGGGTTGCGGTACCGGGACCACCCCCCCCCCCGGGGCTTTCGGAGCCTTGTGGGACCCCCGCGGGCCTCAGGGGGCGGCTGGGAGCCCCTGGGGCCGTCCCGGTGCCGGCTCCCGGGCGCTGCCCCGGGGTTTGGGGTGGGGGTTTGGGGAGGTCTGGGGGCTCGCCCCGCCGGTGAGGGGCCTGCAGAGCCCCGGTACCGCGGGGCCTGGGGGCTCCGGGGCCCGGCCCCGTGTGTGGGGCTCGGCACTGTGCGGGTGGGGCCTGCCCTGGGCCCGGCTCTGCCCCGCTCTGCCCGCAGGAGATAAGGGCGGGAGGGGGGGGGGGGGGGCTCTGCGCTGCCCTTTGTGGCCTTTTACAAGTACATAAGGAGGCTTGTTATTTTTTATTTATTTATTTTTTTTAACTGCTAAATTACTCGAAAGCCGCGTTCGTTTTAAAACAGGGGCGATCCTGTGGAATTCGGGCCCTGCCGGCGTCTGCCCGCCACAGTCCTGCGTGGGGGAAGGCGGCACTGCCATGCGGGGAGCCCCTGGGCGGGAGCACCATGCCCTTCCTGCACGGCTTCCGCAGGATCATCTTCGAGTACCAGCCCCTGGTGGACGAGATCTTGGGGCTGCTGGCGCTGCGGGATGCGAGGCAGAGCGCGCTTGAGAGGTAACGGGATGGGGCTGGAAGCGGAGCTCGGCGCCTGCCTGGTGCTCAGGAGGTGGCAGCCGGAGCTCAGCGTGCAGCGTCGGTGCTGGGAACGAGCCCTGTCCCGGGGAGTTGCTGGTCCCTGGGACCTTTGGGAGCGTGGGGTTGGAGCAGAGCAGGCACGGGGCTGCGTGCGCTCCCCAGGAGCCTGCCTATGTCAATACAAACTGCACTGGGGTTCAGCCGTGCCCCCCAGTGCTGCTGCTTAACCCCATAGCAGGACAGGAGGAGAGACCAGGGCTTTTTCTTTCTCTTTGGTGCTGCTTTGACCCCTGCAAACCCCTCTGAAATGCGTGATATTCACGTGAGTAACTGTCTCTCTCTGTGCGTCCCCAGCCCTGCCTGCCTGGGCAGCGACAGGAGCCAGCTCTCGGCTGTGAGGCGAGTTTTGGAGAGGGAGACCCACTCCCCGTTCTACCAGGAAGGCGTGAGCTATGCCCTGCTGAAGGTCACCGAGCTGGGGCTCGTCGCCGCCGCAGAAATCCTCCTGGAGTTCGGCGCCGACCTCAGCTTTGAAGGTACGGCTGGTGGGAAGGGGGCTGTGCGGGGCTGCTCCCTTCTCCCTTCTCCAAAAACACCGCGTTTTTTTTGCCCCCAGACCCCGTTACCTACTACACCCCGCTGCACATCGCGGTGCTCCGCAACCAGCCGGACATGGTGGAGCTGCTGGTGCGCCACGGGGCGGACATCAACCGCAGAGACCGGGTACGGACCTGGCTGCCAGGGCATGGCTAACCCTTTGCGAGGGATTGTGTGGGGACAGCCCCCCCTGCTCCCCTCTTCCAGGGCCCCCCGGTGCGTCACCTGCTGTTGGTGGCCTCCTGATTGCTGCCTCTGGCCAAACCAACCCGTCCCTGCTGTGGAGTGGTGGGTGGGAGGAGGCTGGTTTAACCCA